>NC_141013.1:37657495-38249445 GCF_052327205.1 Somniosus microcephalus
AGCTTCAAATTCCTGGGTGTATTCGCTACGGAGGACTTAACGTGGTCACATCACATCGACGTTGTAACCAAGAAGGCATGCCAATGCCTGTTCTTCTTCAGGAGACTGAAGAAATTTGGAATGGCCCTTCAGATTCTCACCAACTTCTACCGGTGCACCATCGAGAGTATCCTGTCCAGCTGCATCACTACCTGGTATGGCAACTGCACCGCCACAGACCGCAAGGCTCTACAGATGGTAGTGAAAGCTGCACAACACACTATAGGAATTAAACTACCTGCTGTGCAGGATATCTACCCCGAGAGGTGCCGGGGGAAGGCCCTGAGAATCATTAAAGACGCGAGTCACCCCAGCCACAACCTCTTTGCCCTGCTCCCGTCCGGTAAGAGATACCGAAGCATACGGTCTCATACCAACAGGTTTCGAAACAGCTTCTACCCCCAGGCCATAAGACTCATGAACGATTAATTTATTATTATTTATTACTGTTGTTTTATTTATTATTACTGTCTTTTTATTAGTATTTCTATTAGTATTTTTATCATTGTTATGCCATATTTATTCCAATGTTGGGAGGACTCGTAAAAATCAACATTTCATTGTGCAGTACACACGTCTGCTGCATATATGACAAATAAAATTGAATTGAATTGAATTGAATTGTCTCCGCTTCCACCACTTCCGTCGGCAGCGAATTCCAGGTCCTCACCACTCGCTACGTAAAAAAGTTTTTCCTCACGTCCCCCCTGTATCTCTTGCCCAAAACCTTAAATCTGTGTCCCCTAGTCCTTGTACCATCAACTAGTGGGAACAGCCTTTCCCCGTCTAGCCTATGCAAACCCGTCATAATCTTGTACACCTCTATCAAATCACCCCTCAACCTCCTTTGCTCTAATGAAAACAAATCCAGCTTCTCCAACTTGTCCTTGTAGCTAAGATCCCCCAACCCCAGAATCATTCTAGTAAATCTGTACAGAAAAAAAGACGAAAGAAAGAGATATAGAAAGAGAGATAAAAGTTAGAAACTGTGTAAAAGGCATACAGAGAGAATAGGAGGCATACAGTCAAAGAGTGTGCAGGGACAGAGGGACCTGGGATTTAATGTGCATAGGTCCCTGAAGGTGGCAGGACATATTGAGAGAGTGGTTAGCAAAGCATATGGGATCTTGGGTTTCATAAATAGAGGTATTGGGCTGGATTTTGATACTGGAGGCGTGTAGGAGGTGGGACTACAACTTTCGGGGTTGTAGTTCCGCCTCCATCGAGTTGTGGCCAACCCACGTGATTTTCACTTGATTGACCTTGTTGAGTCCACCCAGCAGGCTCAGCAAGCCAATTAAGGGCCACCCGGCAGCAGGTGACGTCACAGGTTGACATTTCATCTGTCAAGAGCTTTTGACAGATGAAATATCAGCATTTAACAGCTCTTTGAAGCTGTCAAATACTGACAATCTGTACACTAAGTTAATTCCTTCCTCTCAGGATGATTTAGAGAGCGCTCCAGAACAGAAAGCTGAATGCTGCAACTTTTGACAGCTCATGGCCATTCTGCTTTCTGTGCCAGTGAGATGAGGGACTCCCGAGACCTGAAGGAAGGAAGGCTGTAAAGGTAATTAAACTTCTTTAAACACTTTACACATACCAAACACACTTACCTCTGCACTCATGCACCCATCACTCACCTGAACACCGGACATCGCGAACTCTCCAAGCCCTTCAGCCCGACGGCCCGCCTCGCTAACTTGGCGTGGTTTGGAGCCGTCGGGAATCCCACACTTCAGGAATAAAAATAGGGATTAGGCTAAAAACTGCCTATTAACTACCTGTTAACAGGCAGTTAATTGGCACTAATCCCCTTCCCGCCTCGGGGAGGCGGGTCCCAGCACAGGTCGGGTATCCGCCTCCTTTGAAACTGACATGGGGGCAGGATGGGTTCGTGCCCGCTGATTTTGAGATTTTAACCCCCCACACTCCTCCAATCCCACCTCCACGGCCCAATGAAAATCCTGCCCATTGAGTAGAAAAGTAGAGACGTTATGCTGAACCTTTACAAAGCGCTGGTTAGGCCGCAACTGGAGTATTGCGTCCAGTTCTGGTCACCACACTTTAGGAAGGATGTGAAGGCCCTTGAGAGGGTGCAGAGGAGATTTACCAGAATGGTTCCGGGGATGGGGGATCTTAGCTACAAGGACAGGTTGGAGAAGCTGGATATGTTTTCATTAGAGCAAAGGAGGTTGCGGGGTGATTTGGTAGAGATGAACAAGATTATGATGGGTTTGGATAGGCTAGACGGGGAAAGGCTGTTCCCACTAGTTGATAGTACAAGGACGAGGGGACACAGATTTAAGGTGTTGGGCAAGAGATACAAGGGGGATGTGAGGAAAAACTATTTTACGCAGTGAGTGGTGAGGACCTGGAACTCTCTGCTGATGGAAGTGGTGGAAGTGGAGACACTCGGGGAGAAATTCAGTATCGCCCCGTTAGGGGCGCAATTACCGGCCGGGCGCAAAGTTTAGCGCCTGGCGCTAATTATCGCGTCCGATTGCAAACTTGGCTTCTATCGCCCCTGGAGGTGATTGAAGCGCTAAATCAGGTGCTACACACCTCTCTTAAGGCGCTAACGCCAAGGAGCGAGGCGCTACCTCAGAGCGCTGGCGAAACTCAGGTGATGTCAGTTAGCAATGGAACACAGACATACTGGCGCTGGCCAGTTCTTAAAGGGGAGGGTCGGTCTTGCTTTCCATCCACACCCTACTCATTGCACCCTTGAATCTCGGCCTGGAGAGACCTGTACATCAAATCTGCTGGAAAGAACAATGGAGAGGCCCAGGGAAAGAGCTCAGAGTGCAGCCCCCATAGTCTCTTCTAAATCGATGCAAGGAAGGTCAAATCAAAATGAACCTGCAAAGTGCTGCTCAGTACCCAAAACTCCTTCACACAGCGTTGAATCTCTCCAGAAGTCTCTCTCTCTCTCTCTCTCAGAATGTGTGGTGCAAAAATGTCACCGACAAAAAAAGGCTGGAAGAGGCCACCTTTAAATAGCGCTCCCCTAGTCCCTTCCCAACTGCAAAATGTTCCCCTCAACCTGTCGTTGCTAGCGGCAGGCAGAAAGGCAGGGGGCGCCACTCAATATCCGGTCCGGGGCGCTACTGGGGCGTTGCATGCTCAACTGACGTCACGATCTGCCGGCGCAGGAGATTGTGGCAGTAATGTTTAGCGCCGCCGCAAAATGTCTGGTCAATTTTGAGAGTGGCGCAAACATCGCCGCGCCCGGGCGCTAGCTGATTTGCGCCCGCGCTAACGGGAGGCGCTAATCAACCGAATTTTTCCCCCTCAATGTTTTCAAGGGGAGACTGGATAGGCACTTGAGGGAAATAAACTTGCAGGGCTGCGGGGATAGAGACGGGGAATGGGATTGACTGGATTGCTGTGCAGAGAGCCCGCACGGATTGATGGGCCGAATGGCCTCCTTCTGTGCCGTTATGACTATAAAACGGAGACAAGGAGCGACTTAAACACAGAGAGAGGAGTGAGAAAGAGAGTTGGAGACAAGTGCATGCAAATTGAATGGATGCATTCCCAGAGCCCAGAAGATATCAGCAGGAAAACCAAAATAAATGCTGCAAAATCAGGGAATTTAGTAGAATTCCAGCCCAGACCCCAAAGAAAGGGGCAACTCCGTGAGCTAGAAAAGTTGTCACAGGACTTTTGTAATTAAAGTAGGTGGTTTTTGGCTATCTAGTGACTTTTAGGAGGTTTTATTTTGCCTTTAGTAATTTATAAATTCAGTTGCTTTGCTCCTGAAAGAAATTGGGAGGAATTTTTTGGAGCAACTAGCTTGGTCAGTTTTGCGGTAATGGCTAGTTCTTGAATGCCAGATTTGGCAAAAAAAAATAAGTCATTTGATTGGTCGGTGTTGTGGTGGTTACAAGTTGTTGATTGGTAGCTTTTCCACCCAGTGAATGGAACTGTGTTTTTGATTGGTTCACATTTAGTTAATAAGATATTTGAGCAAGCAGTCCATCCAGTTGGCCAGTGGATTAATTGGGCAAACTCTGGTCTCCGAGTCAGAAGGTTGTGGGTTCATAGTCCCACACCAGAGACTTGAGCACATAATCCAAGCTGACCCATCAGAGCATTACTGAGGGAGTGCTGTAAGGTCAGAGGTGCCATCTTTTCGGGTGAGACATTAAATCGAGGCCCCGTCTGCCCTCCTGGGTGGACGTAAAAGATCCCATGGGACTATTTCAGTGAACAGCAGGTGAGTTCTTTTGGTTTCTTGGCCAATATTTATCCCTCAACCAACATCAGTTAATAAAAAAAACCAAATCTGGTCATTTATCTCATCGCTATTTGTGGGAGCTTGCTGTGCATAAATTGGCTGCCAGGTATCCCTACATTACAACAGTGACTACATTTCCAAATGCCTCATTGGCTGTGAAGCACTTTAGGACGTCCTGATGTTGGTACAAATACTATATAAATGAAAGTTCTTTCTTTTTTCTATGTACAGTGTGTCTTCACTTTGTATTTTTTTGCATTTAAATTTATTTGAAGGAACTAAAAAGGAAGGGAAAAATCATCCTATGAGTGTTTTTTGCCTCCATTTCACCACCGGCATTAAGTTAAGCCATACAATAGATATCTTGGATATTACCGTGAATATTATGTTTCTATAACCAGGCAATTGGAATAGGCTAAACAACAACAAATTGCATTTATATAGCACCTTTAACATAAAAAAAGTCCCAAAATGCTTCACAGAGACAAAGCAAAAATAAATTCAAGCAGAATTTTCTATCTTGCACTGATATTCTATCTACCACTTGAATGACTGAGACTTTATCCAGGCACAGAACAAGAAGATTGTATTTATTGTTAGAGTTGAATCTTATTCAGCTAAAGATTGGCTCAGAGTTCTGATTTTATAAAAGTTGTGTGTTAGCCAAAAAAAACAAAGATGTGTTGATAAATGGGAAACATCAGGCAATCAAAACAACTGGAAAGCGTCCTTCCAAACCATGTCCCATTATGAAAAGGCCCTATTGTCAGTTCATCAAAGGTACAAGTCCAAGATCAGCTCCAAAATGCAGGATTAGTAGATAGACTCCAAGGACTGGTGGAAGATTGCAAAAATATGTTTCCAGCATAAGGACCTGACCGAACGCCCCCTCGTTCGGAGAAGAATGGGGTCCCGTGCCTCATTTTATGGATATTGCCAAATCGTATCTGTCACCCAAAATTCAAGATCAGGTACCAAATGTTCCATTAGACTCCAGCAACTCAATCAGCCAAATCAAGAATCACGCACAAAAAAGTTCAACATCTTGAAAAGCTGAATCCCAGAAAAACGACAAACCCCAAAGGCACAGGTTGTTGGTCTCTCAGAACACTCTTTGTGTAACCAGCTGCTCCATTGCTCATCTATTTCAATTAATGCTGTCAAATGGTCTCCCAGATCAGTAGAAAGCTGCAAACATCATGTGCAACTACAAGAAGGGGGTCAAAGTCAGACTCTGATAGCTACATGCCAGAATCTCTACTGCCAATTATGTCAAAGCTCTTGCAAAGAATAGAGAATAAGAAGCTGTTGCATGATCTCAATCTCAACAGTTTACTGTCTGGTTGCCAATCTGGCGACAGAGCAAATCAGCAATTGAAGTTCTTAAATTCATGGTCCAAATATGGAGCTGCTTTTTAAATTGTCAATCATAAAGTTAGAGCAGTTCCCCTTGACATTAAAGGTTGTGCTGCCATCTTTAAGAGGTGCCTGGTCCGCACAACTCGTGTGTCCTTTTACTACCACCCATTGTTGATTGAAAGCAGCAGATATTGGTGTCATCAGAAATTGTGAGGCAAAATATGACAACTTAAATATTACTGAAGGATTTCTAATGAAACAGTATCACCTGTTACAGTGCTCAATTCCATGGTCCAGAAATGGAGTGGCTTTCTCAGTGCCAACATTCCTTGACCCTTCAATGGGTACGTTATCCTAAACACTGATCAGGCCTAGAAATTGGGTTGGGGCGCCAAAGTCGCCTGAGCGCAGGATTTAGCGCAGCGTTCGAGGCTTTAGCGATCGTCAGATATTCAGTTTCAGTGCCCCTCGAGGGACACGGGGCGAGGCTCGAGGCGCTCCGCGTCCCTCTTAGGGCGCTGAAACTGAATATCGCAGCGCAACGTGCCGCAGTGCCACACGCTACGGCACGCTGCGGTACTGCAGGCCTTCCTCCCACTGTTAAGGGGGAGGGACCTGCAACAGCGCGATCCCCGCTCGCGAGTGCCGGCAAACGAGCCCGGCACCAAGGAGAAGTGCCGGGCTCTCGGGAAACAGCCGGCAATGCCGCGGGGGGGGGGGGGGGTGTGGGGGGGTTAGGAGGCCAGGGACGGAGGTACTGGCAGGCGGTCGCCAAAAAAGGCGGCCGCCCCGCACCTCCACCTTAACTTGCGCCGCTGCCGGCACAGTAAGGCCCCATGAACCGGGCGCAGGTAGCTACCAAATATCGCAAATGGGGCGCTGCGCACACCGATGATGTCATCGGTGGCGGCGCAGCGCAAATGGCTAACGCCACCATTAGCGCCCCTGCTGAATATCGCGGGAGGCGCAGCCAGTGGCGCTACAGCCACTGACTGCCTCTTTAGGCGCTAACAGGTGGCGCTACTCACCCAATTTTTCCCCCTGAGAAACCAATACAGAAGCAAAATACTGCGGATGCTGGAAATCTGAAATAACAGCAGAAAATACTGGAAATACTCAGCAGGTCAGGCAGCACAGTGTCATGCGAGGAACTAATGTCATGTGGCAATTCCAGTGACCTGCTTAACTGGCTGGAGCATTGTTTCAGAAGACAAAACCACTAATAGACAACAAATGAGCATCGGGGTTAGAAGAATGGTTGGCCCCACTTTGCTTCTCATGTTCATCAGGAACCTGATAAGTTTCACTATGATTTTTCTACACTGGTTAATTCCCAGTCTGCAACATGAGTTACTGCTGTTATTAAATATCAGTTTAAGGAAATGTCATATACCAATGTGTTAATACCATGAACAGTCGTTTCAAGCCTTTTCTGTCTATTACAAGTTGGATTTGAAATGTCCAGGGAAACTAAGAGAGACGCCAATAACTCAGAGTAACAGCATAACAACACAAATAGTGACAACAGTGAAAGTAAAGAAAGACTTGCATTTATGCAGCGACTTTCCCGACATCAGGATGGCCCAAAGCACTTTACAGCCAATGAAATACTTTTGCACTGTTGTAATGTAGGAAACAAGGCATCCAATTTGCATATAACAAGGTCCCACAAACAGCAATGTGATAATGACCAGATAATCTGTTTTTAGGTGTTGGTTGAGGAATAAATATTGGCCTGAGGAGAACACTACTGCTCTTCCTCCAAATAGTGCCATGGGATCTTTTACATCCACCTGAGAGGGCAGACAGGACCTCGGTTTAATGTCTGAACTGAAAGGCGACACCTCAAACAATGCAGCACTCCCTCAGTACTGCGCTGGAGTGTCAGCCTAGATTTTGTGTTTAAGTTCCTGGAGTGGGGCTTGAACCCGCAACCTTCTGACTTAAAGGCAAGAGTGCTACCATTGAGACACGGCTGTGTAGGCAATGATGTGGGTGCATCTATCTATCTATCTATCTATCTATCTATCTATCTATTTATCTATCTATCTATAAAAGGATACATCTGTCTGTCTGTCTGTCTGTCCTTCGGTGTGTCTGTCCGGCTATACATTCTAAAGTTATATAGCGTACCTACACATGCGTTACATCAAAAGAAAGCTTACGATTCCAGAACGGTCATAAGCGTATTTACGTTTCAGCGAGACAAAAATTGCGCCCACGGTATCCAAAAAACGTTCAAAATTCCGCTCATTAGCATCTCATTATCCGCTCATTAGCAATAGAGTGACGTCGAGGTCGACCAATCGTACGGTCGAGCGACCCGACGTCGACCAATCGCTGCGTGGCGGGGCCGGGTTCATGGCGCGTGCGGGCGGGCCCCTGGCGCGTGCGGGCGGGCCCTCCTAGAGTCGAGTGACAGGACGATTGACCAATCCTACGCTTCGGTGACCTGACGGTCGACCAATCGGTGCATGTGTGGGCGGGCCTTATCATTCTGAACCGAGGTGAGTCGCCGCCATCTTGTTCCAAACTTTTCATTTCTTTTTCCCGCTTTCTGCGTCTTTAAAAAAAAAGTTGCTTTTAAAACACATATTGTTTTTTAAAAAAGTTAATTACTTTCTAAATCTTTAATCTAATCTCATTAATTTTCCTACCTTCCCCGTTTTTGCAGGTAGGCCTCGAAGCCTGGGCGTCTGTTGCCAGCCATGCTGGGCCCTAGGCAATTGTTTTGTGGCAAGCTCCTCCCACCCCTCACCCCCCACCCGCCCGCTGGGCCCGATTCCGAACCAGCGGCCAGCCATCTTGGTAAAGGCTGGCTGGGCTCACTGCAAGCTCCTCACGCTGCACGGCGCACGCGCACCTCCACACAGACCGCGGCCAGAGGGAAGCGAGCAGGTTAGCGGGGGCGGGGCTCGGGAGGGGAGGGGGAGCGGGAGCGGAGAGGGTTACCCCGGCAACCGGGCTCGCCAGCCGCAATTGGCCGTCTCGAGCCGCTCAGGCCCAGTCCCGGAGATCGGCAGGCGGAGAGGGGAGGAGGGTTACCAAGGCAACCGGACCCGGCCAGCCGCAATCGGCCGTCTCAAGCCGCCTCAGTCCTGGCCTCGGGAGGGCGGGGCTCAGGCTGACCGGGGCGCTGCGCTCGGCATGTCAGTGCATGGGGCGGCACGGAGCTCAGCGGAGCCATCGCCGACAGAGGGGAAAGGGTCTGCTGGCTCCCCCCTCCTTCCCCCACCTCCCCCTCCCCCCCTCTCCCCCTCCCCTCCCCCCTCTCCTTCCCCCCTCTCCTCCCCCCTCCCCTCCCCTCCCCTCCTCCCCTCCACCCCTCCCCCCACTCCTCCCCCCTCCCCCTCCCCTCCCCCCCTCCCCTCCCCCCTCTCCCTCCCCCCTCCCCCCTCTCCCCTCCCCCCACCACTCCCCCTCCCCCCCTCCCCTCCCCCCTCCCCCCCTCTACCCCCCCTCCCTCCCCCCCTCTACCCCCCCTCCCTCTCCCCCTCCCCTCCTCTACCCCTCCCCTCCCCTCCCCCTCTTCTCCCCCCTCCCTCCTCCCCCTCCCCCCTCCCTCCCCCTCCTCCCTCTCCCCCCTCCCTCCTCCCCCTCCCTCCTCCCTCTCCCCCTCCCTCTCCCCCTCCCCCCCTCCCCCACCTCCCCCTTCCCTCCCCTCCCCTTCCCTCCCCTTTCCCCCCTCTTCCCCCCAGCCACTCTCTCTCTTCCCCCCAGTCGCTCTCTCTCTTCCCCCCAGTCGCTCTCTTCCCCCCAGTCGCTCTCTCTCTTCCCCCCAGTCGCTCTCTCTCTTCCCCACAGTCGCTCTCTCTCTTCCTCCCAGTCGCTCTCTCTCTCTCTTCCAACAACAACATGCCCTCAAAAGACCCTCGGCACCGCCGGGCACTTCAGCTAGTAATTAATAAAGAGCAATTGAGAAGCATGCATTTGATATGAAGTGAAATGGATCATTCTGCTTCATGGTTTGTGCAATTCCTTACATTTATGGATGTAGTGTGTAGGGGGACAGGGAGAATGTCTGGTCAACCAATGGCTGAGGGACTCAAAGCAATGCAAGTTGGAATTGCTAGACTAATGGAGAGAGAATGTTTCCACTTGTGGGGAAGAGCATAACTAGAGGCCATCAATATAAGATAGTCACCAAGAAATCCAATAGGGAATTCAGAAGGAACTTCTTTACCCAAAGAGTGGTGAGAATGTGGAACTCGCTACCACAGGGAGTGGTTGAAGCGAATAGTATAGATGCAATTAAGGGGAGGCTGGACAAGCATATGAGGGAGAAGGGAATAGAGGGTTATGCTGATAGATTGAGATGAGGAAAGACAGGAGGAGGCTCGAGTGGAGCATAAACGCCGGCATAGACTGGTTGGGCCGAATGGCCTGTTTCTGTGCCGTATATCCGATGTAATCCTATGTAACAGCCCACCTGTAGTAATATAAAATGAATTGCTAAAACATTAAGTATTTGTTCAATAAAAATTAATCTCTAGTAATTTTGTTGCTATTTAACATGAGCAGCATGAAATTGGCAATATTGGTTCATTCGAAATATTTCAATGATATTTAAGTCAACACACTTTGCCTTAAAATTTCTGATGATGGCCATAATTGCAGGGCTGCACCTTTGAAAATAGTACTGGGTACAAGAAAAAAAGAGCCATGTCGCACAGGGCAGGCATCTTGTGGAGATGGGCTGTACAACCCTTCGCAGGACATTTTGGGACTTGCACCATACATCTTGTTGTCCAGATGCTGCACCCAGCGTTCAACCTGAACTGAGGTCACCCATGACTTCCTGTTCACTTTGTGTGATTTAAAAAGCTGCTGCACAGAATGGAAATCTGGGATTTTTGATTCCGAAGGGTGTGGTCTCGTCACTGCAGACAGCGTTTTAATCCCAGTGAGCAGTACGTTTAGCTCGTTATCTTATGCACTTCTGTTGCGTTCCTGAGTGTCAGTTTGACCTAACTCATTCAGAATAAACAATTATGTTAATATAGTGAGAACATTAAATAGTTCAGCAAAAAGAGCGCTCAGTGAAAATTCAACTTTGTTCACACAGGTTAGCACAGCCACTCTATTTTTCCTGCCACTTGTACCTGTCTCCAGAGAAGTGTGAGGTGTTGTCAGGCAGTAAGATACAAAAGAGGCCACTTTTGTCCGTTTACAAATGTCCCAAGTTTCATAACGAGAGAAGTGGGGCATCTTCTCCAACCAGCCATCATTGCCCAAGGTTCCCAACACCTGCTTCACCACAGTTGCCTCGCAGCTTAAAGTAGCAACTTTCGTTCCATCTGCCCATTCACGATGGCAACTGCCTTCTTTACTAAGAGTGAGTGACAGACTTTGGGTGCATGTCTGTTGAAACCAATACTATTGGCTGGATTTTCCAAGCCCTGAGGAGGCGGGACTGCCCGTAAAATCGGAAAAAATGGGGGCGGATGGCCACCCCGCCTCCGTGCCCACATGCCAGGAGGCGGGAAGATGTGCACCTTCGGGTCTCGTCTCCTGGAGGCGGGAAAGGCTTTTATTCCTTTTAACTGCTTGTTAACAGGTAGTTAACGGGCAGAAAAAGGGATGAGTGCCATTTTACCTTCACAGGTGAAGGCTTCCCGACCTCGACGAACCCCGCCGGGTTGGAGGAGACGTGGAGGAGGTCTGCGGTGGTCGGAGGCACCTGGATGTAAGGTGTAGAGGTGAGTGATGGGTGCAAGTGTGGAGTGGTAATTATGCAAGGTGAGTGATTAGTTTAAAAAAGTGTTCACTTACCTTTATTTCCTTCTATAGCCTTTAGCCGTGCTGGATCAGGAGAGCGGACATCCACCTTCTCAATTTCAGGTAATGGCTGATGGACCCTTCGATCCATCAGACATCTGAAATGTACTTATTTTCAATGTTTGTTGAGTCCTCAACACAGAGACTCATCAAACTAAAGAGAATGTCAGTGTTTGACAGCTTCACAGAGCTGTCAAACGCTGACGTTTCTTCTTTCAAGAAGTCTTGACAGAGAGCACGTCTGACGTTGACGTGATCTGTCAGTGATTTCTTCCCTAATTGGCCTGCTGAGCCCGCAGGGTGGGCTTAACAAGCTCAATCAGGGGAAAATCCCTCTGATTGGTCAGGCGAGGGTGGAGGCGGGTCATTGACACGACAAGCAGCAGTCCCGCCTCCAACTCACCTCCATTCACAAAATCCAGCCCATGCCTTTTTCACATCCATAAGAGTGAGCTGCCATGCACAAGTTGTTTTCGCCTTGGACCGCTGGTGCTCAGATAAACTGTTTGTCATGAGCAATCGAGAGAGAGAGAGAGAGAGAAAGAGAAAGTGCTGATACTAAATTGTTCGGCAGCCTCACTCATCTTTGTCTTTGCCTCTGGTTTGGAGAATCACTGTCTTCTTCATAGATAAACCACCTTGTTTGTCAATGCCATCTCTTCTCCATTTCAGATTCGCACATCAGTTTGTTCATGAAGATCACAGGCATACATACTTGGGTATAAATTTTGTTATATTAGAAATCAAAGTGCCCTTGGCTAAGAGTACATCTTTATTAAGTTATGCCTTCCCTTCTTAGACCTGTTTGTTTTTGGCAGTACAAAGAAATCATTTTGCGATACAGGATATTTATTTCAAAAAGATTTCCTAATACACAACTTCACCTCTTCATTAAGCTCATATCTGTACCTCCAGGTGGGTTACGGCCGCGGTGTCAGAGTGTTCGGTCTCGTGTGGGAAAGGAGTCCGCCAACAACAGGTGACATGTCAGCAGCTAACAGCCGGTGGAACATTAAGCATTTTATCGCCAGTGTTTTGTGCAGAGGAGGAAGAACAACCACCTGAAGAAGAGGATTGTTTAATGCAGCCGTGTGCAGCGTGGAGGAGTCCAGCATGGGGAGAGGTACTGATGTAGTTCCCTGCTGAGAATTATCTGGTGGCACTTTGATATGAATCATGTTCATGATGAAGAATGAAAGGGTTGATGTTCTGCTGAGGTCTATTTTTTAGAGCTCTTGTGTGAAATTCCTATGCTGACTTGATTCATTTTTTTTTTTTTAAAACATGCTTAAGAATTTTACACAGTGTATTACCAGAGAGTGAAAAATAGCAAAACCTCAATCCAGAGGAATTTCCCGTGTTGTATTTAATGACATAACTAAGCAGACGTCAGTCAAGTATAATGCTTCTCAGGTTTAATATTTCCTGCAGCACTGTTTCAGGATTACAGGTTTCTAACCCCCAGCAGGTGACAAATTACCTGTAATTCAACACCTACAGGTAGATTTTTGTCTCGCCTATTTGGGCAATAAGCATGGTCTGGGAGCAGTGCACAGAAAAAAATCTTTGGGAGTATCTCATGTCTGTTACAGAACCTGCCTGATTCTCCTTCTGTTAAGTTAACCGGAGGGAAAATCGAGCGATAATGGACCAGCCGCTCTTTATACATCTCACTCATTGGGGGCAACTGATTCGATATCGCCCGATGTACACTACTGCCCGAAGTCAAAATGACCACCAGAGCCTGATTAGACCATATTGGTGGCAGCCCAAATCGAGCGGGTTCAGTTACTGGCGTGCAATTCTCTCTGCCGCGTTTTCCCTCCACCTGGCTCCACCCAGGCCATGCATGAGGCCCAGGCAGTAAAGATGGAAATTTACTCCATAATCCTTTTTGGTGGTGTGACCATTTTACTAGAATTTGCCTTTGGGCCGTCACCAATATGGACTAATCAGACTCTGGTGGTACTTTTGACTTTGGGCGGTAGTGTAATTCGGGCGATATCGAATCAGTTGCCCCAATGGGAGAGACGTATAACGGGCGGCTGGTCCATTATCGCCCATTTTACACAATCGCCCAAAGTCAAAATTTTCCCCTATATGGGACTTGATTAACTTAAGATGCAAAACAATCATTAGCAATGAAAGTACAACTTTCTGTTTCCCCAAGCTGAGTTGAAATGCAAGTATTCAGTAGTGTTGAAGAATACATAACACAAGAAAATAAATTGGCCATAATTTTATTTCTTGTAACAGAACAGCTGTTGGTTAAGGCAGCAGATGATAATATGTTGGGGTGGGAGGAAAATTGTCCATCTCCCTTGGGATATTGCTGATATGTTGCTGCATTATGTGTCATGCCCTGGTCTGTGTTTTGCTGAGAACAGTGATGCGAATTGTTGCTTCCGCTCTTACCCTTTGAGCAGTTGGCCTCTATGCGACAGAAAAGTATAAATCCTGATCTGATTACACTCGTGCTCCATGATTCCACAGCCACAGAAACCATTGTGGAAGATGGGGTTTTCTCTCCATTTCCTGCATCAGAATCACAGCCTGTTTTCTTTGTGTGCAACAAGTAAACTGTAACTAAAAATCAAATACCCCTTTAAATAAACCTTAACCCCTCAAATTAAAATTTGATTATTTAAACTAATTATGCACTCCAGTCCCCGCGGCGCCCACCGGTCACGCAAAAGCTCGAGCGCGCCGGCGGACACCGCGTGCTCCATCTCTAGGGCCACCCGGGCGCGAACATGGCCACGGAAGAGGGGGAGGCAATCCGGTCGGACGACCCAGAATCACAGCCTGTGGACAAGGTACTCTGATTGGGGTCAGGTGATGCCAACCTTTTAATCCCATTGGGGTGCAGCTCCTCAATCACACGCTTCGGACCTTGTGCAAGTCACCAGCGGTCGAAGCGTGCAAGGTGGGAAATGCATGGGAGTTAGCAAAGTGTAAATCTGTGGGGATTAGAAGATTGGTCATTGACACCATTCTGATTCAGAACACTGGGTATTGGTTAGCTGCTGCTTAACAACTGGCTGCATTTAACTCCGAGCTGCCTTGCCTGCATGTGATAAGTGAGGTGAGACTGCCAGATGTTAAGTACCGCATATTACTGCGGATTTAGACTAAGCACAGTAACCTGCTTTTAAAAAGGTTTTCTGAACAAGTGCCATTTGAGCACTCTATTTACACAGTATTTTGAAGTAATTATTCTATTAAGACTGAGATGTTCAAATTTCCTGGACAGACTGGCTGGCGAATCTGCATTCTCATGGTACAGCGTTTGGTTGAGGTTGGCAAAGATATTTGACCTTAAGGTGCCCCAAAAATTATGGGGCCCCGCCTAAAGTTCAATGGAAAGGAATGAATGACAAATGACAAAGGAGACAAATAAACGAGCAAAAAAAAAAAAGAGGAAAGGCCACTGAAAAAAATGTAAAGTGAGTGGTTCCAATACTGATACATTGGCAAGAAGGCATACTGAAGTCCATACCTATTCTGGATAAATGGTGAAGGAGGGGACTGGTCTCTAGTGCAATGAAATGTGTAAAGATTTAAGAGTGTAAAAAGGCACAACAGTAGGCTTCAACTTAGTGTTGCTACTTTGGCAGGTTATATCCACCGTGAATCAATATGATTATTGCTACTGCTACAGGTACTACTAAATTCCCGTCCATCAGCTCAGCATCAACAATGGGGTGGAGATGAATTCACTGCATTGTTGTCGGTTGCGAACTAGCCTGGCCACTTCAGTCATCTGTATCCCTTGCTGTGACATCACTCTTGACTTTGTCTATCTAACGCTTCCTTGGTCTCCCATAGCTTCTTGTTCCATGTCCCTCTGTGTGTAGGGCATGAAAGGTATCCTAGCTGTTTCCATTCTGGAAAAGGGCCCAGACCATCACTGTGTCAGCCGTGGTTCAGTTGGTAGCCTCTGAGTCAGAAGGTTGTGGGTTCAAGTCCCACTCCAGGGACTTGAGCACAAAATCTAGGCGAACACTCCAGTGCAGTACTGAGGGAGCGCTGCACTGTCGGAGGTGCCGTCTTTCAAATGAGACGTTAAACCAAGGCCCCATCTGTGCTCTCGGGTGGATGTAAAATATCCCATGGCACTATTTCGAAGAAGAGCAGGAGAGTTCGCCCTGGTGTCCTGGCCAATAATTATTCTTCAACCAACATCACTGGAACAGATTATCTGGTCATCATCACATTGCTGTTTGTGGGAGCTTGCTGTGCGCAAATTGGCTGCCGCGTTTCCTACATTACAACAATGACTGCCCCTTGCCGACATCATCCAAAAACGCAGCATCAGATTTCACATGTACGCTGACGACACCCAGCTCTACCTCACCACCACTTCTCTCGACCCTTCCACGGTCTCTAAATTGTCAGACTGCTTGTCCGACATCCAGTTCTGGATGAACAGAAATTTACTCCAAATAAATATTGGGAAGACCGAAGCCATTGTGATCGATCCCCACCACAAACTCTGTTCCCTAGCCACTGACTCCATCCCTGTCCCTAGCATCTGTCTGAGGCTGAACCGCACTGTTCGCAACCTTGGTGTCATATTTGACGTTGAAATGAGCTTCCGACCACACATCTGTGGCATAACTAAGACCGCCTGTTTCCACCTCTGTAACATCACCCATCTCCGCCCCTGCCTCAGCTCATCTGCTGCTGAAACCCTCATCCATGCCTTTGTTACCTCTCGACTTGATCATTCCAATGCACTCCTGGCCGGCCTCCCACATTCCACCCTACGTAAACTTGAGGTCATCCAAAACTCGGCTGCCTGTGTCCTAACTCGCACCAAGTCCCGTTCGCCCATCACCCCTGTGCTCGCTGACCTACATTGGCTCCTGGTTAAGCAGCACCTCGATTTCAAAATTCTCATCCTTGTTTTCAAATCCCTCCATGGCCTCACCCCTCCCTATCTCTGTAATCTCCTCTAGGCCCACAACCCCCCCCCCCCCCCGAGATATCTGCGCTCCTCTAATTCTGCCCTCTTGAGCATCCCTGAATCTAATTGGTGGCCGTGCCCTCAGCTGCCAAGACCCTAAGCTCTAGAATTCCCTCCCTAAACCTCTCCGCCTCTCTACCACTCTCCTCCTTTAAGATGCTTCTTAAAACCTACCTCTTTGACCAAGCTTTTGGTCACCTGCCCTAATTTATCCTTATGTGGCTCGGTGTCAAATTTTTGTCTTGTAACGCTCCTGTGAAGCGCCTTGGGACATTTTACTACGTTAAAGGCGCTATATAAATACAAGTTGTTGTTGTTGACTACACTTTTTTTAAAAGTGCTTCGTTGGCTGTAAAGCGCTTTGGTATGTCCTGAGGTCATGAAAGGCGCTATAGAAATGCAAGTCTTTCTTTCTTCTCAACCAACTCATCTCTGCTGTTAGTGTCTTTTATTTGTCAATTTTTCCTCACGTTCTCAGATCCCGTGTACATGATTATTGCTCCAGAGCATTGGATCTAGATCTGAACACAAGCCAAGAACACCCCACTGAAACCAAAACAGTTTGAGAATAAACTTGCCAATTGGCTTTAATGCTTTAGGTTTACATTGGATGTACTGTTACAAATTTTGGAACATTTGCACTTTGTATTTTGTCAACAACCAAATTTCTTCAGACTTGGAGCGAGCGCTGTTTGACCATTTTTCAGAAGCGCCAACAATTCACTTCTTTGTTTTATTTGACAGTGTTCTGGCCGTTGTGTGGGTTACAGTATTGCTGTACAGCATCGCCAAATTGTTTGTCACTATACAAATGGAACATCAACCGCAGAATTCATCTGTGACAAAATAAAGAGGTATTAAACAAATAAGAGAACACAGATTGTGACATTTCCAAGATTCAATATTTACCAATTATGTGACAAAATTGTTGAAAATTATTTATGGATGACATTGAATTGTTTTTGATTTCCATTAATTAAATATCAGAAGTATTTTGAATAGTGCTTCAAGCAATAGCAAAAGTCTTTATAAAGTGATCTTTAGAATATCACTGATGTTAGCTTCAAATGGGCACAATTATTTTCAGTACGTTCTTGAAATTATACAATGAATAATGATATGTACTATCAATATGTATATCGATATGTGTTATTGATATCTAATATGAAATTGATACGTACTATGGATATGTACAAAAGATTTGGATACGTACTATGGATATCTATATGAGTAAGGAGTGTGATGGAATACTCTCCACTTGCCTGGATGAGTGCAGCGGCAACAACACTCAAGAAGCTCGACACCATCCAGGACAAAGCAGCCCGCTTGATTGGCCCCCCATCCACCACCTTAAACATTCACTCCCCCCACCACCGGCGTACCGTGGCTGCAGTGTGTACCATCTACAAGAGGCACTGCAGCAACTCACCAAGGCTTCTTCGGCAGCACCTCCCAAACCCGCGACCTCTTCCACCTAGAAGGACGAGGGCAGCAGGCGCATGGGAACGCCACCACCTCCAAGTTCCCCCCCAAGTCATACACCACCCCGGCTTAGAAGTATATCGCTGATCCTTCATTGTCGCTGGGTCAAAATCCTGGAACTCCCTCCCTAACAGCACTGTGGAAGTACCTTCACCACACGGACTGCAGCGGTTCAAGAAGGCAATTAGGGATGGGCAATAAATGCTGGTCTTGCCAGCGACGCCCACATCCCGTAAAAATGAATTTAAAAAATGATAGCAATCGATCGTTCCAGGTATCATTAGTAGGCTGAGTCCAGCATCTGCTCCTTCTGCTGGTGAGGTCACCCAGTTCCTTGGTTGAGGGGTTGGGGTTGAGGGGTGGAGGGAGTGGGTGGTGGGTGGATAGTAGGACCTTTGCACCTGATATTAGCCGGGTCACTGATTTATGGCGACTGAATAAATCAAACTCTTTTTATTTTTGAATGAATTTCTGGCGGGTGTTTGGGGGTTGCATTCAGTGATCTGTCCATTTGTACTCAGCCCACTGATTTATGGTAACCGAATAAGTGAAATTCTGACTTTATCACATGGAATACCCGGGGAGCAAATATCCTCGAAGACGGGAGAAGCCTCAAGGGAAATTACCCAGCCCAGGATTTTCCTGAGAATTTTTGCTGGTGTTTTAGGGATCACATTCCACGACTCTGTCCATTTTTTTTTCCTGCGTAAACCGCACACCAGTGGCACTGATGATGAGGAAATCCCCCCCAAAAGCCGACCGACCCTTCAAATGGTCCCAGGCACCTTTTTGTGAAGGACCCAAACCGTCTGCTCACTGCTGCTCCGATCATTCGTAATAATGTGTTGCAATCCACAGGCCTGTTTCTGCTAGACGGTGTAAATCTGATAGATGTAACGTGCAGTGGAGAGCGGGACCGTGGAGACAATGTGCAGCAACATGTGGAACTGGTTTCCAGTCTCGACGGGTAGCTTGTATCCATAACAAAAATAACAAGGCTGTGGCTGACCAGTATTGTGGATGGCAGAGGCGGCCAATTACGTGGCAGCGTTGCAACCTAACCTCTTGTGACAGTAAGTACATTTCTACCTTGGAAAATAAAAATTGTACTTCATACAACAGAGAAACTCTGACTTCAAACATTGTACAGGAAAAAATTCAATCTATAAAAAGTAGCTTGATTTCAGCTTTGAATAGAATTGTGCACAATATGTTGGGCTCTCATTACAATTTTCTTGTTTGATAAAACTATGGCAAATGAAAAAGTGAATCATATTTCCATTCTTCACCCTGATAATGCCAGTTATTTAGATTTGGATGCGTTGCTTTCAGCTTCTGAAGGAGAATGCATGGACACAATGCGCTACTGTGCACTCGTGAAACGGTTGACGCTGTGTCACCTGAACACCTACAAGCGGAGGTGCTGCGATTCCTGCAGAGTGCTTTAATTAGTATATGCCACTGTTCGCCGGATCGCAATCAATCTATAAAAGACTTGTGAACCGATTTATACAGAGCTCCGTGTAGGTCAACTGACTGCAGTACAACCCTGGTGCAAGTTGAACCAGGAGGATATTTTAATAGTGTTGTAAATCTGCTTGTACATACAGAAATGCACAAAAGGTTTCCTTGCTGTTTATGTTAGTCAAATATGTACCAGCTGGTTCTTAAAGTAAGAACTTCTCAACAGTTCTGCTTTTCAATCTAATATGGATTTGTTGTGCTTTAGTGTCTGTATTTTTTCTGAGTTACAAGAGATGTGTGTTTAACTTACATCACAGAAGTTGGTATGTGAATTATTTACTTCCACCCAGGGGCCAAAACTTTTTCTGAATGTCCAAGTGGGCTGATGTTTCACAGCTTCATAGAGAACACCAGGGAAAGCTTTCGACCCAGGTGAGTTATTGGCAAGAGTGTTTATCCCTTTTTATTACTGTAAACCACTTTCATTTCACATCTGATGTTACAGATTTTTTTTTAATATCTAGGTGTGCAGACAAAAATGAACACGAGAGAATAAAGTATTCAGCAGCTGAGATTGTTAACTTGCACCAACAGCTAATTCAGATGTGTTTGAGCATTAGAGTAAATTAAGCAATCCGTCTTCCCAGCGGGAATCCCGCATTTGAAGGAAATGCAGTCTAGAGAATCGGCTTACAGTATTGTAGGCTTATCCACTCTGTGCTGCCTTCAAGCGTGCACCACCCTCAGCAGAATGAAAGCATTGAATTTACTCTATTGTTCTCGATTGTAAAGAAATATCCCGTCAGCCACAGATAAAGCGCATTTGGGGCGAACATATAAAGGCTGATCTCACAGAGTGTCTCTTTTTTTGGACTGCAGCATTATATTTTTAAAGCAAGTAAGTCATTTATCAGGGTGTTGTCTCCAACTGGGATGCCTAAGTTAAAACTGAAAGAAACACCGCATTATATGGATTCAGGCCTCAAGCCACTCCTTTAAAGGAAAAGTAGGAAACCACTATGATTAAAATATTTAACACAAGAGTAGGCAGTTGTAATATGTAATTAGTGGCACAAGTACATTTTACATTACACTTCAGAGATAGAAGGAAACATTAAAAAAAAGCAAAAACCTTTCTGCCTCTGGAGAGTGTCAACCACTTTCAGTTATACTGCTAGTAGTTTGACCCTTTACTGTTAACCTAATGTTGCTGCAGAGAGTTGAGGCCTCAACTTTACACAGACATGTAATGCGTATAATTCCCAGGACTTACACAGGTTGGAATCGGCATGCAGGAGTTTTCTGTGTCAGCCCATCATAAAAACCATATGCAGAAAATGGTTCTTGCATTCGGTATTAGGAGAGTAAGTCAAACACCGTATATCTGGCATTTTCAGTGTGGAATATTTGTGATGATTATATCACATATAAAAGTGACTAGATTTCACCAATTGTAAGCCCCAAATAATAACTAAAAAATACAATATGTTTACCTTACAAAGTTTTCTGAAGAAGGCCCTTGAGAGGGTGCAGAGGAGATTTACCAGAATGGTTCCAGGAATGGGGAATCTTAGCTACAAGGACCGGTTGGAGAAGCTGGATTTGTTTTCATTAGAGCAAAGGAGGTTGAGGGGTGATTTGAAAGAGGTAAACAAGATTATGACGGATTTGGATAGGCTAGACGGGGAAAGGCTGTTCCCACTAGTTGATGGTACAAGGACAAAGGGACACAGATTTAAGGTTTTGGGCAAGAGATACAGGGGGAATGCGAGGAAAAACTTTTTTACACAGCGAGTGGTGAGGACCTGGAGCTCGCTGCCGACGGAAGTGGTGGAAGCGGAAACACTCAATGTTTTCAAGGGGAGACTGGATAGGCACTTGAGGGAAATAAACTTGCAGGGCTCCGGGGATAGAGCGGGGGAATGGGACTGACTGGATTGCTCTACAGAGAGCTGGCACGGACTCGATGGGCCAAATGGCCTCCTTCTGTGCCGTTATGACTCTTAAGTGACAAATCGATGGTACACAGACACTTCAGGTTCTCTGAGTTTTCGAGATAATCTTCAGGGGATACCTGGAAAAAATACTCTCAGATTTTCCCGTTGACTCTTTGTAAATTGTAATTTTAAACACCTAGAGCTAGAGATTGATCTCGGACGGTGGCGCAGAGCGGGCGGTGTCGGTTCGGCCGCCCGTTATACGCAGCGCCTGATCTTCAGTTCCATTGGCCATGGAATTTTTGTTGGGAACTGGTCACATGACCCATTTGCCCTCAAAGTAACACTAAAAATGGCTAATACTAATGAGTGATGAACTGAGAAAAAAAGCTCAGATTTCAGTGTTGTTTAAAACGTGTTAGCACAGTCTGTCATGTTTTCATTTTGTATACCCCAATTTTCAGCTATTTTCATCCCTTATTTACAAAAGGTCCCTCATTCCACTACAATTCTTCAGCCAAGGGAGCAATTCACAAAGTGACGCATTTCCAGGCTCTGTTCCTGGGCTGGTGTGTGAGGAGCACCCAAAGTGACTCTCTCTTTGATCTTTCTTCTCACTGCAGGGGTTAATCTTTGCCTGGCACTTTCCCCCGCCACCCCCCACCTCCAGCAGCGTTCAGCTACTTGCTGTGCAGAGAACTGAGTGAAAATCGCCCCTTATCTCTATAACACACGTTGGTGCCAACGTTCCTTTAAGCTGCCACGCCGCGCAGCCATCGCGAGGTTCCGCGCAGCCGGTGAGCCAGCTTTCCAATGCAAAAAACCGCGCACGTGCGCAAGTTTGAATGGGCCGCGCAGCCAAAAATATAAATTGGGGGAACATTGCTTGGTGCACCAATACTCTGTATCACTTTGCACAACATGTAGCTGATATACCCAAGTAAATTGATATAATTAATTACATATTACAACTACAGGCTCCTTATTTTAAGCCTTATTCTTACCAGCCCCTGTGTTTCCTTAAAGCGTTGATGTATGGATAGCTCTATCGGGCTTTACTAAAATGCATATTCTGGCTACAATAAAGATGACAGTCTATTTATTTTTATTATCCGTTGAATCAAACGTGAAATGCAAACATTTAAAGTAACACAGCGGAGAAAAACATTTCCAGATCCATGTTTCCTGATGTAATAAGCCAGCCCTGAATAGCTCTGTATAGGGTTTAATATTATAGAGCAGATGTTACCACTGGTGCTGCAAAAACATGTTATCAGGAAGTAATTACTCTGAATCTTCCAAGAAATTCCATTTACCATTAAGTAACAAAGTGAGAAATATAATCCCAGATCTAGGTTTTGCTATTTTTATAAATCAGTGGATTATCATAATATCCTAGAGTTCTTCCTTACAATTAATAAGAGTCAAAGATTCAAAAATATCTCACTATATTATATGTTAGCTGACAGTGTCGAATTACAAGACAGCAATTTTCGTGCTGAACTTTGCTTGCTAAAGGGACTCCTTTATAGAATGTTGGCGCTCCAAATGCTTTTTGTTAACCAAAGGTATTAAGGGATATGGGCTAAAAGACGGGTATACGGAGTTAGATCGCAGATCAGCCGTGATCTCATTGAATGGCGGAACAGGCTCGAGGGGCTGAATGGCCTCCTCCTGTTCCTAACAAAAGATACAACGAGTCCGTTACATTGCCTGTAGTATCAATTTAAGAAATTGTTTGTTGCTAATTACCAAAATAACTGAAACTCTGGATAAAGGTGGAGGAAATATGTTCAAAGGGATTTACAGTAATCTAGTAAATGCACGGTTACAGAGGTATTCATGCAGGGTGTTAGATTCAGTTTGGACATTTGTTATGATAAATTCGAATGACAGTACCAAAGGATTTATGTAACTCTGTTGGCAAATAATTGAAGTATGTGTTCAGCAATAAGGCATATCTTTAAGTTGAGTGTAACAGTATTATAGGCGATGGAAAACATTTATTGTCTGTTCACGTACAGTTGTGCATTGATGAGTGCTCCAATTATGTTAGTATATACAGCTGTTTTAAGTTGGTCTTTTCCATCAGTAGGATACTGGGTACTTGGGGGAATACCCTGCGATTTTACATTCTCCCATCATTAGTGGGTCTTGACCTTTTGCAAAAGGTTGTGCATAAATTAAGGAAAAATAATTGTAACATATTTACTTGTACATATTTATTTTCTGTTAAGTGCAATACTGAATGCTGTACATTGTGTGTTATAAAGAATATTTTTGTTGGGACTTTTATTTTTTACTACCAAAGCTTCTGTTTTAAATTGCTTTTCACTTTCTATTTAAAGTTAAAATGCTTAGAGCGACATCAAGCACTTGCCAAATTTTGTCTAAGTTACTTTCTTCTTCTTCAGACATAGAAATGCATGCTGCTTGGTAGTGCAATTATCCCAAGGTCAGGTTTTATGGCTAGTTGCCTATAATTGTGCTATAAAGTAGGGGTGTCCAAACTGCAGCACCTGGGAAATCAAGGACGAGACAACTCAGTCCGACTTGCTCTTCTGTTTCTTGTTCACCGGTTTATCTGGTTAGAATTCTGTGGTCCTGGGGGTTTGGAAAGGTGGATAAATCCTGAATCAGAACACCAAGTACTGTTAGTCTCGGCTACTTGAGATCTGCAAATATCCTCGCTGCTCACTTGACTCCTGGTCCTCCAACACATTGTTATGTTTTAACTCTTCCACGGCCTCACTTTCCCCCTATCTCTGCAACCGTCTCCCTAACCCTAACAATCTCCCTAACCCTAATCCTAACCTTCTCTCTAATCCTAACCTTCTCCCTAACCCTAACCTTCTTCCTAACCCTAATCTTCTCCCTAACCTTCTCCCTAACCCCAACCTTCTCCCTAACCCTAACCTTCTCCCTAACCCTAATCCTAACCTTCTCTCTAATCCTAACCTTCTCCCTAACCCTAACCTTCCTAACCCTAATCTTCTCCCTAACCTTCTCCCTAACCCTAACCTTCTCCCTAACCCTAACCTTCTCCCTAACCCTAACCTTCTCCCTAACCCTAACCTTCTCCCTAACCCTAACTTTCTCCCTAACCCTAACCCTAACAATCTCCCTAACCCTAACCCTAACAATCTCCCTAACCCTAACCCTAACAATCTCCCTAACCCTAACCCTAACCCTAACAATCTCCCTAACCCTAATCCTAACCTCTCTAATCCTAACCTTCTCCCTAACCCTAACCTTCTTCCTAACCCTAATCTTCTCCCTAACCTTCTCCCTAACCCTAACCTTCTCCCTAACCCTAACCTTCTCCCTAACCCTAACTTTCTCCCTAACCCTAACCTTCTCCCTAATCCTAACCTTCTCCCTAACCTTTTCCCTAACCCTAACCTTCTCCCTAACCCTAACCTTCTCCCTAACCCTAACCTTCTCCCTAACCCTAACCTTCTCCCTAACCTTCTCCCTAACCCTAACCTTTTCCCTAACCCTAACCTTTTCCCTAACCCTAACCCCACCACGAAGACTCTGTTCCTCTGACCCTGGCCTCTTGAACATCCCCCCACCCCGTTTCCTTCGCCCCACCATTGGCGGCTGTGCCTTCAGTTGTGTCGGCTCCAGCCTCTGGAGTTCCCTCCTTAAACACATTCTGCCTCTCCGGCTCCCTCTCCTCTTGACCAAGTCTTTTGGGTCATCCTTCTTAATTATCTTTTTCTTTGTCCATTTTTTTGCTATATCTGTGTGAAGCACCTTTCTACACCAAAGGCACTATATAAATGCAAGTTGTTGGTTATTGTTCAACTTTATACGTATCCCCAATGGTACACATGATGAGGCCCACAGAGAGATGTTTGGACACCCCTGCTATAATGCGGAGCAAGTTTGAGTTGTGCCTAATGTTTCCAACATTGTTTCACAGCTCTTTATAATTTAGAGAGTTGTGATGCCAGAGACATTGAATATTCATATATTTTGTAAAACTTGCTTCAGCTTTCAAAATTACAATAAACTCACATTGTATTGCGAATATATAATCATGGAAACAATATTTGTGCTGTGTATGTAATCCAGGTTTGTTGTGTGACTAATTTTTTTTTACTGCAGTTTAATAAAATTGAACTTTTAACCACCAATATCCATTTTCTAATGAATTAGAAGTCTTTATTCTTGCTTATGAATTGTGATTCCTTCAGATAATATATTATGACTCTGTCTGCCCATTATTGCATTATTACACCTAGTTCTTGCCTCAAAAAAAATATAGCTTTCATGTTTCTGAAGAGTTTTTAATCGGTACATTTTCTTCTGTCCCATTGATAAGTTGCTGCATTTGTACTTAGTCAGGTGGGGGCACAGGTCAGGCTGCAACCATCTTCATAGATATTTTCAATTCTACTCCTTGCTCAGCACGTCAGGAGCATGAATGAGTTCAAACTAACTCCTGTTGATTATTGGGAAGACCAAATGCAGATTGGGTGACCACTTTGTAGAACACCTCCATTCAATCCGTAAGGGGGACCCCGAGCTTCCGGTCGCCTGTCACTTTAATTCTCCACTCCACTCCCACTCTGACCTCTCTGTCCTCGGCCTCTTGCATTGTTCCACGGAAGCTCAGCGTAAGCTCGAGGAACAGCACCGCATCTTTCGATTAGGCACTTTACAGCCTTCTGGACTCAACATCAAGTTCAACAATTTCAGATCATAACCTCGGCCCCTATCTTTTTTTCTCTCTCTCTCACATGGCAGCTGTTGATCATTCTGCCATCGCCATTTACACTTCATCTAGACCCATCTTTTGTTTCTTAACTTGTCCCATTACCATCTCCTTTTGCCTTGCACCATCATCCCTTTTGTCTCTTAATCTCTCCTGCCTTCCACCCTATCACAGACCTTCCCTTTTGTTCTTTCCTCCCCCTTTCCCGGCCCCACACCTGCTTAAAAACCTGTTCCATCTCCAGCTTTTTCCTGTTCTGACAAAGGGTCATCGACCTGAAACGTTAACTCTGTTTCTCTCTCCACAGATGCTGCCTGACCTGCTAAGTATTTCCAGCATTTTCTGTTTTTATTTCAGATTTCCAGCATGCGCAGTATTTTGCATTTGTATTCCTGTTGACTGTTGGTAGACTTGCTGTGTGAGTCTCTTTCAGAAAGTGACTTGCTACAAAATGAAATGTAATTATTGCACTTAGATGTTTCTGGCAGCTGCTTTTCAGGTGAAATACGCTCAGCAGATACTTGTAAGTCAAGAGAAAAATCCACCAACAAATGGGAAAATTAGGGTTCCCTTCATTATTCACCCAGCAATAACAAATCCCCCAGTAAATTTGCTACTGCACAGTCAAGGGAAACTCGTAATTTGGTTTTCTTGGAAATGGCCTTACTGAGGAGAATTAGGAAGTAAAATCTTACAGCATTGACCTTCTACTTTTTGAGATTGACAACTCTAAGGCTGGAATTTTCTGGGGTCCGTGCGGGGTGGGGCGGGAATGGAGGCGGGTCGGGTGGGAAAGTTGATAATTTTGGGAGTGGGTCAGGAACCCGCCGTCATCCTGCCTCCACACGCCACTCCCTCGGGCGCGTTTGCCGGTGCGGCAGCGACCTCACCAGCAGAGGCAGGCGACCTAACTGAAATCATTATAACCTTGTTGTCAGACAGTTAAGAGCCTCCCCCCGACCACCCCCCACATTTTAAATTTCCCTGCATGGCCATGGGAACCACGCTGCTCAGGAACCACGTCTCTCAACCTGAGGCAGGAGTTGAGTGGCCATTGCTCCAGCTGATTAGTTGGCAGTATCAAATGTACTATAAAAGCTCCCACCTGACAGCTGATCACTTTCCTGATGCAGAAGCTGTTGCTGACTGCATTCCCAGCACAGATTGAGCTTGCTGCAGGTCTTTCTAGTAAAGTCTCCATTCAGTGTCACTTCATTGGAAGAACCTCTCTCACCATTGACAGATTGCTTCTGTCATCTCTACTTCACCTGCCATCTATTCCATCAACATGGGTGCAGTTTCTACTGTCTCACCTTGGTCCTCAGAATCTGGCCACGATGAGCCAAACACCAGCAGCACCAGGCACACCAGCAGCACCAATAACAACACCACCAACCTCTGCAATCACCTGATGCTGCACAGGACAGAGGGCATCAGCACCCGACCACATTGCTGCCCAGGAGGCATGGGATGGCCTCATCATGGCCAGATTTACTTAACTTGATGCTGTACACCCATATGGCTGCCACATGATGTGCCAGGCTGGCACCACCCCACACCAACACCATAAAGCATACCCACAATGTCCAAGCCATTCCTTTCACAAGAGACTAGCGTGCAAAGTTAAAGCACATGGGATTGGGGGTAAGGTACTGACTTGGATAGAAAACTGGTTGGCAGACAGGAAGCAAAGAGTTGGAATAAATGGGTCTTTTTCCGAGTGGAAGGCAGTGGCTAGTGGGGTACCGCAGGGATCGGTGCTAGGACCCCAGTTATTCACTATATATTAATGATCTAGATGAGGGAACTAGATGTAATATCTCCAAGTTTGCAGATGACACAAAGCTGGGTGGGCGTGTGTGCTGTGAGGAGGATGCAGAGAAACTCCAGTACAATTTGGACAGGTTGGGCAATTGGGCAGATGCATGGCAGATGCAGTATAATGTGGATAAATGCGAGGTTATCCACTTCAGTGGCAAAAACAGGAAGGCAGATTATTATTTGAACAGCAATAGATTGGGAAAAGGGGAAGTGCAATGAGACCTGGGTGTCCTTGTGCACCAGTCGCTGAAGGTAAGCATGCAGGTGCAGCAGGCGGTTAAGAAGGCAAATGGTATGCTGGCCTTCATAGCGAGAGGATTCGAGTACAGGAGCAAGGATGTCTTGCTGCAGTTGTACAGGGCCTTGGTGAGACCACACCTTGAGTATTGTGTGCAGTTTTGGTCACCTTATCTGAAGAAGGATGTTCTTGCCACGGAGGGAGTGCAGCGAAGATTCACCAGATTGATACCAGGGATGGCAGGAATGACGTATGAAGAGAGATTGGGCTGATTAGGCTTATACTCACTGGAGTTTAGAAGAATGAGAGGGGATCTCATTGAAACTTATAAAATTCTAACAGGACTAGACAGACTAGATGCAGGAAGACTGTTCCCGATGGCGGGGAGTCCAGAACCAGGGGTCACAGTCTAAGGATAAGGGGTAAGCCATTTAGGACTGAGATGAGGGGGAATTTCTTCACCCAGAGAGTGGTGAACCTGTGGAATTCTCTACCACAGAAGACAGTTGAGGCCAATTCATTAAATATATTCAAGAAGGAGTTAGATATATTTCTTAAGGCTAAGGGGATCAAGGGATATGGGGAGAAAGCAGGGACAGGGTACTGAATTTGGATGATCAGCCATGATCGCATTGAATGGCGGAGCAGGCTCGAGGGGCCGAATGGCCTACTCCTGCTCCTATCTTGTATGTTTCTATGTTTCGCATTCATCACCATTGTGAGGGGCACCATTAGATCTCACCAGTTACTGCAACTCACTAAGCCACTGCCAACGGTGCACACAAATCTGTCCAAGACTGGAAAGTGGTGAAAATAAAGCTTTTTATGTTTGACACCACATTAACGAAAACTTTACATAAACATTGGATAAAACACCCAAGTGGCTACCCTTGTGAATCAACCTGTGTGTCATCTTTCTCTCTGCGTGCTTCTACGAGTTGCTACCCCTGTGGCTTCAGCAGAGGTCGAGGCAGCCTGCCCACTTCCCTGCTAGCAAGGAGCTGGAGAGCACCTTGCTGCACATCAGTGGGGCCATGAGAACCCACGTCTACGCTGACATCCCTCCTGGAGAGTAGTTCTATGAGCCTCTGCCATCTATTCTCCAAACATAGCCATCTATTTGCCATAGAGACAATGTGCTCCTGTGAATTGCCCCTTAGCTGCTCCATACAGGTGGCCATCCTTTCCATAGAAAAGCCGACAGTCACCATCGCTTGCGACACAGTGGTGCTCATGTTGGAGATGGACTCCTCCATTCTCTGAACAGTGGCAGTCGTCGCGCTCACAAAACCTGTCAGAGCCTCCTGCACTTCTTGCTGCACCTCCAGCATCGCCCTCTTTCTGGATGGCCCCCGAGGCTCAGCGTCTGCATGCAACTGAGCAGAGCTGGGAGCGTCCTGCACCCTCCGGCGAGGAGTCTCCACTGCTGTCCCTGTCTCCACCATCTGCTCTTGCTCACTTGTGACGGACCTGGTGACAACACTACTCTATCGCCCGTGAGACCCACCGAGATGTGCGTCTCTGCGCTGGTGTTGGGTGCGCTTATGTCTGCTGATGGTGCGCCCTCAGAGGCTGGAGGCTCCTCTGAGGAGTCGTCTCCCTCTTCCTCCTGGACAGTTGGCGGGCGGGGGCTCTTGATGGACCCATGGGAGAGTAAAGAGATGAGTTAGATATGTCATACGAAGAATGGGTAACAATACCATTATGCACATGATGAACATTCACTGGCTGCTGACATCAGTCCTCATATGAGCGACTGCTGTATGCCATGTGGCTGTATGAGATGTAATTCTGTCACCAGGTTGCTGCGATGTCCCCCTCTCTCCGTCTCCCACCTCCAGATGCTCGGCAACTCCAGATATTTCTAAAGCAGCCTCCTCTGCTGTTGTAAGTTTTGCAAATGATGGAGGCCCACCTCCAGTTCTCTCCCTCTCCCTCTTATTTTGGGCTCTCTTCTGCAAGGAGGGAAAGAAGAGAAGTTTGAGTGAGTGTGATGGAATGAGTGTAAGGAATGGATGGGTTACATCTTTAGAGGGAGACTATGATGGATTGGGGTGGCAATGCCAAGTGGCCTCCTTGTGTGCTGTTAGTTGTTATGATTGCACTAGGGTGAGGGTGAGTATGAGGAGTGGCTAGTGAGCTGGGGATGTGATAATGTAGTTAGAGAGGGATGGGTGAAGGTGCAAGGTAAATTGATGAGTAAGGATGTGCAGGAGTAGGGTAGGTAAACAGAGTGATGGGGATGTGATGAGAGGCACAGCAGGATGAAGTTGAGTGTGGCTTTGTACTGCTGTTTCCTGATCTAATGAGATCATTGAAACGTTTGTGGCACTGCACCCAGACCACATCCCTGCTGCTGCCCTCCTCTGCAATCTCCAACCGGGCTGTTTTGGTCTCCTGGGGAGTTCTCTTCCGTCCATTGGAAGGGAAGAGGACCTCCCTGCATGCTCTGACACCTCCATTATGGAGTGAGTCATCGGAGATCCTGGGTGCACCCCTCTGCCTCTGTGCAGTCACTGTCAGTGTTTGCAACACTCCAATTCTGTAGTCCACTGACAACATTAGCTTTCAAATCCAATGTGGCCATTATTGAGCAGATAATGAAGCAGTCCATGCCTGCATGTAACAAGATCTGGACGACATTCAGGCTTGGGCTGATAAGTGACAGGTAACATTCGAGCCACACAAGTGCCAGGCAATGACTATCTCCAACAAGCACGAGTCTAACCAACTCCCCTTGACATTCAATGGCATTAACATCGCCGAATCCCCCACCATCAATATCCTGGGGGTCAGCATTGACCAGAATCTTAACTGGACCAGCCACATAAATATTGTGGCAACAAGAGCAGATCAGAGGCTAGGGGGGAGAAATTCGGTATCGCCCCGCTTGGGGTGCAATTATCCCCTCCGACTGCAAATTTGGCTTCTATCGCTCCTGGAGGTGATTGGAGTGCTAAATCAGGCACTACACACCTCTCTTAAGGTGTTAACGCCGAGGAGCGATGCGCTACTTCAGAGCACTGGCGAAGCTCATGATGTCAGTCAGCAATGGAACACAGACACACTGGCGCCAGCCAGTTCTTAAAGGGGAGGGTCGATCTTGCTCTCCATCCACATCCTGCTCATTGCAGCCTTGAATCTCGGCCTGGAGAGACCTGTACATCAAATCTGCTGGAAAGAACAATGGAGAGGCCCAGGGAAAGAGCTCAGAGTGCAGCCCCCATAGTCTCTTCTAAATCGATGCAAGGAAGGTCAAATCAAAATGAACCTGCAAAGTGCTGCTCAGTACCCAAAACTCCTTCACACAGCATTGAATCTCTCCAGAAGTCTCTCTCTCTCTCAGAATGCGTGGTGCAAAAAGGTCGCTGACAAAAAAAGGCAGGAAGCGGTCGCCTTTAAATAGCGTTCCCCCAGTCCCTTCCCGACTGCAAAACGTTCCCCTCAACCTGTCATTGTTGGCGGCAGGCGGAAAGGCAGGGGGCGCCACTCAATATCTGGTCCAGGGCGCTACTGGGGCGTTGCACGCTCGGCTGACGTCACGATCTGAGGGTGCAGGAGATCATGGCAGTAGTGTTTAGCGCCGCCGCAAAATGTCTGGTTAATTTCGCGCGCAGTGCAAACATCGCCGCGCCCAGGCGCTAGTTGCTTTGCGACCCATTAGTGCCCTCTTAGGGCTAACGGGAGGTGCAAAGCAACCGAATTCTTCCCCCTAGGTATTCTGCAGCGAGTGTCTCACCTCCTGACTCCCCAAAGCCTTTCCACCATCTACAAGGCACAAGTCAGGAGTGTGACGGAATACTCTCCACTTGCCTGGGTGAGTGAAGCTCCAACAACACTCAAGAAGCTCAACACCATCCAGGACAAAGCAGCCCGCTTGATTGGCACCCCATCCACCACCTTAAACATTCACGCCCTCCACCACCAGCGCACCGTGGCTGCAGTGTGTACCATCTACAAGATGCACTGCAGCAACTCGCCAAGGCTTCTTCCACAGCACCTTCCAAACCCGCGACCTCTTCCACCGAGAAGGACAAGGGCAGCAGGCACATGGGAACACCACCACCTGCAAGTTCCCCTCCAAGTCACACACCATCCTGACTTGGACATATATTGCAGTTCCTTCATCGTCGCTGGGTCAAAATCCTGGAACTCCCTCCCTAACAGCACTGTGGGAGCACCTTCACCACACAGACTGCAGCGGTTCAATAAGGCGGCTCACCACCAACTTCTCAAGGGCAACTAGGGATGGGCAATAAATGCTGGCCTTGCCAGTGACGCCCACATCCCATGAACGAATAAAAAAAAAAGATGAGGCTGGTATGGGTTTACCTGCCCCAATGGCTCGCGCATTGACAGACCATTCCTGAATCTCACCAAGGTGGTGCCAACCTTGCCATGGCTCGGAGACGAGGGGGTATTCTTGAGGCTGGCCCTCCATCGGGAATTTAAACAGACCCACTCAATCTACATGCAGCAAGAAAGAATCCAGCGAGTATTCATCAATTTTGACAGTAAAACAGCTAATCAGTTTCATCAGAATCAGTAACATAGATTAAAGTTGTCAGCTCTGGTTGATCAGCTCCTGACACACAATATGAATACTTTGGACCAAACGTCAGAAAGGTCAGCAACAAACCAGATAACGGGACAGCATATCGGAAAATAGTCCAGTATTTAAAGGGGAATTCCTCTTTCCCAATAACATAATCCAACTCCTTAACAGTGTTTTTATTATGTCCACTCCTCTCCTGAGGTCACTGACTCTCACTGAGGTACAGTTCCCCAGACACTGACTCTCACTGGGGTACAGTTCCACAGACACTGACTCTCACTGGGGTGCAGTTCCCCTGGCACTGAATCTCACTGGGGTACAGTTCCACAGGCACTGACACCCACTGGGGTACAGTCCCACAGACACTGATTCTCACTGGAGTACAGTTCCACATACACTGACTCTCACTGGGGTACGGTTCCCTGGGCACTGACTCTTAGTGGGGTACAGTTTCCCTGGCACTGGCTCTCACTCGGGTACAGTTCCACAGTCACTGACACCCACTGGGATACAGTTCCACAGACACTGACTCTCACTAGGGTACAGTTCCCCTGGCACTGACTCTCACTGGGATACGGTTCCCTGGGCACTGACTCTCAGTGGGATACAGTTTACCTGGCACTGACTCTCACTGGGGCACAGTTGCCCTGGCACTGACTCTCACTGGGGTAAACTTTGACAGACACTGACTCTCACTGGGGTACAGTTTAACAGACACTGACTCTCACTGGGGTACAGCTCACCAGGCACTGACTCTCACTGGGGTACAGTTCCCCTGGCACTGACTCTCACTGGGGTACAGTTCCACAGACACTGACTCTCACTGGGGTACAGTTCCACAGACACTGACTCTCACTGGGATACAGTTCCACAGACACTGACTCTCACTGGGGTTTGGTTCACCAGGCACTGACTCGCACTGGGGTACAGTTCCCTGGGCACTGACTCTCACTGGGGTACAGTTCCGCAGACACTAACTCTCACTGGGGAACGGTTCACCAGACACTGACTCTCACTGGGGTACAGTTCCACAGACACTGATTCTCACTGGGGTACAGTTCCACAGACACTGACTCTCACTGGGATACAGTTCCACAGACACTGACTCTCACTGGGGTACAGTTCCCCTGGCACTGACTCTCACTGGGGTACAGTTCCACAGACACTGACTCTCACTGGGGTACAGTTCCACAGACACTGACTCTCACTGGGGTACAGTTCCCCTGGCACTGACTCTCACTGGGATACAGTTCCACAGACACTGACTCTCACTGGGGTACAGTTCCACAGACACTGACTCTCACTGGGGTACAGTTCCACAGACACTGACTCTCACTGGGGTACAGTTCCACAGAAACTGACTCTCACTGGGGTACAGTTCCACAGACACTGACTCTCACTGGGGTACAGTTCCACAGACACTGATTCTCACTGGGGTACAGTTCCACAGACACTGACTCTCACTGAGGTACAGTTCCACAGACACTGACTCTCAGCGGGATACAGTTCCACAGATACTGACTCTCACTGGGGTACAGTTCCCCTGGCACTGACTCTCACTTGGGTACACTTTGACAGACACTGACTGTCACTGGGGTACAGTTTAACAGACACTGACTCTCACTGGGGTACAGCATGCCAGGCACTGACTCTCACTGGGGTACAGTTCCCCTGGCACTGATTCTCACTGGGGTACGGTTCCCTGGACACTGACTCTCAGTGGGATACAATTTACCTGGCACTGACTCTCACTGAGGCACAGTTCCCCAGGCACTGACTCTCACTGGGGTACAGTTCACCAGATACTGACTCTCACTGGGGTACAGTTCCACAGACACTGACTCTCACTGGGGTACAGTTCCACAGACACTGACCCTCACTGGGATACAGTTCCACAGACACTGACTCTCACTGGGGTACAGTTCCACAGACACTGACTCTCACTGGGGTACATTTCACCAGGTACTGACACTCACTGGGGTAGAGTTCCACAGACACTGACTCTCACTGAGTTACAGTTTCACAGACACTGACTCACACTGGGGTACAGTTCCACAGACACTGACTCTCACTGTGATACAGTTCCACAGACACTGACTCTCACTGGGGTTTGGTTCACCAGGCACTGACTCGCACTGGGGTACAGTTCCCTGGGCACTGACTCCCACTGGGGTAAAGTTCCGCAGACACTAACTCTCACTGGGGAATGGTTCACCAGACACTGACTCTCACTGGGGTACAGTTCCACAGACACTGATTCTCACTGGGGTACAGTTCCACAGACACTGGCTCTCACTGAGATACAGTTCCACAGACACTGACTCTCACTGGGGTACAGCTCCCCTGGCACTGACTCTCACTGGGGTACAGTTCCACAGACACTGACTCTCACTGGGATACAGTTCCACAGACACTGACTCTCACTGGGGTACAGTTCCACAGACGCTGACTCTCACTGGGGTACAGTTCCACAGACACTGATTCTCACTGGGGTACAGTTCCACAGACACTGACTCTCACTGGGATACAGTTCCACAGACACTGACTATCACTGAGGTACAGTTCCACAGACACTGACTCTCACTGGTGTACAGTTCCACAGACACTGACTCTCACTGGGATACAGTTCCAGAGACACTGACTCTCACTGGGGTATGGTTCCCTGGGCACTGACTCTCACTGGGATACAGTTCCACAGACACTGAATCTCACTGGGGTACAGTTCGACAGACACTGACTATCACTGGGGTACAGTTCAACAGACACTGAATCTCACTGAGGTACAGTTCCACAGACACTGACTCTCACTGGGATACAGTTCCACAGACACTGAATCTCACTGGGGTACAGTTCCACAGACACTGACTATCACTGGGGTACAGTTCAACAGACACTGAATCTCACTGAGGCACAGTTCGACAGACACTGACTCTCACTGGAGTACAGTTCAACAGACACTGACTCTCACTGGGGTACAGTTCCACAGACACTGACTCTCAATGGGGTACAGTTACACAGACACTGACTCTCACTGGGGTACATTTCGACAGACACTGACTCTCACTGGGGTACAGTTCCACAGACACTGACTCTAACTGGGGTACATTTCGACAGACACTGACTCTCACTGGAGTACAGTTTAACAGACACTGACTCTCACTGGGATACAGTTCCACAGACACTGACTCTCACTGGGGTTCGGTTCACCGGGCACTGACTCTCACTGGGGTACAGTTCGACAGACACTGACTCTCACTGGGTTACAGTTCCCCTGGCACTGACTCTCACTGGGGTACAGTTCCACAGACACTGACTCTCACTGGGGTACAGCTCCCCGGGCACTGACTGTCAGTTGGGTACAGTTCCACAGACACTGACTCTCACTGGGGTACAGTTCACAAGGCACTGACTCTCACTGGGGTACAGTTGCACAGACAGTGACTCTCACTGGGGTAGAGTTCCACAGACACTGACCCTCACTGGGATACAGTTCCACAGACACTGACTCTCACTGGGGTACAGTTCCACAGACACTGACTCTCACTGGGGTACAGTTCCACAGACACTGACACTCACTGGGATACAGTTCCACAGACACTGTCTCTCACTGGGGTACAGTTCCACAGACACGGACTCGCACTGGGATACAGTTCCACAGACATTGACTCGCACTGGGGTACAGTTCCCTGGGCACTGACTCTCACTAGGGTACAGTTCCACAGACACTGACTCTCACTGAGGTACAGTTCCACAGGCACTGACTCTCACTGGGGTACAGCTCCACAGACACTGACTCTCACTGGGGTAGAGTTCCACAGACACTGACTCTCACTGGAATACAGTTCCACAGACACGGACTCTCACTGGGGTACAGTTCCACAGGCACTGACTCTCACTGGGATACAGTTCCATAGACACTGACTCTCACTGGGGTACAGTTCCACAGGCACTGACTCTCACTGGGGTACAGTTCCACAGACACTGACTCTCACTGGGGTACGGTTCCCTTGGCACTGACTCTCAGTGGGATACAGTTTACCTGGCACTGACTCTCACTGGGGTACAGTTCCACAGACACTGACTCTCACTGGGATACAGTTCCACAAACATTGACTCTCACTGGGGTATGGTTCCCTTGGCACTGACTCTCAGTGGGATACAGTTTACCTGGCACTGACTCTCACTGGGGTACAGTTCCACAGTCACTGACTCTCACTGGGGTACAGTTCAACAGACACTGACTCTCACTGGCGTACAGTTCCACAGACACTGAATCTCACTGGGGTACAGTTTGACAGACACTGACTTTCACTGGAGTACAGTTCAACAGACACTGACTCTCACTGGGATACAGTTCTGCCGACACTGACTCTCACTGGGGTACAGTTCCACAGACACCGATTCTTACTGGGGTACAGTTCCACAGACACTGACTCTCACTGAGATACAGTTCCACAGACACTGACTCTCACTGGGGTACAGTTCCCCTGGCACTGACTCTCACTGGGGTACAGTTCCACAGACACTGACTCTCACTGAGATACAGTTCCACAGACACTGACTCTCACTGGGGTACAGTTCCACAGACACTGACTCTCACTGGGGTAGAGTTCCACAGACACTGACTCTCACTGGGGTACATTTCACCAGGTACTGACACTCACTGGGGAAGAGTTCCACAGACACTGACTCTCACTGAGATACAGTTCCACAGACACTGACTCTCACTGGGGTACAGTTCCACAGACACTGACTCTCACTGGGATACAGTTCCACAGACACTGACTCTCACTGGGGTTTGGTTCACCAGGCACTGACTCGCACTGGGGTACAGTTCCCTGGGCACTGACTCTCACTGGGGTACAGTTCCGCAGACACTAACTCTCACTGGGGAACGGTGCACCAGACACTGACTCTCACTGGGGTACAGTTCCACAGACACTGACTCTCACTGGGGTACAGTTCCACAGACACTGACTCTCACTGGGATACAGTTCCACAGACACTGACTCTCACTGGGGTACAGTTCCCCTGGCACTGACTCTCACTGGGGTACAGTTCCACAGACACTGACTCTCACTGGGATACAGTTCCACAGAAACTGACTCTCACTGGGGTACAGTTCCACAGACACTGACTCTCACTGGGGTAGAGTTCCACAGACACTGACTCTCACTGGGGTACAGTTCCACAGAAACTGACTCTCACTGGGGTACTGTTCCACAGACACTGACTCTCACTGGGGTACAGCTCCACAGACAATGACTCTCACTGGGGTACAGTTCCACAGACACTGACTCTCACTGGGGTACAGTTCCACAGACACTGATTCTCACTGGAGTACAGTTCCACAGACACTGACTCTCACTGGGATACAGTTCCACAGACACTGATTCTCACTGGGGTACAGTTCCACAGACACTGACTCTCACTGGGGTACTGTTCCACAGACACTGACTCTCACTGAGGTACAGTTCCACAGACACTGACTCTCACTGGGGTACAGTTCCACAGACACTGACTCTCACTGAGGTACAGTTCCACATACACTGACTCTCACTGGGGTATGGTTCCCTGGGCACTGACTCTTACTGGGGTACAGTTTCCCTGGCACTGACTCTCACTGGGGTACAGTTCCACAGACACTGAATCTCACTGGGGTACAGTTCCACATACACTGACTCTCACTGGGGTATGGTTCCCTGGGCACTGACTCTTAGTGGGGTACAGTTTCCCTGGCACTGACTCTCACTCGGGTACAGTTCCACAGTCACTGACAGCCACTGGGATACAGTTCCACAGACACTGACTCTCACTGGGGTACAGTTCCCCTGGCACTGACTCTCACTGGGATACTGATCCCTGGGCACTGACTCTCAGTGGGATACAGTTTACCTGGCACTGACTCTCACTGGGGCACAGTTCCCCTGGCACTGACTCTCACTGGGGTACATTTTGACAGACACTGACTGTCACTGGGGTGCAGTTTAACAAACACTGACTCTCACTGGGGTACAGTTCCCCTGGCACTGATTCTCACTGGGGTACGGTTCTCTGGACACTGACTCTCAGTGCGATACAGTTTACCTGGCACTGACTCTCACTGAGGCACAGTTCCCCTGGCACTGACTCTCACTGGGGTACAGTTCACCAGGCACTGACTCTCACTGGGGTAGAGGTCCACAGACACTGACCCTCACTGGGATACAGTTCCACAGACACTGACTCTCACTGGGGTACAGTTCCACAGACACTGACTCTCACTGGGGTACATTTCACCAGGTACTGACACTCACTGGGGTAGAGTTCCACAGACACTGACTCTCACTGAGATACATTTCCACAGACACTGACTCTCACTGGGGTACAGTTCCACAGACACTGACTCTCACTGGGATACAGTTCCACAGACACTGACTCTCACTGGGGTTTGGTTCACCAGGCACTGACTCGCACTGGGGTACAGTTCCCTGGGCACTGACTCTCACTGGGGAACAGTTCCGCAGACACTGACTCTCACTGGGATACAGTTCCACAGAAACTGACTCTCACTGGGGTACAGTTCCACAGACACTGACTCTCACTGGGGTACAGTTCCACAGACACTGACTCTCACTGGGGTTTGGTTCACCAGGCTCTGACTCGCACTGGGATACAGTTCCCTGGGCACTGACTCTCACTGGGGTACAGTTCCGCAGACACTAACTCTCACTGGGGAACGGTTCACCAGACACTGACTCTCACTGGGGTACAGTTCCACAGACACTGATTCTCACTGGGGTACAGTTCCACAGACACTGGCTCTCACTGAGATACAGTTCCACAGACACTGACTCTCACTGGGGTACAGTTCCACAGACACTGACTCTCACTGGGATACAGTTCCACAGACACTGACTCTCACTGGGGTACAGTTCCACAGACACTGTTTCTCACTGGGGTACAGTTCCACAGACACTGACTCTCACTGGGATACAGTTCCACAGACACTGACTCTCACTGAGGTACAGTTCCACAGACACTGACTCTCACTGGTGTACAGTTCCACAGACACTGACTCTCACTGGCATACAGTTCCAGAGACACTGACTCTCACTGGGGTACGGTTCCCTGGGCACTGACTCTCACTGGGATACAGTTCCACAGACACTGAATCTCACTGATGTACAGTTCGACAGACACTGATTATCACTGGGGTACTGTTCAACAGACACTGAATCTCACTGAGGTGCAGTTCCACAGACACTGACTCTCACTGGGGTACAGTTCCACAGACACTGACTCTCACGGGGATACAGTTACACAGACACAGAATCTCACTGGGGTACAGTTCGACAAATACTGACTATCACTGGGGTACAGTTCAACAGACACTGAATCTCACTGAGGTACAGTTCGACAGACACTGACTCTCACTGGAGTACAGTTCAACAGACACTGACTCTCACTGGGGTACAGTTCGACAGACACTGACTCTCACTGGGGTACAGTTCGACAGACACTGACTCTCACTGGGTTACAGTTCCCCTGGCACTGACTCTTACTGGGGTAAAGTTCCCCGGGCACTGACTCTCACTGGGGTACAGCTCCCCGGGCACTGACTGTCAGTTGGGTGCAGTTCCACAGACACTGACTCTCACTGGGGTACAGTTCACAAGGCACTGACTCTCACTGGGGTACAGTTCCACAGACAGTGACTCTCACTGGGGTAGAGTTCCACAGACACTTACCCTCACTGGGATACAGTTCCACGGACACTGACTCTCACTGGGGTACAGTTCCACAGACACTGACTCTCACTGGGGTAGAGTTCCACAGACACTGACACTCACTGGGATACAGTTCCACAGACACTGTCTCTCACTGGGGTACAGTTCCACAGACATTGACTCGCACTGGGGTACAGTTCCCTGGGCACTGACTCTCACTGGGGTACATTTCCACAGACACTGACTCTCACTGGGGTACAGTTCCACAGGCACTGACTCTCACTGGGGTACAGTTCCACAGACACTGACTCTCACTGGGGTACGGTTCCCTTGGCACTGACTCTCAGTGGGATACAGTTTACCTGGCACTGACTCTCACTGGGGTACAGTTCCACAGACACTGACTCTCACTGGGATACAGTTCCACAGACACTGACTCTCACTGGGGTACGGTTCCCTTGGCACTGACTCTCAGTGGGATACAGTTTACCTGGCACTGACTCTCACTGTGGTACAGTTCCACATTCACTGACTCTCACTGGGGTACAGTTCAACAGACACTGACTCTCACTGGCGTACATTTCCACAGACACTGACTCTCAATGGGGTACAGTTCCATAGACACTGAATCTCACTGGGGTACAGTTTGACAGACACTGACTTTCACTGGAGTACAGTTCAACAGACACTGACTCTCACTGGGATACAGTTCCGCCGACACTGACTCTCACTGGGGTACAGTTCCACAGACACCGATTCTTACTGGGGTACAGTTCAACAGACACTGACTCTCACTGCGGTACAGCTCCCCTGGCACTGACTCTCACTGGGGTACAGTTCCACAGACACTGACTCTCACTGGGATACAGTTCCACAGACACTGACTCTCACTGGGGTACAGTTCCACAGACACTGACTCTCACTGGGGTACAGTTCACCAGGCACTGACTCTCACTGGGGAAGAGTTCCACAGACACTGACTCTCACTGGGGCACATTTCACCAGGTACTAACACTCACTGGGGTAGAGTTCCACAGACACTGACTCTCACTGAGATACAGTTCCACAGACACTGACTCTCACTGGGGTACAGTTCCACAGACACTGACTCTCACTGGGATACAGTTCCACAGACACTGACTCTCACTGGGGTTTGGTTCACCAGGCACTGACTCGCACTGGGGTACAGTTCCCTGGGCACTGACTCTCACTGGGGTACAGTTCCACAGACACTGACTCTCACTGGGGTAGAGTTTCACAGACACTGACTCTCACTAGAATACAGATCCACAGATACGGACTCTCACTGGGGTACAGTTCCACAGGCACTGACTCTCATTGGGGTACAGTTCCACAGACACTGACTCTCACTGGGGTACAGTTCCACAGACACTGACTCTCACTGGGGTACAGTTCCACAGACACTGATTCTCACTGGGGTAAAGTTCCACAGACACTGACTCTCACTGGGATACAGTTCCACAGACACTGACTCTCACTGGGGTACAGTTCCACAGGCACTGACGCTCACTGGGGTACAGTTCCACAGACACTGACTCTCACTGGGGTATGGTTCCCCAGGCACTGACTCTCAGTGGGATACAGTTTACCTGGCACTGACTCTCACTGGCGTACAGTTCCACAGTCACTGACTCTCACTGGGGTACAGTTCAACAGACACTGACTCTCACTGGCGTACAGTTCCACAGACACTGACTCTCAATGGGGTACATTTCCACAGACACTGAATCTCACTGGGGTACAGTTTGACAGACACTGACTTTCACTGGAGTACAGTTCAACAGACACTGACTCTCACTGGGATACAGTTCCGCCGACACTGACTCTCACTGGGGTGCAGTTCCACAGACACTGATTCTCACTGGGGTACAGTTCCACAGACACTGACTCTCACTGAGATACAGTTCCACAGACACTGACTCTCACTGGGGTACAGTTCCCCTGGCACTGACTCTCACTGGGGCACAATTCCACAGACACTGACTCTCACTGGGATACAGTTCCACAGACACTGACTCTCACTGGGGTACAGTTCCACAGACACTGACTCTCACTGGGATACAGTTCCACAGACACTGACTCTCACTGAGGTACAGTTCCACAGACACTGACTCTCACTGGTGTACAGTTCCACAGACACTGACTCTCACTGGGATACAGTTCCACAGACACTGAATCTCACTGGGGTACAGTTCGACAGACATTGACTATCACTGGGGTACAGTTCAACAGACACTGAATCTCACTGAGATACAGTTCCACAGACACTGACTCTCACTGGGGTACAGGTCCTCAGACACTGACTCTCACTGGGATACAGTTCCACAGACACTGAATCTCACTAGGGTACAGTTCGACAGACACTGACTATCACTGGGGTACATTTCCACAGACACTGACTCTCACTGGGGTACATTTCGACAGACACTGACTCTCCCGGGAGTACAGTTCAACAGACACTGACTCTCACTGGGATACAGTTCCACAGACACTGACTCTTACTGGGGTTCGGTTCACCGGGCACTGACTCTCACTGGGGTACAGTTCCACAGACACTGACTCTCACTGGGATACAGTTCCACAGACACTGACTCTCACTGGGGTACAGTTCCACAGACACTGACTCTCACTGGGGTACAGTTCACCAGGCACTGACTCTCACTGGGGAAGAGTTCCACAGACACTGACTCTCACTGGGGCACATTTCACCAGGTACTAACACTCACTGGGGTAGAGTTCCACAGACACTGACTCTCACTGAGATACAGTTCCACAGACACTGACTCTCACTGGGGTACAGTTCCACAGACACTGACTCTCACTGGGATACAGTTCCACAGACACTGACTCTCACTGGGGTTTGGTTCACCAGGCACTGACTCGCACTGGGGTACAGTTCCCTGGGCACTGACTCTCACTGGGGTACAGTTCCACAGACACTGACTCTCACTGGGGTAGAGTTTCACAGACACTGACTCTCACTAGAATACAGATCCACAGACACGGACTCTCACTGGGGTACAGTTCCACAGGCACTGACTCTCATTGGGGTACAGTTCCACAGACACTGACTCTCACTGGGGTACAGTTCCACAGACACTGACTCTCACTGGGGTACAGTTCCACAGGCACTGACGCTCACTGGGGTACAGTTCCACAGACACTGACTCTCACTGGGGTATGGTTCCCCAGGCACTGACTCTCAGTGGGATACAGTTTACCTGGCACTGACTCTCACTGGCGTACAGTTCCACAGTCACTGACTCTCACTGGGGTACAGTTCAACAGACACTGACTCTCACTGGTGTACAGTTCCACAGACACTGACTCTCAATGGGGTACATTTCCACAGACACTGAATCTCACTGGGGTACAGTTTGACAGACACTGACTTTCACTGGAGCACAGTTCAACAGACACTGACTCTCACTGGGATACAGTTCCGCCGACACTGACTCTCACTGGGGTGCAGTTCCACAGACACTGATTCTCACTGGGGTACAGTTCCACAGACACTGACTCTCACTGAGATACAGTTCCACAGACACTGACTCTCACTGGGGTACAGTTCCCCTGGCACTGACTCTCACTGGGGCACAATTCCACAGACACTGACTCTCACTGGGATACAGTTCCACAGACACTGACTCTCACTGGGGTACAGTTCCACAGACACTGACTCTCACTGGGATACAGTTCCACAGACACTGACTCTCACTGAGGTACAGTGCCACAGACACTGACTCTCACTGGTGTACAGTTCCACAGACACTGACTCTCACTGGGATACAGTTCCACAGACACTGAATCTCACTGGGGTACAGTTCGACAGACATTGACTATCACTGGGGTACAGTTCAACAGACACTGAATCTCACTGAGGTACAGTTCCACAGACACTGACTCTCACTGGGGTACAGGTCCTCAGACACTGACTCTCACTGGGATACAGTTCCACAGACACTGAATCTCACTTGGGTACAGTTCGACAGACACTGACTATCACTGGGGTACAGTTCAACAGACACTGAATCTCACTGAGGTACAGTTCGACAGACACTGACTCTCACTGGAGTACAGTTCAACAGACACTGACTCTCACTGGGGTACAGTTCCACAGACACTGACTCTCAATGGGGTACAGTTCCACAGACACTGACTCTCACTGGGGTACATTTCGACAGACACTGACTCTCCCGGGAGTACAGTTCAACAGACACTGACTCTCACTGGGATACAGTTCCACAGACACTGACTCTTACTGGGGTACAGTTCACCAGGCACTGACTCTCACTGGGGTAGAGGTCCACAGACACTGACCCTCACTGGGATAGAGTTCCACAGACACTGACTCTCACTGGGGTACAGTTCCACAGACACTGACTCTCACTGGGGTACATTTCACCAGGTACTGACACTCACTGGGGTAGAGTTCCACAGACACTGACTCTCACTGAGATACATTTCCACAGACACTGACTCTCACTGGGGTACAGTTCCACAGACACTGACTCTCACTGGGATACAGTTCCACAGACACTGACTCTCACTGGGGTTTGGTTCACCAGGCACTGACTCGCACTGGGGTACAGTTCCCTGGGCACTGACTCTCACTGGGGCACAGTTCCGCAGACACTGACTCTCACTGGGATACAGTTCCACAGACACTGACTCTCACTGGGGTACAGTTCCACAGACACTGACTCTCACTGGGGTACAGTTCCACAGACACTGACTCTCACTGGGGTACAGTTCCGCAGACACTAACTCTCACTGGGGAACGGTTCACCAGACACTGACTCTCACTGGGGTACAGTTCCACAGACACTGATTCTCACTGGGGTACAGTTCCACAGACACTGGCTCTCACTGAGATACAGTTCCACAGACACTGACTCTCACTGGGGTACAGTTCCACAGACACTGACTCTCACTGGGATACAGTTCCACAGACACTGACTCTCACTGGGGTACAGTTCCACAGACACTGTTTCTCACTGGGGTACAGTTCCACAGACACTGACTCTCACTGGGATACAGTTCCACAGACACTGACTCTCACTGAGGTACAGTTCCACAGACACTGACTCTCACTGGTGTACAGTTCCACAGACACTGACTCTCACTGGCATACTGTTCCAGAGACACTGACTCTCACTGGGGTACGGTTCCCTGGGCACTGACTCTCACTGGGATACAGTTCCACAGACACTGAATCTCACTGGTGTACAGTTCGACAGACACTGATTATCACTGGGGTACTGTTCAACAGACACTGAATCTCACTGAGGTGCAGTTCCACAGACACTGACTCTCACTGGGGTACAGTTCCACAGACACTGACTCTCACGGGGATACAGTTACACAGACACAGAATCTCACTGGGGTACAGTTCGACAAATACTGACTATCACTGGGGTACAGTTCAACAGACACTGAATCTCACTGAGGTACAGTTCGACAGACACTGACTCTCACTGGAGTACAGTTCAACAGACACTGACTCTCACTGGGGTACAGTTCCACAGGCACTGACTCTCACTGGGATACAGTTCCACAGACGCTGACTCTCAGTGGGGTTCGGTTCACCGGGCACTGACTCTCACTGGGGTACAGTTCGACAGACACTGACTCTCACTGGGGTACAGTTCGACAGACACTGACTCTCACTGGGTTACAGTTCCCCTGGCACTGACTCTTACTGGGGTAAAGTTCCCCGGGCACTGACTCTCACTGGGGTACAGCTCCCCGGGCACTGACTGTCAGTTGGGTGCAGTTCACAAGGCACTGACTCTCACTGGGGTACAGTTCCACAGACAGTGACTCTCACTGGGGTAGAGTTCCACAGACACTTACCCTCACTGGGATACAGTTCCACGGACACTGACTCTCACTGGGGTACAGTTCCACAGACACTGACTCTCACTGGGGTAGTGTTCCACAGACACTGACACTCACTGGGATACAGTTCCACAGACACTGTCTCTCACTGGGGTACAGTTCCACAGACATTGACTCGCACTGGGGTACAGTTCCCTGGGCACTGACTCTCACTGGGGTACATTTCCACAGACACTGACTCTCACTGGGGTACAGTTCCACAGGCACTGACTCTCACTGGGGTACAGTTCCACAGACACTGACTCTCACTGGGGTACGGTTCCCTTGGCACTGACTCTCAGTGGGATACAGTTTACCTGGCACTGACTCTCACTGGGGTACAGTTCCACAGACACTGACTCTCACTGGGATACAGTTCCACAGACACTGACTCTCACTGGGGTACGGTTCCCTTGGCACTGACTCTCAGTGGGATACAGTTTACCTGGCACTGACTCTCACTGTGGTACAGTTCCACATTCACTGACTCTCACTGGGGTACAGTTCAACAGACACTGACTCTCACTGGCGTACAGTTCCACAGACACTGACTCTCAATGGGGTACAGTTCCATAGACACTGAATCTCACTGGGGTACAGTTTGACAGACACTGACTTTCACTGGAGTACAGTTCAACAGACACTGACTCTCACTGGGATACAGTTCCGCCGACACTGACTCTCACTGGGGTACAGTTCCACAGACACCGATTCTTACTGGGGTACAGTTCAACAGACACTGACTCTCACTGCGGTACAGCTCCCCTGGCACTGACTCTCACTGGGGTACAGTTCCACAGACACTGACTCTCACTGGGATACAGTTCCACAGACACTGACTCTCACTGGGGTACAGTTCCACAGACACTGACTCTCACTGGGGTACAGTTCACCAGGCACTGACTCTCACTGGGGAAGAGTTCCACAGACACTGACTCTCACTGGGGCACATTTCACCAGGTACTAACACTCACTGGGGTAGAGTTCCACAGACACTGACTCTCACTGAGATACAGTTCCACAGACACTGACTCTCACTGGGGTACAGTTCCACAGACACTGACTCTCACTGGGATACAGTTCCACAGACACTGACTCTCACTGGGGTTTGGTTCACCAGGCACTGACTCGCACTGGGGTACAGTTCCCTGGGCACTGACTCTCACTGGGGTACAGTTCCACAGACACTGACTCTCACTGGGGTAGAGTTTCACAGACACTGACTCTCACTAGAATACAGATCCACAGACACGGACTCTCACTGGGGTACAGTTCCACAGGCACTGACTCTCATTGGGGTACAGTTCCACAGACACTGACTCTCACTGGGGTACAGTTCCACAGACACTGACTCTCACTGGGGTACAGTTCCACAGACACTGATTCTCACTGGGGTAAAGTTCCACAGACACTGACTCTCACTGGGATACAGTTCCACAGACACTGACTCTCACTGGGGTACAGTTCCACAGGCACTGACGCTCACTGGGGTACAGTTCCACAGACACTGACTCTCACTGGGGTATGGTTCCCCAGGCACTGACTCTCAGTGGGATACAGTTTACCTGGCACTGACTCTCACTGGCGTACAGTTCCACAGTCACTGACTCTCACTGGGGTACAGTTCAACAGACACTGACTCTGACTGGCGTACAGTTCCACAGACACTGACTCTCAATGGGGTACAGTTTGACAGACACTGACTTTCACTGGAGTACAGTTCAACAGACACTGACTCTCACTGGGATACAGTTCCGCCGACACTGACTCTCACTGGGGTGCAGTTCCACAGACACTGATTCTCACTGGGGTACAGTTCCACAGACACTGACTCTCACTGAGATACAGTTCCACAGACACTGACTCTCACTGGGGTACAGTTCCCCTGGCACTGACTCTCACTGGGGCACAATTCCACAGACACTGACTCTCACTGGGATACAGTTCCACAGACACTGACTCTCACTGGGGTACAGTTCCACAGACACTGACTCTCACTGGGATACAGTTCCACAGACACTGACTCTCACTGAGGTACAGTTCCACAGACACTGACTCTCACTGGTGTACAGTTCCACAGACACTGACTCTCACTGGGATACAGTTCCACAGACACTGAATCTCACTGGGGTACAGTTCGACAGACATTGACTATCACTGGGGTACAGTTCAACAGACACTGAATCTCACTGAGGTACAGTTCCACAGACACTGACTCTCACTGGGGTACAGGTCCTCAGACACTGACTCTCACTGGGATACAGTTCCACAGACACTGAATCTCACTAGGGTACAGTTCGACAGACACTGACTATCACTGGGGTACAGTTCAACAGACACTGAATCTCACTGAGGTACAGTTCGACAGACACTGACTCTCACTGGAGTACAGTTCAACAGACACTGACTCTCACTGGGGTACAGTTCCACAGACACTGACTCTCAATGGGGTACAGTTCCACAGACACTGACTCTCACTGGGGTACATTTCGACAGACACTGACTCTCCCGGGAGTACAGTTCAACAGACACTGACTCTCACTGGGATACAGTTCCACAGACACTGACTCTTACTGGGGTTCGGTTCACCGGGCACTGACTCTCACTGGGGTACAGTTCTGCCGACACTGACTCTCACTGGGGTACAGTTCGACAGACACTGACTCTCACTGGGTTACAGTTCCCCTGGCACTGACTCTCACTGGGGTAAACTTCCCCGGGCACTGACTCTCACTGGGGTACAGTTCCACAGACACTGACTCTCACTGGAGTACAGCTCCCCGGGCACTGACTGTCAGTTGGGTACAGTTCCACAGACACTGACTCTCACTGGGGTACAGTTGACAAGGCACTGACTCTCACTGGGGTACAGTTCCACAGACACTGACCCTCACTGGAATACAGTTCCACAGACACTGACTCTCACTGGGGTACAGTTCCACAGACACTGACTCTCACTGGGGTGCAGTTCCACAGACACTGATTCTCACTGGGGTACAGTTCCACAGACACTGACTCTCACTGAGATACAGTTCCACAGACACTGACTCTCACTGGGGTACAGTTCCCCTGGCACTGACTCTCACTGGGGCACAATTCCACAGACACTGACTCTCACTGGGATACAGTTCCACAGACACTGACTCTCACTGGGGTACAGTTCCACAGACACTGACTCTCACTGGGATACAGTTCCACAGACACTGACTCTCACTGAGGTACAGTTCCACAGACACTGACTCTCACTGGTGTACAGTTCCACAGACACTGACTCTCACTGGGATACAGTTCCACAGACACTGAATCTCACTGGGGTACAGTTCGACAGACATTGACTATCACTGGGGTACAGTTCAACAGACACTGAATCTCACTGAGGTACAGTTCCACAGACACTGACTCTCACTGGGGTACAGGTCCTCAGACACTGACTCTCACTGGGATACAGTTCCACAGACACTGAATCTCACTAGGGTACAGTTCGACAGACACTGACTATCACTGGGGTACAGTTCAACAGACACTGAATCTCACTGAGGTACAGTTCGACAGACACTGACTCTCACTGGAGTACAGTTCAACAGACACTGACTCTCACTGGGGTACAGTTCCACAGACACTGACTCTCAATGGGGTACAGTTCCACAGACACTGACTCTCACTGGGGTACATTTCGACAGACACTGACTCTCCCGGGAGTACAGTTCAACAGACACTGACTCTCACTGGGATACAGTTCCACAGACACTGACTCTTACTGGGGTTCGGTTCACCGGGCACTGACTCTCACTGGGGTACAGTTCTGCCGACACTGACTCTCACTGGGGTACAGTTCGACAGACACTGACTCTCACTGGGTTACAGTTCCCCTGGCACTGACTCTCACTGGGGTAAACTTCCCCGGGCACTGACTCTCACTGGGGTACAGTTCCACAGACACTGACTCTCACTGGAGTACAGCTCCCCGGGCACTGACTGTCAGTTGGGTACAGTTCCACAGACACTGACTCTCACTGGGGTACAGTTGACAAGGCACTGACTCTCACTGGGGTACAGTTCCACAGACACTGACCCTCACTGGAATACAGTTCCACAGACACTGACTCTCACTGGGGTACAGTTCCACAGACACTGACTCTCACTGGGGTAGAGTTCCACAGACACTGACACTCACTGGGATACAGTTCCACAGACACTGTCTCTCACTGGGGTACAGTTCCACAGACACGGACTCGCACTGGGATACAGTTCCACAGACATTGACTCGCACTGGGGTACAGTTCCCTGGGCACTGACTCTCACTGGGGTACAGTTCCACAGACACTGACTCTCACTTGGGTACAGCTCCCCTGGCACTGACTCTCACTGGGGTACACTTCCACAGACACTGACTCTCACTGGGGTACAGTTCCACAGACACTGACTCTCACTGGGGTACACTTCCACAGACACTGACTCTCACTGGGGTACAGTTCCACAGACACTGACTCTCACTGGGGTACACTTCCACAGACACTGACTCTCACTGGGGTACAGTTCCACAGACACTGACTCTCACTTGGGTACAGCTCCACAGACACTGACTCTCACTGGGGAACAGTTCACCAGACACTGACTCTCACTGGGTTACAATTCCCCTGGTACTGACTCTCACTGGGGTACAGTTCACCAGACACTGACTCTCACTGGTTTACAATTCCCCTGGTACTGACTCTCACTGGGGTCCAGTTCCACAGACACTGATTCTCACGGGGGTACAGTTCCACAGACACTGACTCTCATTGGGGTACAGTTCCCCGGGCACTGACTGTCACTGGGGTACAGTTCCACAGACACTGATTCTCACTGGGGTACAGTTCCACAGACACTGACTCTCACTGGGGTACAGTTCCACAGACACTGACTCACACTGGGGTACAATTCCCCTGGCACTGACTCTCACTGGGGTACAGTTCCACAGACACTGACTCTCACTGGGGTACAGTTCCATAGACACTGACTCTCCATGGGGTAAGGTTCCCCTGGCACTGATTCTCACTGGGGTACAGTTCATCAGGCACTGACTCTCACATGGATACAGTTCCACAGACACTGACTCTCACTGGGGTACAGTTCCACAGGCACTGACTCTCACTGGGGTACAGTTCCACAGACACTGACTCTCACTGGGGTACAGTTCCACAGACACTGACTCTCACTGGGGTACAGTTCCACAGACACTGATTCTCACTGGGGTACAGTTCCACAGACACTGACTCTCACTGGGATACAGTTCCACAGACACTGACTCTCAATGGGGTACAGTTCCACAGTCACTGACTCTCACTGGGGTACGGTTCCCTGGGCACTGACTCTCAGTGGGATACAGTTTACCTGGCACTGACTCTCACTGGGGTACGGTTCCACAGACACTGAATCTCAGTGGGGTACAGTTCGACAGACACTGACTCTCACTGGGGTACAGTTCGACAGACACTGACTCTCACTGGGGTACAGTTCCCCTGGCACTGTCTCTCACCGGGGTACAGTTCCCCGGGCACTGACTCTCACTGGGGTACAGTTCCACAGACACTGACTCTCAATGGGGTACAGTTCCACAGACACTGAATCTCACTGGGGTACAGTTCGACAGACACTGACTCTCACTGGAGTACAGTTCAACAGACACTGACTCTCACTGGGATACAGTTCACCGGGCACTGACTCTCACTGGGGTACAGTTCCGCCGACACTGACTCTCACTGGGGTACAGTTCGACTGACACTGACTCTCAGTGGGGTACAGTTCGCCAGACACTTACTCTCACTGGGGTACAGTTCCCCTGGCACTGACTCTCACTGGGGTACAGTTCCCCAGGCACTGACTCTCACTGGGGTACAGTACCACAGACACTGACTCTCACTGGGGTACAGTTCCACAGACACTGACTCTCACTGGGGTACAGTTCCCCGGGCACTGACTGTCAGTTGGGTGCAGTTCCACAGACACTGACTCTCACTGGGGTACAGTTCACAAGGCGCTGACTCTCACTGGGGTACAGTTCCACAGACAGTGACTCTCACTGGGGTAGAGTTCCACAGACACTGACTCTCACTGGGGTACAGTTCACAAGGCGCTGACTCTCACTGGGGTAGAGTTCCACAGACAGTGACTCTCACTGGGGTACAGTTCCACAGACACTGACTCTCACTTGGGTACAGTTCCACAGTGATGTGCCAAATAACTACCCGAATCCGAAGTTAAAGCTTAAGACTGAAGCCTTTTATTGAATAAGAATCATGGCAGAGTTAACAGAGTCCATCATCGACCGAGCCCTTGGTAGAACATACCAGAAGAGGGGCGGGGCCAGGGAGGATCATTAGTGGTTCCCCCTAGTGGAACATTCCAGACATTACAAGTGCAAGTACAAATATCAGAACACAGTTATTTCATCACATTCACCCCCTGCTATAGATTCAGTCTGTCAGGAGGTCTGATAATCCTCTGGGAACGACGTAACTCTTGCTGAGGCTCCTCCCCGAGTACTAACTCCGGTTCATTCGAATTCCCAGAATCATCAGTATTTTCCACACTGAGGGTTTGTGTCTCTGAAGGTCCAATACCACGATTGAAAACTCTACTCTCAGAGTCGAACCCTTTTCGAGCTCCAGCAGGTGCAAGATCTTTAATAGAGATCGTATCCTCTCGCCCATCCGAATATTGAATATACGCATACTGGGGATTAGCATGGAGGAGTTGTACTTCCTCCACCAGTGGATCAGTCTTGTGGCCTCTCACATGTCTGCGCAACAACACAGGGCCCGTGGTCGTCAACCATGTGGGTAACGATACTCCATGTGGTAAACCACTGTTATACCTGTCTGTATGTGTATGTGTATTCCACTAGGTACAGGTCTGGACATGCCTCGGCTGACTCCTCCCACTATTCCAGGTATATAAGTGACTACCTCCCAGTCCCTTAGTATTCTGGACGGGTCGACCACTCGAGACTAGACCTTCATTCTTTAGTTAATAAAAGCCTGGTTGTTACTTGCTTAACCTCAGTCTTTGGAGTAATTGATGGCGCATCACTCTATTAGTAGCTTTTCTTGGAAAACTAAACATCCTTTCATGAGGGGTGGCATTCGTCGCTGTACACAAAAGAGACCTTATGGAATGCAGCACGTCTGGCAGGACATCCTGCCAGCGAGAGGTCGGCAGGCCTCGTGACTTCAGAGACAGTACGATAGCCTTCCACACTGTCGCATTTTCTTTCTCGACCTGCCCATTACCACGAGGGTTATAGCTGGTAGTTCTACTCGTTGCAATCCCCTTCGATAGTAAAAACTATCGTAATTCTTCGCTCATAAAGGAAGAACCCCTATCACTATGTATATAGTTAGGCATGCCGAACAAGGAAAACAGTTGGCAGAGGCATTTAATTACAACAGCACTAGTCACATCCGGACAGGGGATAACAAAAGGGAACCGAGAGTACTCGTCTATAATATTAAGAAAATAGGCATTACGGTCGCTCGATGGAAGGGGACCTTTAAAATCGAGACTCAAACGCTCAAATGGTCGAGTTGCTTTAATAAGATGAGCTGGCTCGGACGGCTTATAGAAGCGGGGTTTGCATTCAGCACAAACATGACAGGTTCTGGTCATTGTCCGGACCTCCTCAATAGAGTAGGGTAGATTGTGGGGCTTAATGAAGTGGTTCATTCTGGTAACCCCAGGGTGGCAGAGTGCGTCGTGGAGACTTTGAAGCTTATCTATACCTAGACTAGCACATACTCCTCGTGACAAAGCATCCGATGGCTCATTAAATACTCCAGGCCTGTACTGAATATCATAGTCATATGTTGACAGTTCTATTCGCCATCTTAAAATCTTATCATTTTTGATCTTGCCTCTCTGCTTAGTGTTGAACATAAAGGCCACAGATCGCTGGTCAGTAATGAGCGTAAAACGTTGGCCAGCGAGATAATGTCTCCAATACCTGACTGCTTCAATAATTGCCTGTGCCTTCTTTTCCACTGAAGAATGTCGAACTTCTGGTCCTTGCAATGTACGAGAGAAGAAGGCCACTGGTCTACCAGCTTGGTTAAGAGTTGCTGCCAACGCAAAATCAGATGCATCACTTTCCACTTGAAATGGGATCTTCTCATCCACGGCACATACCACTGCCTTCTCAATGTCCCGTTTGATATTAAGGAAAGCCTCCTGAGCTTCCGCCGATAGCGGAAAAGACGTCGACTTAATAAGAGGTCGGACTTTATCTGAGTAGCTAGCCACCCACTGGGCATAGTACGAGAAGAATCCCAGACACCTTCTTAAGGCTTTTACAGTGTGAGGTAAAGGTAATTCCTTAAGTGGGCGTAATCTTTCAGGGTCTGGCCCGATTACCCCATTCTCCACAACGCAACCAAGAATACACAAACGTGTAGTATTGAAGGTACACTTGTTTTCGTTGTAGGTCAGGTTTAACCTCTTTGCAGTCTCTAGGAACTTCGCGAGATTTTGATCATGCTCCCGTTGGTCATGCCCACAGATGGTAACATTGTCCAGGTACGGGAATGTTGCTTCCAACGCGTATTCATCCACCATACGATCCATCTCCCGTTGGAAGACGGATACCCCATTCGTCACTCCAAAGGGCACCCGAAGGAATTGGAACAGGCGCCCATTAGCTTCGAAGGCCATATAAGGTCGGTCTTCTACTTTGATGGGGAGTTGATGGTAGGCAGACTTTAAATCAATGGTGGAGAACACGCGGTACTGAGCTATCTGGTTCACCATCTCAGAAATACGAGGCAAAGGATAGGCGTCTAATTGGGTATACAAGTTTATAGTCTGGCTATAATCGACCACAAGTCTTTTCTTCTCATTAGTTTTAACCACCACCACCTGGGCATGCCACAGGCTACCACTGTGTTCAATGATTCCCTCCCGTTGAAGCCTTTCCACTTCCTCTTTTATAAATGTTTTATCTTCTGAACTATACCGTCGGCTCTTAGTCACTATAGGTCTACAATTAGGAGCAAGGTTCGCAAACAAAGAAGGCGGACTTACGTTTAAAGTAGAAAGGCCGCAGAATGTGAGCGGAGGCTGGGATCCACCATACTTAAGGGTAACGCTCTCATGCTGACACTGGAAGTCCAAGCCTAATATTAAGTTCACACACAACTGAGGTAATATGAGGAGTTTAAAATCCTTATACTCCGTATCCTTAACGGTCAATGTGACTTTACAATATCCAGTTACCTCCGAAGTAAGGGATTTGGACGCCATCACAATTTCACTTCGAGTAGGATACACCTTCAATCAACAGGAGTTAACAAGGTTGGGGTGTATAAAACTTTCAGTACTGCCAGTCTATCAAACACCCAGTAGGACGACCATTAATCTTAATGTCCATCATAGATTTCGACAAGGAACACGGTATGGTCTGGTCAACCGTAGCCGAGGCTAGAGTAAAACGATAGGCGGCAGCAGAGAAGACATCGGGTACAGGATTACCCTTACACACTTTACTAAAATGTCCCCGTTTCTTACATTTAAAACAGGTAGCCTCTCTGGCTGGGCAACTTTGCCTGGGGTGTTTAGATTGGCCACAAAAATAACACTTAGACCCATGGGGCACAGCCGCAACAATAGGATTAAGTGGGGGCTCCATTGGTGTTATGGATGCCTCCATACTCAGAACACACGAGGCTGAGAGAGATGCATGGGCTGATGCATACACTTCTGAATTCTTCTGGGCTACATCTAACGATCGAGCAGCAGCGACAACCGTTTTTAAAACTAACGAGTCGTTCTCGAGGAGTCTCTGTCTAATATAATTAGATCGGAGGCCAGATATGAAAGAATCGCGGATGGCTTCTTCCTGATACACTATGGCAGAGACAGCCTTGTAGTTGCAACCCTTAGCCAAAGCCTTAAGGTCCTGCAGGAAATCGCCCAGAGATTCCTCGGGTAATTGCCTGCGAGTAGACAGGAGATACCTGGCGTATACTTCGTTAACCGACTTAAGGTACTGGGCTTTAAGAGCTGCGAGGGCCTCTTCATATGTAGTAATATCTTCAATTATAGAGTAAGTTTGATGACTTACCAAGTTGGTTAGAAGACCCAACTTGTTAACCGTCGGATCGGTCGATGATGCGATGAAGTGTTCAAAACATCGGAGCCAATGCGTAAATTTCTTCGACGCATCTGCCGAATGGGGATCGATATCCAGACGCTCTGGTTTCAAAAATCGATCCATCTTCCAAAAGTTGTTATTTAATAAAATTGATGTGCCAAATAACTGCCTGAATCCGAAGTGAAAGCTTAAGACTGAAGCCTTTTATTAAATAAGAATCATGGCAGAGTTAACAGAGTCCATCATCGACCGAGCCCTTGGTAGAACATACCAGAAGAGGGGCGGGGCCAGGGAGGAGCATTAGTGGTTCCCCCTAGTGGAACATTCCAGACATTACAAGTGCAAGTACAAATATCAGAACACAGTTATTTCATCACACACAGACACTGACTCTCACTGGGGTAGAGTTCCACAGACACTGACTCTCACTGGGATACAGTTCCACAGACACGGACTCTCACTGGGATACAGTTCCACAGACACTGACTCTCACTGGGGTACAGTTCCACAGACACTGACTCTCACTGGGGTACAGTTCCACAGACACTGACTCTCACTGGGGTTCGATTCACCAGGCACTGACTCTCAGTGGGGTACAGTTTCCCTGTCACTGACTCTCATTGGGGTACAGTTCCCCGGGCACTGACTGTCACTGGGGTACAGTTCCCCGGGCACTGACTCTCACTGGGATACAGTTCCACAGACACTGACTCTCACTGGGGTACTGTTCCACAGACACTGACTCTCACTGGGATACAGTTCCACAGACACTGACTCTCACTGGGGTACTGTTCCACAGACACTGACTCTCACTGGGATACAGTTCCACAGACACTGACTCTCAGTGGGGTACGGGTTCCACAGACACTGACTCTCAGTGGGGTACAGTTCCACAGACACTGACTCTCACTGGGGTACACTTCCACAGACACTGACCCTCACTGGGATACAGTTCCACAGACACTGACTCTCAGTGGGGTACAGTTACACAGACACTGACTCTCAGTGGGGTACAGTTCCACAGACACTGACTCTCACTGGGGTACACTTCCACAGACACTGACCCTCACTGGGATACAGTTCCACAGACACTGACCCTCACTGGGATACAGTTCCACAGACACTGACTCTCAGTGGGGTACAGTTCCACAGACACTGACTCTCAGTGGGGTACAGTTCCACAGACACTGACTCTCACTGGGGTACAGTTCCACAGACACTGACTCTCAGTGGGGTACAGTTCCACAGACACTGACTCTCAGTGGGGTACAGTTCCACAGACACTGAATCTCAGTGGGGTACAGTTCCACAGACACTGACTCTCAGTGGGGTACGGGTTCCACAGACACTGACTCTCAGTGGGGTACAGTTCCACAGACACTGACTCTCACTGGGGTACAGTTCCACAGACACTGACTGTCACTGGGGTACAGTTCCACAGACACTGACTCTCAGTGGGGTACAGTTCCACAGACACTGACTCTCAGTGGGGTACGGGTTCCACAGACACTGACTCTCAGTGGGGTACGGGTTCCACAGACACTGACTCTCAGTGGGGTACAGTTCCACAGACACTGACTCTCAGTGGGGTACGGGTTCCACAGACACTGACTCTCAGTGGGGTACAGTTCCACAGACACTGACTTTCAGTGGGGTACAGTTCCACAGACACTGACTCTCAGTGGGGTACAGTTCCACAGACACTGACTCTCAGTGGGGTACACTTCCACAGACACTGACTCTCAGTGGGGTACAGTTCCACAGACACTGACTCTCAGTGGGGTACAGTTCCACAGACACTGACTCTCACTGGGGTACAGTTCCACAGACACTGACTCTCTGTGGGGTACAGTTCCACAGACACTGACTCTCAGTGGGGTACAGTTCCACAGACACTGACTCTCAGTGGGGTACAGTTCCACAGACACTGACTCTCAGTGGGGTACAGTTCCACAGACACTGACTCTCAGTGGGGTACAGTTCCACAGACACTGACTCTCAGTGGGGTACAGTTCCACAGACACTGACTCTCTGTGGGGTACAGTTCCACAGACACTGACTCTCACTGGGGTACAGTTCCACAGACACTGACTCTCAGTGGGGTACAGTTCCACAGACACTGACTCTCAGTGGGGTACAGTTCCCCGGGCACTGACTCTCACTGGGGTACGGGTTCCGCAGACACTGACTTTCAGTGGGGTACAGTTCCACAGACACTGACTCTCAGTGGGGTACAGTTCCACAGACACTGACTCTCAGTGGGGTACAGTTCCACAGACACTGACTCTCAGTGGGGTACAGTTCCACAGACACTGACTCTCAGTGGGGTACAGTTCCACAGACACTGACTCTCTGTGGGGTACAGTTCCACAGACACTGACTCTCACTGGGGTGCAGTTCCACAGACACAGACTCTCAGTGGGGTACAGTTCCACAGACACTGACTCTCACTGGGGTGCAGTTCCACAGACACTGACTCTCAGTGGGCTACAGTTCCACAGACACTGACTCTCAGTGGGGTACAGTTCCACAGACACTGACTCTCAGTGGGGTACAGTTCCACAGACACTGACTCTCAGTGGGGCACAGTTCCACAGACACTGACTCTCAGTGGGTTACAGTTCCACAGACACTGACTCTCAGTGGGGTACAGTTCCACAGACACTGACTCTCACTGGGGTACGGGTTCCACAGACACTGACTCTCACTGGGGTACAGTTCCACAGACACTGACTCTCACTGGGATACAGTTCAACAGACACTGACTCTCAGTGGGGTAGAGTTCCACAGACACTGACTCTCACTGGGGTACAGTTCCACAGACACTGACTCTCTGTGGGGTACAGTTCCACAGACACTGACTCTCACTGGGGTACAGTTCCACAGACACTGACTCTCAGTGGGGTACAGTTCCCCGGGCACTGACTCTCACTGGGGTACGGGTTCCGCAGACACTGACTTTCAGTGGGGTACAGTTCCACAGACACTGACTCTCAGTGGGGTACAGTTCCACAGACACTGACTCTCAGTGGGGTACAGTTCCACAGACACTGACTCTCAGTGGGGTACAGTTCCACAGACACTGACTCTCAGTGGGGTACAGTTCCACAGACACTGACTCTCTGTGGGGTACAGTTCCACAGACACTGACTCTCACTGGGGTGCAGTTCCACAGACACAGACTCTTAGTGGGGTACAGTTCCACAGACACTGACTCTCACTGGGGTGCAGTTCCACAGACACTGACTCTCAGTGGGCTACAGTTCCACAGACACTGACTCTCAGTGGGGTACAGTTCCACAGACACTGACTCTCAGTGGGGTACAGTTCCACAGACACTGACTCTCAGTGGGGCACAGTTCCACAGACACTGACTCTCAGTGGGTTACAGTTCCACAGACACTGACTCTCAGTGGGGTACAGTTCCACAGACACTGACTCTCACTGGGGTACAGTTCCACAGACACTGACTCTCACTGGGGTACAGTTCCACAGACACTGACTCTCAGTGGGGTAGAGTTCCACAGACACTGACTCTCACTGGGGTACGGGTTCCACAGACACTGACTCTCACTGGGGTACAGTTCCACAGACACTGACTCTCACTGGGATACAGTTCAACAGACACTGACTCTCAGTGGGGTAGAGTTCCACAGACACTGACTCTCACTGGGGTACAGTTCCACAGACACTGACTCTCAGTGGGGTACAGTTCCACAGACACTGACTCTCAGTGGGGTACGGGTTCCACAGACACTGACTCTCAGTGGGGTACAGTTCCACAGACACTGACTCTCACTGGGGTAGAGTTCCACAGACGCTGACTCTCAGTGGGGTACGGGTTCCACAGACACTGACTCTCACTGGGGTACAGTTCCACAGACACTGACTCTCAGTGGGGTACGGGTTCCACAGACACTGACTCTCAGTGGGGTACAGTTCCACAGACACTGACTCTCACTGGGGTAGAGTTCCACAGACGCTGACTCTCAGTGGGGTACGGGTTCCACAGACACTGACTCTCACTGGGGTACAGTTCCACAGACACTGACTCTCACTGGGGTACAGTTCCACAGACACTGACTCTCAGTGGGGTACGGGTTCCACAGACACTGACTGTCAGTGGGGTATGCTTTCATAGGCACCAGTCACCCCCGATTGGCCATTCTTCATGTGAGCCTGGACAATGTCGCGTGATTGAATGCCATGTGATTGATCACATGTCACATGATGAACCTCCACGAGTACATCCAACCAGAGTTGACAACCCTAATCTGTATTTCTAATTCAGATGAATATGATTAGCTTTTTTACTGTCAGATGTGATTAATACATCCCAGCACACTTAATAAACCTTGTCCTTTCCCCCTTCTTTGTCTCGGTTTCACATCTCTTACTGTTGCTGACAGATGATCAGCCCTTTGCACATTCTTGTCTTTGCTCATTACTAAACTGCATGGCTGAGACCGAAGGTTAATCTCCCTTTGCTTTTCCGCCACATTCTGCACAACAGCTCCCTCTGGTGGCACAGCTGAGATACAGCATCACACATGCAAATCTGTGCCTCCACGTCGCAGACTCATAGGGGGAAAAATTCGTCCCCGTAGCGCCTCCCATTAGTGCCAGTAGATGGCGTCAATGGGGCACTAGACCAGTATCACCAGTAAGAGATATTGCTGGGACCGTCAACACCAGGTAGATCGTAATGTCAGTGAGTGTGGAACGCTCACTGACTGCCCGATTTGCAAAATTGATTCTCGCCACTTAACTCATCGTCTGGAGTAAACACCGACAAGGAGAGCTGGCGTACAGCACCAGGAAGCCGGCTCCAGGGAAGTTATTTAAAGGGATCATCAGTAATCACTCGCAGCTGTCAGGTTAGTGGAGTTTGTGGTTTTTTGTTAGTTTCACCCACTGCAACAGTTTCATTCAGTAATTTCAAGGTTCATTATTATCAGGAGTCTTCTGGCAACTAAGAAGTAGCTACATTTATTCTTCAAAGATACAAACTGCTGCACTTAGTAACATTAATGGGGGCTGTACTGGCGCCACCTCGCCCTCCAGGATCTACGGTGGTGGGAGCGTGGGCAGCGAGAAATATGGGAACATGTGCGCAGAGGAATGAGGAGGACCATCAGGGCTCTCACCAGGAGGCCTTAACCTCCAGTGGCATTCAGAGAGCACTCCTCTTACCTTGAATTAAGCGAGGAGCAGTGTATTAGGAGGCTTCACTTCACCAAGGAGGTGATCACAGAACTCTGCCACCTCCTGCAACCAGACCTCCAGCCTCAGGCCAGGGTGACCACGGCTCTCCCAGTGGCAGTCAAGGTCACTGCGGCCCTCAATTTCATCGCCAGTGGATCCTTCCAGTCTGCAACAGGAGACATAGCTAACATCTCAGTTCACCGTCCATCGCTGCATCTGGGAGGTCACTGAGGCTCTCTACAGCAGGAGAAGGGACTACATTGGCTTCCCGATTACCAGAGAGAAGCAGGATAATCATGCATGTGGCTTTGCCAGAATAGCGGGCTTCCCCATGGTGCAGGGCGACATCGACTGCACCCATGTGGCATTGCGGGCACCGCAAAATGATCCTGAGATCTTCCGTAACCGCAAACACTACCACTCACTTAATGTGCAGTTGGTGTGTGACCACACACAGTGAATCTTTAATGTCAATGCCCGCTCTCCTGACAGCAGCCACGATGCCTTCATCCTGCGCCAGACCGGTGTGACAGCGCTCTTCCAGCCACCACGCCAAGCTCGAGGGTAGCTGCTGAGAGACAAGGGCTCTCCTCTCTCCACCTGTCTCATGACTCCCCTCTGCAACCCCAACACTCCTGCCCAGCACTCATATAATGAGAGCCATGCCGCCACCAGGAACATCATCGCGCAGACCATTGGCTTATTGAAACAACATTTCTGCTGCCTTGACCGCTCGGGAGGAGCCCTCCAGTACTCGCCAGAGCAGGTGTCCCATTTCATGGTGGTCTGCTGCATGCTCCACAACTTGGCCAGCATGAGGGCGCAGCCCTTGTAAGCAGGGATTGCGGGACCACCTCAGGAGGAGGACAAGGCAGAGGAGGATGAGGAGGAGGAGGAGCAGGAGGGAGGGAGGAGGCAGCGAGTCAATCTGTTTTCTGGGCAGGCTGTCCATGACCAGCTCATCAGACTCCGATTCGCATGAATGAAACTCCAGATCCCCGTAGCTCACCACATCCCCATCATACAATCCCTGTCTCATGGTGTATCACAGCATCCTCCTGTGTACAAAGGTGAAATGACAGAGACCACAAAATATTCCAAACACCATTAATAAATTTACCTATAAACATATCACACATATCACATGAATTCTAATAACTAATGACACTTGTGCCTGCCATAGTTGAATAGCTGTCATTATGTGCAAGGTGTGAGATGTGGGTGTGAGTGTTGGTAGCTGGAGATTGTTGGTGGGTGAGCGCTGGGGGTGTCGTGCTTTGGGCAGTGTGTGAAGCTTGTGGTACAGATGCTGGTATGTAGCATTTGTTGAAGCATTCACTCACCCTGACCACCAGAGTGAGGTCGTTAAATTTCTTCCTGCGCTGTGTGTGGTTCCTGGGGACCACGGTACGACCTGACCTCCCTCCACATGGTGCGGAAGACTTGCGGCGAGGGCCTCCTGCCGCTTGCCGGGTCGGGCACCGCCCTCCGTCTCTCCACAGCAAAAACCAACGCCTCCAATGCTTCATCGGAGAATCTGTGGGCTCTCTCTCTGGGACATGTGGCATAGTGGTTAGCACTGTTGCCTCACAGCGCCAGAGACCCGGGTTCAAATCCGGCCTCGGGCGACTGTCTGTGTGGAGTTTGCACATTCTCCCTGTGTTTGCGTGGGTTTCCTCCGGGTGCTCCGGTTTCCTCCCACAGTCCAAAGATGTGTGGGTTAGGTTGATTGGCTATGATAAATTGACCCTTAGTGTTAGGGGGATTAAATACATGGGGTTACGGGGATAGGGTGGGATATGTGTTGGTGTAGGGGTTACAGGGATCGGGTGGGATATGTGTCGGTGCAGGCTCGATGGGCCGAAATGGCCTCTATCTGCACTGTGGTGATTCTGTGACATGGACCTGCCATGAGCTCACCTGGTTCAGCCATTCTTGCCCTTGCCCTTGCCCTTGCCCTTGCCCTTGCTGAGGCAGCTGCACAGCCAGCAATGCTGAGAATGAGGTGCTGCAGCATCAATGAACCTCCCTTTAAGTAGTGAAAAAAGCCTGTGGCAATGATGAGTTGTGATTAGACTGCACCCGATATTGGTCCACCCTTTAAGTGTAATGCCAATGAGCTTGTGTTTTAAGACTTGATTTAGGACTCGAATCATTTTATTGAGCAGTGAGCACGAATTTTTCGTGCAGTCTAAAGCATTTGCACCTGGCACTAATTCTCCAACTTTTCTACTGACACCGCCCATTCGTTGGCTATAACGAATTTCTAGCTCATTGAATCATACAGCACAGAAGGAGGCCATTCAGCCCATCGTGTCTGTGCCGGCTCTTTGGCAGAACAATTAATCCCACTCCCCTGCTCTTTCTCCATAGATTTTTTTCCCTTCAAGTATTTATCCAATTCCTTTTGAAAGTTACTATTGAATCTGCTCCCATCACCTTTTCAGGCAGTGCATTCCAGATCACAACAACTCGCTGCGTAAAAAAACTGATTCCTCCTGTCGCCTCTGGTTCTTTTAGCAATCACCTTAAATCTGTGTCCTCTGGTTACCGACCCTCCTGCCACTGGAAACAGTTTCTCCTTATTTACTCTATCAAAACCATTGATGATTTTGAACACCTCTATCAAATCTCCTCTTAACCATCTCTGCTCTAAGGCTGTCCTATCACTTCAAGATACAGAGCAATAGAGCTCCAGTGTGTCATGTTGATGCTTTTTCCATTAGACTTTATTTTAAATATATATCATTATCGTCGTATAGCTTGGCCACTGCTTCAAGAGAACATTAATGTGCAAATATATTGAATCTTCAAGGAACAAAAAAAATTATGTTTTGACTAACTATAATGATGCATTTTTTAAATAAACTACAGAGATTATAAAATATTGTTTGATAAGAATCTCTACTGATTGATTATACTTTTCGATTGCTATCTGATATACCCATGACAGAAGTGTACATATATGGAGGGCAGGTGAGAACTGGTGGGCTTGACAATCAAATAGTGCGTATGTGTTCACTCTCTATGCTGACACATGAAGAATGGGCAAGTATTTGAAGGGCTACCAGTATCTGTGGAGCCAAGCCTCTGCATGAGTCACCTCCTTCATGAAAATAGATGTAAGGCAGGGTAATTGAGGTGTGGGCGCACTTGGATTAACATACACGGATTCCTTACTTTTACAATTTCTATCAATAAAATACAAGAAAAAGCATGGGCCCTTTCAAGTCATTGGCCAATTGTGATCAAATAACCATACAAATCTTAAAAAAAGACTTTATAGCAATCTCATTGGCTACATCTGATCTGATGACCATGTGTTCCGTGTTTAACTGACACCAGGTGTGGTGAGATTCAGCGGGAATTTTCTTGCACAGAATTGGTTCATTGTCCCTGGGAACCATGTGACTGCAAAATCGCATCTGTCATTGGTCTGTGGGCGTCGCTTCTCATTGGTCCGTGTAACCGTATGACTGCGGCAAGGAGTGACACATGGAAAAGTGACAGTAAGGAGCACTTTCAACAAGTTTTATTTGGGCTACAAAAGAAAGTTCCCTTCAAAAATAAAATACCAGTACTAGGAGTAGAATATGAAATGAAAGGGGAGGGTTCAACATTTTCTTCTCAATTTTTATCAATTTAAGGAAGACTAGCAGATATACTGTGGCGTTGCTGTGGGTAGCCTGGGGCCTGGAATGCAAATTCTGATGTTTACCAGGATCTAGCTGCAGCCTAAACATGATGATGGTTTGCCCATCACTGTAATATCACAAAATAAGCATTGATGATAGAGGTCACTTCATCCATCCAGTTCATCCTTCCAATGGAACCGGTGGTCTCCCAATTGCATCATCTCATTAATTCTTGAATGATTCCAGAAGTTCTTCAGCTGTGTTATATAAAGTTACATTGGCCCAGTAATTCGGGTCCCAACGTGTGAGTAAGCACCGTGCACTCACGCGTGGGCCCGGTGGAAGTGCCGGTTTTCAGCGTGCACAGTGCATGCGCGAAAAACCAACATTTCCTTTTCTCTGAACCAAGGGGTTCAGAGGTCGAACGCGTGCACGCAGGAGTCTGCGCGTGCGCGCTGAAATTCCTTTTTTTTTTACAGGGTTGCCCGTGCGAGAGAAAAGCAGACGTAAGTACTTAGTTTTAAAAGGTAAGTGGTCTATTAATTAAAGTTAGAAATTTTTTTCCACAGGTTTATTATTTTTAAAGAATTTACAGTAAGGTAAGTGTATTTTCAGACCCGATTTTTTAAAAAATTATTTTTTTTGAAAATTTGAATAATTGTTTAAATTAGTTTTTAGAGTTATTAATAGTTCATTTAATTAGTGGGATTTTTTAAAACTTTTATCTGAAGTTTAAGTACTGTTTTGGGCGCCCGGACTTTTCATGAGTTTGACAGTTCTTACTATCAAACTCATGAATGAACTTTTGCAACCTCCGATTGGTTGCCCAGTGCTCACGTAATCCCAGCCGGCTCATCGCACTAAGTACGCCGCTGGATCACGCAAGCACAGCGCGCCAGGAGCTGAACCGGGCCACTGACAGGAAATCCACCCAGGGCCAGGCTTCAACTGTCGGCGCGCTATGTAAGTGTAGGTCGGGGGGCTTGCACCTGCGGGAAGCCCCCGACACCAATTTCTGGGCCATAGAGTTTACAGCACAGAAACAGGCCATTCGGCCCAACTGGTCTATGCCGGCGTTTAAGCTCCACACGAGCCTCCTCCCACCCCTCTTTATCTGACACTGTCAGCATGTCTTTCTGTTCCTTTTTCCCTCATGTGTTTATCTAGTTTCGCTTTAAACACATTTATACTATTTGCCTCAACCACTCCCTGTGGTAGCGAGTTCCACATTCATAGAAACATAGAAACATAGAAGATAGGAGCAGGAGTAGGCCATTTGGCCCTTCGAGCCTGCTCCGCCATTCAACGAGATCATGGCTGATCATCCAAACCCTAGCACCCGGCCCCTACACCGACAGCCATCCCACCCAAGCCCTATCCCCGTAACCCTGTAACCCCACGTATTTAATCCCCCCTAACACTAAGGGTCAATTTTTATCATGGCCAATCAACCTAACCCGCACATCTTTGGACTGTGGGAGGAAACCGGAGCACCCGGAGGAAACCCACGCAAACACAGGGAGAATGTGCAAACTCCACACAGACAGTCGCCCGAGGCCGGATTCGAACCCGGGTCCCTGGCGCTGTGAGACACTCTCTGGGTAAAGAAGTTTCGCCTGAATTCCCGATTGGATTTATTAGTGACTATCTCATATTTATGACCTCTAGTTTTGAACTCAAGTGGAAACATTTTCTCTATGTCTAACCTTTCATAATCTTAAAGACCTCCATCAGTTCATCCCTCAGCCTTCTCTTTTCTAGAGAAAAGAGTCCCAGCCTGATAAGTAGATCTTCTCAGTTCTGATATTATCCTGGTGAATCTTTTTTGCACTTTCTCCAGTGCCTCTACATCCTTTTTATAATATGGAGACCAGGGGGGAAAATTCAGTATCGCCCCGTTTGGGGCGCCATTATCGGCCGTGCGCAAAGTTTAGCGCCTGGCGCTAATTATCGCCTCCGACAGCAAACTTGGCTTTTATCGCCCCTGGAGGTGATTGGAGCACTAAATCAGGCGCTTCACACCCGTCTTAAGGTGCAAAGGCCGAGGAGCGAGGCGCTACCTCAGAGCGCTGGCGAAGCAAGGAAGGGCAAATCAAAATGAACCTGCAAAGTGCTGCTCAGTACTCAAAACTCCTTCACACAGCGTTGACTCTCTCCAGAAGTCAGTCTCTCTCTCTCTCTCTCAGAATGTGTGGTGCAAAAATGTCACCGACAAAAAAAGGCAGGAAGCGGCCGCCTTTAAATAGCGCTCCCCCAGTCCCTTTCTGGCAGCATAATGCTCCCCTCAACCTGTTGTTGCTAGCGGCAGGCGGTAAGGCAGGGGGCGCCACTCAATATACGGTCCGGGGTGCTAACGGGGCATTGTGCACTCGACTGACGTCACAATCTGCCGGCGCAGGAGATCGTGGCGGTAGTGTTTAGCGCCACCACAAAATGTCTAGTTAATTTCGTGAGCGGCGCAAACATCGCCGTGCCCGGGCGCTAGTTGCTTTGCGCCCTCTTAAGGCGCAAACAGGAGGCGCAACCAACTGAATTTTTCCCCCGAGAAGTGTGCACAGTGCGTCAAGTGTTGTCTAATCAAGGTTCTATACAATTTAACATAAGTCCTCTGCTTTTCAATTCTGTTACCTATAGAAATGACCCCCAATGCTTGGTTTGCTTTTTTATGGCCTTATTAACCTGTGTTGCTACTTTTAGTGATTTGTGCACCTGTACCCCTAGATCCCTTTGTTCCTCTACCCTATTGAGACACTTATTATCCAAGCAGTATGTGGCCTTCTGATTCTTCCTACCAAAATGCACCACCTCACACTTACCTACATGGAAATTAATTTGCCAATTACACGCCCGTTCTGTAACTGTATACTCCCTGAACAGATCAATGACCTATTGACTCTCCCCTGTCTAGGCTCGCAGGTGAAGAATGTCTTGGGAGAAGGCCCACAGGCCTGCTGGGCCAAGTGGATCCCAGTCCAGAATCATTGTTTCCAGGAGAAAATGGGAAAAACAATACTCAAGATTTGCAACACCATCCAATAAAACGACATTGCAATTAGTTCCCAGACATCTGTTTTTGTCTGCAGGGATGAGTTGGGTTTGGATCATCTCCTCACTTGGATACTGGTGATGAGAACTAATTTTTATGATCTTTTCACTCATATAAAATCTTTTTGGATGGAGGAGGTCTAACATTCAGCAGACATTTTAAAATATAAGATATCAAACTTATAAGTGGTTCTCGCTATGGAGGTGCCAGCATGCCACAATAAAATGAAGAATGAGTTGATTGGAAATCACACGTGTCTGAATTTTCTTTATATGTTTACACGTGCTTATTTGGGTTTGCCGCTCTGAGAGGGGGTAAATATGTGCCATATCTATGTCTTCTTGTGCCATCTAGTAATGGGACGGAAGTAAGATCGGGTCAAGCCAAACAGCACTGCTCCTGATCTCGCACCTCTGTTGACTATAAACCTAACTTACCAAACAGATTAATGTGTTCCTTTATTGTAGGATTCGCAAAATTTCCACATTCTCCCAAGGTTATTAATAAAAGGGACCCTGTGGACATTTTAAGAAGGGTACCCAAAAGATGGCGTCCGCACCTCGTGACCAAAAGCCTGCAAGATTTTAAAAGGCTTGGACTCTGTAGCAGCACAAGCAGCTTTGGGAAATCGAAACTTAAAAATGCAGTTTCTGTGAAAAAGGACTTTGTGTTTTGGAAGCCAGACAGCAAACATTGAATATGCATTACGTCAGATCAGAGGCAGATCAAAACCAGTTAGGCCTATGCTTGAGGCCATTAGGTTGTCCACATAAATAATCGGAAACAGCTTATGGGAGCCACCAAGGCTGGACAGGCTGATTAAAATGCATTAATGACAATACAGCCCGGACATCAGGCCATTAGGTGCGATAAACGGCCATCTAAAACCAGTTATTTTAGATTGGTACAATCATTTAAAACAGCCCGTCAAAATTGAAACAATGAACTAACCTGATTTGGTGTGCAGATAAGGGCCATCCAAAGGAGTATAACTGTATGCCCTTGGTAGCAATCGCTCTCTTGCCTTCTTCTCTCTGGTCGCTCGTCAGGCTTGGGGCTGCCGCTGCTCGCACTCGTGCCCTGGCCTCGTGGCGGGTCTCTCCTCGCTCCCCGCAGTAAGATTTCAGCGGTCACGGACACCATACCAACCACAGGGGAAAGGAACGAGACCCGAGTCCCTAGTCATCCCGGACACCCAGGCCGCAAAGGGGGCGAGACGAAACTGAGCAGGTAGCCCAGGACTTGTATAGTAGCCGAACGAGGCGAGACAAATCGAGATGAAGAGTATGGTAGACCCGACAAAGAGCAGAGAAGGGCAGCAGAAGACGTATTAATAATTAAAACCTGAGCGCCGAGTTATAAGCTGACGCTCGGGGAAGAAAGTATCTGAGGACAGTGAGGCAAGACCCTTGTTGAACACTGCGATAATGCAGGTGTCCACGCCACAACGAATATACTGGCGTTTGACGCTTGGGTAGGAAAATCTAAGCAGTTACGACTGCCAACTGCCCTATAGGCATAACGTTACCCCCGACGACCGCCCGAGGGAGAAGAAGAAGAGAACCCATCGTGATGAGACAACGACGGCAGCTGAGGAGAAGAAAGGTGTGTCACAGCAGCAGCTCCAGCACCACGCACTGAGACCACGTGGCGACGGGGTACCTAAAAGGACAGAAGACCAAACCTCAAAACCCGCATCTGTTAAAACAGCTGGCTTTGCTTTGGATTGGTGAGCATGAATTCTGGCCCCTCATAGCTTAATCTAGTTAGGTATCAAATCAAATCAAATCAAATCAATTGTCATTGTTAGTGCACAAGTGCAGTACAACGAAATGTAGGCTTGCGGCTCCCGAGAGTGTACAATTTGGATTAGGACACTTAAACATTTCAACATACATTTGTACATATATATTAGCATAAATATGACCATAATAAAGTGCATCGGCAGATGTGCAGGCTTTAGTGTTTATTTGTGGAGTTCAGTAGGATGACAGCCCTGGGAAAGAAGCTGTTCCTAAACCTGGTCGTACGGGTGCGAATGCATCTGTAGCGTCTTCCAGATGGTAGGAGGGTGAACAGACTGTGGCTGGGGTGGGTAGGGTCTTTGATGATGGACCGTGCCCTCCGTAGGCAGCGTTTCTGATATATATGTTCTATGGTCGGTAACCGGGTGCCGGTAATGCGTTGGGCAGTTTTGACTACCCGCTGCAGGGCTTTCCGGTCGTGGGAGCTACAGCTGCCGTACCATACCGTGATACAGTTTGTCAGGATGCTCTCTATAGTGCAGCGGTAGAAGTTAGAGAGGATCGGGGGTGACAGATTACATCCCTTCAGCCTCCTCAAGAAATATAGGCGCTGCTGGGCCTTCTTCACCAGAGAGGAGGTGTTGAGGGACCAGGAGAGGCCTTCCGTGATGTGGACTCCGAGGAACTTAAAGCTGGCCACCCTTTCCACCTCCGCCCCATTGATGTGGATGGGGGTGTGACTTCCGCCTTTGGACTTCCTGAAGTCCACGATTATTTCCTTTGTTTTCTTGGTGTTAAGGGCCAGGTTGTTGTCGGCGCACCACTTCACGAGATGCTGGACCTCCTCCCTGTAGGCTGACTCATCGTTGTTGGTGATCTGGCCTACTACCGTGGTGTCATCTGCAAACTTGATGATGGTGTTGGAACCATTAACAGCCACACAGTCGTGGGTGAAGAGGGAGTAGAGGAGGGGGCTCAGCACACATCCTTGGGATAAGGATTAAAGGGATTGTTAAAGTAGTTGTTTTTCCCTCGATGTGCCGTGTGTTTCCCCATTCCCTGTATAAGTATAGTTATAGTGTTATATGCCTGTAATTGTTTCTCTACCAGTAACTTTTCTCATAAGACTGTGTTTTTCATTCCTGTTTTAATAAAATCTTGGTTTTCTTACACCAAACCACCTGTCTACTCGAGTTTTCTGTGTCGCCGCCTGTACCTAAGTCCGGTGTCTAGAACCCAGGGGCGTGGGAGCGATTCGAACCGCTCACAGGCAGTCAGGGACATAACTGACTGGGCATACGCGCCACCCGCCACCCCCTACATTATATTCCACTGGCAGGACCAGAATCTATAGCTATAAAAGTGAGGTCAGTATTTTGTACACAGCAAAGTCAGAAAGCATAAACTTTGATCAATGAAGTCAGATGACAGTCAACTTAAAGGATATCACTATGGTGACTTAAAGATTTCTGTGCCTGTACAGAAATTCTTATTACATGCAAGCAGACTGAGTTAGGAATTGCTAAATCAGTAATGGGTAAGTGTATCATACTTGCATTAGATGCGCTACGACCAAAGATAACATTAGCCTAAATGTAATGACACTATTGCGTAGACGTTATTGTTATTTTTCCAACTCATTCTCGGGATGTGGGCGTCGCTGGCGGGGCCGGCATTTATTGCCAATCCCTCGTTACCCTCGAGAAGATGGTGGGGGGGGGGGCCTTCTTTTTGAACTGCTGCAGTCCGTGTGGTGAAGGTGTTCCCACAATTATGTTAGGAATGGAATTCCAGGTATTTGACCCAGCGACGATGCAGGAACGGTAATACATGTCTACGTCAGGACGGAGGGGGACTTACTTGGAGGTGATGGTGTTCACAATGTTCACATTGGCGTTTGACACATATGGAAGCATTTTAATTCAATTTCCAAAAATTGTTCTTTGTTATTATAGTTCTTAATATGAATCTGCTGGTAATTCAATCTTCGTCAAAATCAATAGCCTGTGGTGAAAAACGCAATAAAGCTTTGAACCTTTCACAATTCATTGGGGCAAATGGTTGTGTTTCATTTTTTACATTATTTGTCTCCTCTTCTCTCTCGCCTCCTGAAGGTAGTGACTCGGGCGGGGGCACAGCTTCACCAACAGAACCTCCGCTGGCTCTTCTTCAAGTGTGAGCTTACACGGGGAGTGTGTGGAGACTGGGTAAGGGCCTTTGCTGTGAGCATACCTGTACTTTTATGAGAATATCGCGGCCTAGATATTCGTGATGCCAAGTGATGTAAAACAAGTGCAAAAGCGTCCAATATGGCGGGTGGTGTGCGTGTGCAGGCTGAGTTAGAAGTACGCGCCCTCCATATTGGTATAGGCATCAAAAATATATTCAGGGCCCTCACCTGAAACAGGCGTTAGGCCCTTTCCAAACGCAAATAAGGGGCTTAACGCCTGTTTGATGCCTCGTTTACCCACGTGCTTTGCACTGGACGCAGCCGGTGCCCATGGTCTACCTGCAGCCTAACCTGCGGTTCTCAAAGAGGCCGATGCTGGCCGCCACCATAAAGGCACGTTTCGTGAAATATACTTACCTGAATGTGGAGTCGGGAGGAGCGGGAGTGCGTCTCCTGGCAGTACTGGGGCTCTGAAGCTTCCGAATGACCCCCTCCTGATTAGAGCTCTGCTTCTCCCTGTCGGGCCCCCTCCCTGCCCACCCCCATCGCCAGTCCTTCCCAAATGATTCCCCTCCTAGGACCTACCTGAGGGCTGGCGATGCAGTGGCCTGCAATTGCAATCCTCTGCGCCGGTGAGCTACCTGGGGATGCCCAGCAGATGTCTGCAGCTCACCGGACTCATGTGAATGATCCACCACCGGAATGAATCCAATTTGTGGTCCCACATATCTGTGTTAAAATTACAGGTCTGGAAGCACGGTGGGCCTCCTTAGATATGAAGCATTACGTTATATATGTTATTGATTATTGAATGTGGGAGCCACTGAAAGCTAAGAAAGAACTTGCATTTGTGTGGCACCTTTCACTTTCTCACAACATTCCAAAGTGCTTCACAACCAATTAATGTCCCCGTTGTTTGTAGCTAAGCGTGGCCACCCACTTGCACACAGCAAGATCCCACACACAGCAATGAAATAACATCACATGCATAAAAGAGATAGAACAGTAAAATTATACTATTAATTCAATAATATAGAAAATCAAATATAAAATTCTTGCAGCATAGTTGGATGTATTTTTGGTATATGTTACAGCCGTTAGTTCTTTTATCCTCCTTAGATTTTAGAACTCTGGTAACCAAAAGATGCAGAACAACAACATATTGAAAGATCAAATACAAATCAAATTCATAACAGGCGTTTAAGCGAACAATATGGATATGATTTGTAAAATGTACAGCCTGGAGCTTGCAGTAGTTATTGCTGATAGTGTGCTAGATGTATTCAATATTTTGCTCCCAGAAGTTCAACATTAAAAGGTTAAACAGAATTTTTTCCTTATTTAAAATTGTTCCATCCCAAGTTTTTTTAATGATTTTCTTCTGGAGACGTTTAGAACCAAATTTTATTTCAGCAATGGCGTTCGGTTCAAATCATTCAGTCTCCTTTTACACATTATTTTCTAATGTTACACAACTCATTTTATAACTCTTAGGCATTGTAAAACTGTTAACAGTTGTAGCTAAACATCAGTTTGCAAATATTAACCAATATCTTACTTCATAGTTTAGAGTGAACAAAATGGACAAATGTACAAATGCCTTCACAACAATAGTGGGAAATGCTCAACCTGCTCATACAAAGTTCCTGTGCCCACCACTTTAATCGAGGCGTTTACCCACTTAAAATGAAGATATGGGGGGAATTTTGCCAGCCTTGGGGAGGCGGGACTGCCGGGAAAATGGCAGAAACTGGGAGCGTGTACCGAACCCGCTCCCAGCCCACCTCCATGCCATTTTCCCGGGAGGCGGGTCCCTGAGTCGCACAGGGACCCATCTCCTCGAGGCGGGAAGGGGATTAGAGCCAATTAACTGCCTGTTAACAGGTAGTTTTGAGGCTTATCCCCATTTTACCCCTGCAAGTGCGGGCTTCCCGACGGCTGCGAACCTTGCCAGGGTCAGCAAGGCGAGCAGTGAGTCTGCGGGGGTGAGAGGGATCGAAAAGTCCACTGTGGAGGTGAGTGATGGGTGCAAGTGTGGAGAGGTAAATATGAGAGGTGAGTGTAAAGTGTTAGAAAAAGTTTACTTACCTTTGTTTCCTCCTGCAGGCTTCAACCCTCGAGGCTCCGAAGGTGCCTCATCTCAACGGCAGAGATAACAGAATGGCTGCTGCATTCTCAGATGTAGCAGCCATCTGATTTCTGCTGAGGAAAGAGGTTTGGTGAGTCTTCAGTACAAGGACTCACCTTAGAACAGAGATTGTCAGTGCTTGACAGCTTCTCAAAAATTTTTGACAGATGAAACGTCATACACTGATGTCCTCTGTCACCGGCTTTCCCTTAATTGGCCTGCTAAGCCTGCAGGGCGGGCTTAACAAGGTCAATCAAGGGAAAATAGTGTGGGTTGGCCGGATGTCATGGGGGCAGGACTAAAACCCGACAGTTAGCAGTCCTGCCTCCAATGCGCCTCCATTGACAAAATCCAGCCCAAGGTAACCAAAACTGATGGGGAATCACAGAAACCCCACAGTGCAGATAGAGGCCATTTCGGCCCATCGAGCCTGCACCGACACATATCCCACCCTATCCCCGTAACCCCACGTATTTAATCCCCTAACACTAAGGGTCAATTTATCATAGCCAAATCAACCTAACCCGCACATCTTTGAACTGTGGGAGGAAACCAGAGCACCCGGAGGAAACCCACGCAAACACAGGGAGAATGTGCAAACTCCACACAGACAGTTGCCCGAGGCCGGATTTGAACCCGGGTCCCTGGTGCTGTGAGGCAACAGTGCTAACCACTATGCCACCGTGCCTCCCCTTACAGAGAGTTAAAATACCTCCGTTGATTTGCAGCCAGAGGCATCATGGCACCTGATTTGCTTTGTTAACGACAGTCTTGCATTGATTGTTTTGAGGGATTGATCAACAACTGCAAAAGCAACTTGCATTTATATAGTGCCTCTAACGTAGCAAAACATCCCAAGGCGTTTAACAAGAGTGCTATCAATAAAAACATTTTTGACACCAAGCCACAGAAGGAGATATCAGGACAGATGACCAAAAGCTTGGTCAAAGAGGTAGGTTTTAAAGAGCATCTTAAAGAAGAGAGGCGGAGAGGTTTAGGGGTGGAGTGCACAGATCTCGGAGGGTTGTATGGCTGGAGGAGGTTGCAGAACTAGGGAGAGGCGAGGCCATGGAGGGATTCAAAAAAAAGGATAAGGATTTTAAAATTGAGGTGTTGTCAAACTGGGAGGCAGTGTAGGTTAGCAAGCACAGGGGTGTGGGTGAACGAGACTTGGTGCGAGCTAAGATACGGACAGCAAAGTTTTGGATTACCTCACGTTTATGTAGGGTGGTAGATTCAAGGCCGGTCAGGAGAGCATTGGAATAGTCACGTCTAGAGGTAACAAAGGCATGGATGAAGGTTTCAGCAGCAGATGAGCTGGGGCAGGGTCAGAGGTGAAAGTAGGCAGTCTTGGTGATGGAGCAGATATGTGGACTGAAGCTTACCTCAGGGTCAAACGCAACACCAAGTTTGCACTCAAATCTTCCTTCATTTTCATTATTGTTAATGGCAAACCACCCAATGGGTACAGTCTTGACAAAGGGTTTCGACCTGAAACGTTGACCCTATTTCTCTCTCCACGGATGTTGCCTGGCCTGCTGAGTTTTTCCAGCATTTTCTGTTGTTACAATGGATACACATTGTGGTGTATGTAACCTGTTCCACCTTAAGAGAACTTAAGCCTGTTCCACCTTAAGAGATGTACTACTTTCTCTGGCTGCTGTATACGTAATACCGGTGGTGACCACCGGTATATAAGTACTGTGTAGTGATATTGCTGTTAGTATAGCCCTGACCTCCAACTAGTAAAGACCTGTTGAAACGTTATTCTAGTAGTCTGTGTCAGTAATTAATCTTAAATACAACTAGAACACACAGACTTAACAGTGGCGACGAGTCCGATTCTTACCCTGCGGCAGTTTATATCCACGGCGGCTTCGTCCACAGAACAGGCGTCGAAGAGAGGCATCCACCCTCATCACCCTGCTGGAAGACACGTCGCGCGGCAGGCATCGAGAACCCGGAGTGCAGAAGATATCCTGAACTCGAAGCCTCCATCAGCAGCAGTCAGCTATCTTCCTTCTACCTCGGTGGTGGGTAAGCCGGTCAGCAACGCGAGCAGAAAGTCGGCCGCGTTGGCTGTACAGACGGGGAGGGAAGACGGAGGAATAAGGGCGGTGAGATCGATCGTGACCGGAGATAAGGGCCGGGCCGCATTCGGGCCAAAAGGCGCAGCGCGGGGACATCGATCGCGGCTGGTGATAAGGGCCGGGCCGCATTCGGGCCAAAAAGGCGCAGCGTCTGGGGCGACTGAAGGCGCGAGAGCCGCGGTGAAGGCGAACGCAGCCGGTGCTAATAACCGGGCTGCAAGAAGGGCTGCGAGGCGTGACATCGGGGAAGCGCGAATGCCCGAGGGAGCCGCGGTGAAGCGGAGACAGTGTCGGGGGAGTTACTAACCGCTGGGAAAGGGGAGCAGCAGCGGCACGCCAAACGCCATTGCAGCCAGCGGGTGAAGAAGGCGAGCGCGGGAAAGACCGCCGAGCGCGGGAAACCGCCATTTTGTAGGCGGAGGACGAAGACAAGAGCGGGAAGCCGCCATCTTGGAAAAAGGGAAATCACTAAAAAAATTGCAACGATGCCTAAACATGGGAACATTAATACCTTTGATAGCGACATCGAAGATTGGGCCACGTATGTAGAACGCATACAAAATTATTGTAAAGCAAATAAAATCCCAAATGATGAGAAAGCACTAACTTTATTAAACTTAATGGGTGCGAAGACATACGGGCAATTGAAACACCTTTTATCACCAGATGAACCGGCGGAGAAGACGTTCGAGGAGATTGTTACTGTCCTGAGAAATCATCTAAACCCCACGCCGCTGATGCTAGCGGAACGATTTAAATTTTACAGCAGAAAGCAGCTGAAAGATGAAAGCAATGCTGAATATTTAATGGAATTGCGTAAGCTAGCAAAGTACTGTCAGTTTGGAACGGGGCTAACAGATGCGCTAAGAGATAAATTTGTGTGTGGATTATTAAAAGAAGATACACAAAAGCGACTGCTCGAGGAGAATGAGCTGACGCTTGAGAAAGCGGTCACTATGGCAGCATCACACGAAGCCGCAGCGAGAGGTACGGCAGTAATGCAGCTACGGTCACCGGAACTCAGTACAAATCAATTGGTTTTGAGTACTGTAAAATGTTATCGTTGTGGAAAGACAACACACGATCAGAACCAGTGTTGGTTTAAAAACCAAGAATGCAGAACGTGTGGCAGGCTTGGCCACATAGCTAAAGTATGCCGGTCAGGAAAGAAGACCAGCAACAAAAAGTCACCGCAAGGAAAATACATAAAGGTACACAAGGTGACAAAGAACAGTTCAAACGAACAGAAGTCAGATTCAGACGCCAGCAGTAATGAACTGGGTAGCTTAAGAGTACACAACGTTGGTAAGGATGCAGATCTCCATACAATTTGGGTCACTCTTCAGATAGCAGGAGTCCAAGTAAAGATGGAATTGGACACTGGATCGGCATTGACGGTCATGAATAAGAAAGATTACAAAAGGTTATTCCAACATATTCCCCTACGGGATACGGAGATTATATTGAAAACATTCACGGGGCAAAGAGTGTACCCCATCGGAAAGATAGAGGTAAAAGTGGTCCACAAGGGCAAAGAAAGCCAAGTAATGGACTTTTATGTGCTACCTGAAGGAGGTCCACCACTACTGGGATGGGAGTGGATTAGGAAAATGAATATGGACTGGCACTCCTTAAAGGCACTAACGGTAGATTCCGGGGAAACAGATGTCAAACCTAAACAATTGTCCAGAATATTGGATGATGCTAAAGAGGTGTTCCAGCAGGGACTGGGAACACTGAGAGGAATTACGGCAAACATCAAGATTGATGAACATGCACACCCAAAATTTTTCAAAGCCAGACCGGTACCCTATGCAATACGACCTGCTGTAGAAGCGGAACTGGAAGCGCTAGAACGTTCAGGTGTACTGTCTAAGGTAGATTGGAGTGAGTGGGCTACGCCCATTGTTCCCGTTATGAAACGTCCTTCGAGCAACAAGCCAGGAGAACCAGGGAAGGTTCGCATCTGTGGAGACTTCAAGATCACCGTTAATCCGGTGCTTCACACGGTGCAGTATCCGCTTCCGCGGATTGAGGATATTTTTGCTTCGTTGTCTGGCGGGAAACACTTCACCAAGATAGACCTGGTGCAGGCGTACTTGCAGATGGAAGTTGAAGAAGAGTCACGCCAGTACCTCACGATCAACACGCATAGAGGTTTGTACCGGTATAATAGGCTGGTTTTTGGAGTGGCATCGGCTCCAGCAATTTGGCAGAGGGCCATGGAGCAGGTATTACAGGGAATTCCAGGCACACAATGTTACCTGGACGATATTCTGATTACAGGAGATGGTGATGAAGAACACCTCGCAAACTTGGAACTGGTGCTCAACAGACTGAAAGAGTATGGACTTCGAGTTAATCGGCAGAAATGTGAGTTCTTTCAGAAGCGGATCTCGTACTGTGGTCATGTCATTGACCGGGAGGGGCTTCATAAGTCTCCTGACAAGATAGAGGCAGTTGTAAAGGCTCCTGCTCCGGATAATGTCTCTCAGTTGAGGTCGTTTCTAGGATTGATTAACTATTACCATAAGTTTCTACCGAATCTATCCACGGTACTGCACCCGCTGAACGCTCTTTTACAGAAGGGGGTACCATGGGAATGGAGCGAAAACTGTAAGAAGGCATTTCGCAAAAGCAAAGAATTGATCACCTCAGAGGAAGTGTTGGCTCACTTCAACCCGACACTGCCTATTCGGTTGGCTTGTGATGCTTCTCCATATGGTATTGGGGCAGTACTCTCACACAAGTTTCCAAATGGCACGGAAAGGCCAGTCGCGTTTGCATCCAGATCATTGACCTCCGCTGAGCGCAACTATGCGCAGATCGATAGGGAGGCTCTCAGCCTTGTATGGGGAGTGAAGAAGTTTAATCATTACCTGCAGGGCCAAAAATTCACACTTCTGACAGACCATCAGCCGTTGGTATCCATTTTTAACCCTAAGAAGGGTGTTTCGGTGATGACAGCACAGAGACTCCAGAGATGGTCCCTTTTCCTAGGGGCACATCAATATCAAATAGAATTCAAAGGTACAAAGCAGCATGGCAATGCTGATGGGCTGTCGCGCCTGCCACTACCTGAAGAAGAAGAGACAATGAAAGTTGACCCTGTTGAGTTATTTCATTCGACCATCATCGAGTGTTTACCAGTCACCAATGCAAGTATTGAAAGAGAAACCAGGAACGACCCGACACTGTCCCGAGTCTACGAGGTGATAGTGAAGGGATGGCCAACACATGGTGATCCTCTGTTACCGGCATTCTCGGCAAGGCGAGACCAGCTGTCCATCTGCCATGGTACTTTGATGTACGGGACAAGAGTGATTATTCCTCCCAAGTTAAGGGAAAGAGTTCTAAAGGAACTGCATGAAGGTCATCTGGGGGGAGTTAAGATGAAAAGTCTTGCTAGGGCTTATGTATGGTGGCCGGGTATTGACCAACAGATAGAGGAGTTGACGAAAAGCTGTGCAGGGTGCCAAAAAGTGCAAAATGCACCTCCGATCGCACCGCTACACCCATGGGAATGGCCTTCAGCCCCATGGCAACGCGTACATATTGACTTTGCTGGTCCATTCATGGACTCCATGTTCCTAATTGCGGTGGACGCACATTCCAAATGGCCAGAAGTGATCAAGATGAATACCACTACTTCAGAAAAGACAATTGCGGTGTTAAGAACAATATTCGCAAGGAACGGATTGCCAGAACAGATATGTTCAGACAACGGACCACAGTTCGTGTCAGAAGAATTCCAAAAATTCTTAAAGAAGAATGGGGTGAAACATTATACCTCTGCCCCATATCATCCGGCGACAAACGGGTTGGCCGAGAGATTTGTCCAAACATTCAAAAAGGCAATAAAGGCCATGAACGATGATCAGATTCCGCTACAACACAAGGTGGACAATTTCCTAATGGCATATCGAAACGCCGCTCATGCAGTGACTAACCAAAGTCCTGCCATGATGTTTTATAACAGGAGGTTGCGGTCCAGGTTGGACTTGTTAAAACCAAATGTGCGGCGGGAAGTGGAAAACAAACAGTTCCGGCATATTAATAACAAGACCACTCGAAGTTTCGACGTAGGACAACCAGTGTTGGGAAGGGACTATGGAAACGAAAAATGGCAGTCCGGAACAATTCGGGCCAGACAAGGACCTCTGATGTACACAGTAGATATTGGTAACAATGTGATAAGGCGTCATGCGGATCAACTGGTAGAATCAAGAGCAAGGGTCGAACCCATGGTTGCAACAGAGACAACTGTGGAAGACGTTAATGAACCTGAAGCATCTACCTCGGCAGGGACTGTACCTGATGATGACATCCAATACATAGGAAACCAACAAGAAGAGTCACCTCAGCAACAAGAATCAGAGACCACTGAAAGGCGTTATCCAACCCGAATCAGAAGGCCTCCTGAGAGACTGAACCTTTGAACTGTTTATACCTGAAGTTATATATGTTATTATGTTATGTTAAATGGGGATATGACTGTTAAGCTAAAAAGGGAGGATTGTGGTGTATGTAACCTGTTCCACCTTAAGAGAACTTAAGCCTGTTCCACCTTAAGAGATGTACTACTTTCTCTGGCTGCTGTATACGTAATACCGGTGGTGACCACCGGTATATAAGTACTGTGTAGTGATATTGCTGTTAGTATAGCCCTGACCTCCAACTAGTAAAGACCTGTTGAAACGTTATTCTTGTAGTCTGTGTCAGTAATTAATCTTAAATACAACTAGAACACACAGACTTAACACACATGAGTGTTTCCTTAGCAATATCCAATACCTTGCACTTCTCCACACCAAGCTCCATTTGTCATGTGCTCGCTGACCTACATTGGCTCCCAGTTAAGCAAAGTTTCAATTTGAAAACTCTCATCCTTGTTTTCAACTCCCTGCATGGACTCGTTCCCTCCCTATCTCTATAATCTCCTCCAGCCGTACAACCCTCCGAGATATCTGCGCTCCTCTAATTCTGCCCTCTTGAGCATCCCTGATTTTAATTGTTCCACCATTGGTGGCCGTGTCTTCAGCTGCCTAGGCCCTAAGTTCTGGAATTCCCTCCCTAAACCTCTCCGCTTCTCTACCTCTCTTTCCTCCTTTAAGACGCTCCTTAAAACCGACCTCTTTGACCAAGCACCTGTCTCCTTATGTGGCTCGGTGTCAAATTTTATTTTATAAAACTCCTGTGAAGCACCTTGGGACGTTTTACTACATTAAAGGCACTAGATAAAAACAAGTTGTTGTTGTTGTTGTCATTCCTTACTTATTGCATCTTGACTGAACAGTAATGAATAGAGGAGACGGAATGAACCTTTTACTATTTACTGAGTAAGTGGGTGGACATTACAGCACATTGTCTGCATGGCAGAAACCGAAACTGAAAGTGAAAGACAAAGTAAAACCGAGCCCCCCAGCACCCACTTCAGGGAACACCCGGGAACTGGGACAAACTTCATTGAAGCAAAACTCAAAACACAACATTACTCATCTATATCATTTCTTACGGTCGAATTTAATGGCTCAGATTTGGCAGCACAAGTTGCTGGAAGTGCGAGCTGATAACGGGGCATCTGGGACTTTGGTGAACGACAGGACCAACACTATAGCCAGTGGTTCAGTGGGCAGCACCCTCACTTCGGAGTCAGAAGGTTGTGGATTTAAGTCCCACTCCAGAGACTTGAGCACAAAATCTAGGCTGACACTCCAGTGCAGTGCTGAGGGAGCGCTGCACTGTCGGAGGTGCCGTCTTTCGGATGTGGCGTTAAACCGCCTGCTCTCTCATGTGGACATAAAAGATCCCATGGCACTATTTCGAAGAAGAGCAGTAGAGTTTTCCCCAGTGTTCTCTTCTCCTTCTTTCTTCTTAGGCGGTCCCTCGGAACCGAGGATGGCTTGCTTCCATATTAAAAATGAGTTCTCAGGTGACTGATGATTCCAATGCGGGACCTACAGTCTCTGTCACAGGTGGGGCAGACGGTGGTTGAAGGGGCGGGTGGGTGGGGTGCTTGGGTTGACGTGCGCTCCTTGTGCTGCCTGCGCTTGGCTTCCGCTTGCTCCAGGCGAACAGACTCGAGGTGTTCGGCGTCTTCCCGGATGCTTCTCCTCCACTTTGTGCGGTCTTGGGCCAGGGATTCCCAGGTGTCAGTGGGGATGTTACACTTTTTCAAGGAGACTTTGAGTGTGTCCTTGAAGCATTTCCTCTGCCCACCTGGGGCTCTCTTGCCGTGTCGCAGCTCCGAGTAGAGCGCTTGTTTTGGGAGTCTCGTATCGGGCATGCGGATGATGTGACCCGTCCATCGGAACTGATCGAGCGTGGTCAAAGCTTTGATGCTGGGGATGTTGGCCTGAGTGAGAACACTGACATTGGTGCGCCTATCCTGCCAATGGATTTGCAGGATCTTTCAGAGGCAGCATTGGTGGTACCTCTCCAGTGCTTTGAGGTACCTGTTGTACATGGTCCATGTCTCTGAGGCATACAGCAGGGCGGGTATCACTGCTGCTCTGTAGACTATGAGCTTAGTGCCGGGTTTGAGGTCCTGGTCTTCAAACACTCTCTTCCTCAGGTGACCGAAGGCTGCACTGGCACACTGAAGGCGGTGTTGGACTTCGTCATCGAAGTCTGCCCTTGTTGGCAGTAGGCTCCCGAGGTATGGAAAGTGGTCCACGTTGTCCAAGGCCTTGTCATGGATTTTGATAATCGGGGGGCAGTACTGTGTGGCGGGGGCAGGTTGGTAGAGGACCTTTGTCTTACGGATGTTTAGTGTAAGGCCCATGCTCTCGTACGCTTCGCTGAAGGTGTTGATGATGGTTTGGAGTTCGACCTCTGAGTGTGCACAGATGCAAGCGTCGTCTCCATACTGTAATTCGATGACAGAGGATGGGACGACCTTGGATCTGCCCACTAAGGGGCACAATGGACATGATCTTCACCGCACATCAATTACAAGAGAAATGCAGGGAACAGCACCAACCACTGTACAGGCCTTCGACACTGTCAACCGTGAGGGATTATGGAGCGTCCTCCTCAAATTCGGCTGCCCTCAAAAGTTTGTCACCATCCTCCTCCTGCTTCACGACGACATGCAAGCCGAGATCCTGACCAACGGTTCCACCACAGACCCAATTCACGTACGGGCCCGGGTCAAGCAAGTCCGTGTCATCGCACCAACGTTCTTCTTGATCTTCCTTGCTGCAATGCTCAGTAAGCTCCCCGCTGGAGTGGAGCTAATTTACAGAACAAACGGGAAACTGTTCAACCTCCGTCGCCTCCAGTCCAGATCCAAGGTCGTCCCATCCAGTGTCCTGGCCACTATTGGTCCCTTAATCAACATCACTAAAACAGATTATCTGGTCATTATCACATTGCTGTTTGTGGGAGCTTGCTGTGTGCAAATTGGCTGCCGCATTTCCCACATTACAACAGTGACTACACTTCAAAATTACTTCATTGGCTGTAAAGAGCTTTGGGATGTCCGGTGAAGGTGCTACATAAATGCAAGTCACAGAAATCACAGAAACCCCACAGTGCAGATAGAGGCCATTTCGGCCCATCGAGCCTGCACCGACACATATCCCACCCGATCCCCGTAACCCCTACGCCAACACGTAACCCCACGTATTTAATCCCCCTAACACTAAGGGTCAATTTATCATGGTCTTTCTTTCTTTCTGTCTCCTTAACCAATGAGATTTAAGGATGGAGAAAGAAACAGAGGAATGACGGAGAAGGAAATAAGGTGAAATAGAGTCAAATCAGGTACAGAAAGAGAGGGAAAGAAAGATTGCTTTACGAGAGAGAGAAAAAAGAGGCAGAGAGGAAAAGTAAGAAAACAATTAAACCTTGTGAGGTAGAGTTTCCGCTTTGGATGAAACAGGCACAAATTGTGCCCATTTTAAAAAGTGTTTTTTTCCCTCAAGTTTCTGCTCAATTCATTTGCATATCGCCGAACACAAAACTGCCATGAACCAGCGCAATCGCGCAACGTTTTAAATCGTAAATTATTTTTTTTAAGTTTTGCTTTAAAAAGTATTCCTTGATATATAAGTCCTGGTGCAGTTTGATTAATGCGGCTGAAAATGGGTTTATCGCAAAAAATAAACATTTTAAATCACAGTGTCAATCCACCGCCTGTGAGTGACCAGATTTTAAATAACTGAAAATGACTTTTAAAAAACTATACAGAACCATTAGTTATATTGGTGTAGAGTAGTCAGTTTCTTAGTAATTTTTAAAAAATTACTTTCAAAATCATTTAAAACCTGTCCTCGCACCCAAAAGTTCCAACTCAATTTTCAGAGTCTCCTCGAAGGCCTGGAAACGAGCGTAATTAGCGGAAACTCCCAATGGTGATTAATTCACCCTGGGGGCATGGCCAGTTTTGTGGGCGGGGCCAGCTTCTAGTGCGATTTTTAAAAAACTAACGCAAAAGATCGCGGAAACTCGAGTTGCGCTGAATGCAATTTGCGCTTAAAATTCCGCGATCTTTTGCACCGGTTACGCCGATTTTGGGTTAATTGTGTAAGATTCTGAAAATTGTAATAAAACCACTGCTACCGTGTGGAGATCGCAATTGCGAACAAATTGTAAGATGATAACGGACGGATTCAAAATGTAGGAAATCAGCATGTGTTCTTTGTTTGTGAAGGCACAAAATGGTAGAAGTCAGCAGGGGATCCTTTGCCTGGTGGTCGGCACATGGTCCTTTGTTTGCCACATGGACAAGAAGGAAGAACATGATTGACACGGAAGTCCCGCCCCCATACATCTCACAGGAACAGGAACGTGTCATGTGGACGGAACTCCAATCAGGGAAGGCTTGGAGTGAGACTGACCTATCAGAGGTGGCAGAGAGTAATTTACAATAACCCAGGGGTGGGAGTTTCAAGATTCAGAAGGAACACAGAAGACAGAGCAGGAGGAAGAATGAACTGAGAAAGCTGGCCAGTCTATGTTTCGACTTACAATTTCCCTGGACCAATCACCCAGAGATAAAGGAGTATGTATGAAAGTCAGACATAAGTTTAGATGTTGTTAAAGGGTTACTTTTATGTATGTTTGAATTGTTAAGGGGGTACTTTTATGTAAGTTTGAATTAATAAGTTGCAGGCATATTTATTGCCGAGAGTTCTTTGAATTTATTGTCAAAGGTTCTTCTATGCACACTCGAATTTTGAACTATAGTGTGAATAAAGACCAATTTTATTGATTATATCCTTGTCTGTCATTGTTAAGCTAATTTGTAATTCTCGAGTATGACAAAGACTTTAAATTGCGCCAAAAAAAACAGCGCAACCAAGCAGAAACTCTAGGCCTTTACATTTCAAAAACCTCGAGGAACAATTTATTACCTGCAGGAATGAGACTCCACAGTTTCAATTGTACCCTTTGTGAGTTGGAGAGGTTGAGTGACATTTCAGGAACATAAGGGCCCTAGATAGGTCATTAAGTACCAACACTAACTTTCTGCGATGACCTTAATTCGTTTTAACAGCACAAATGCAGCAATTTCTTGAAATCCATGGGGAGGTTGAGGGCGAGCTGCTGTTGTTAGCGAGGCGATCTGCACAAATCATCTCGCAACTTGTGGCGAGCCGCAACTCATGCCGTATCTCTTCCTCACCACAGATTGCTGGGTATTTAAACTCATTATTTACCCAGCAAATTCTGGGCCAGTATCTTCTTATTATATATATAAAAGGATTGTGGTGTCTGTCTGTCTGTCTGTCTGTCCGGGGCATCACTCAAAATTTATAGAGCGTAACTACACATACGTTATATCAAAAGAAAGCTTATGATTAGGGGAGTCTCATAGGTGTATTTACTTTTTGGTCAGACAAAAATTGTTCGGACAGTATACAAAAAACGGACAAAATCCGCTCATTAGCAGTTGACCAATCCTACCGCTCATTAGCTTTGAGTGACGTAATGGTTGACCAACTGGGGGGCGTTTCATGCCGTTTGTGGGCGGGGCCTAATCCTTCAAACTGCCGAGCGGGAGCTGAGCTGAGGTGAGTGGCGGCCATTAAAGACCAGCCAGGCCTGAAGCGCTGGCGGCTGCCCTTCTTCACCTGCAAAATCTCCCTCCGGCTCTCACCTTTTAGCGGGGGAGAGGCTGCTTTAAATTAGATCATTCACTCAGTCGCGTCTCTCTTCATCTCTTTTGTTTTTCTTCTCTCTGGCCGGCTGTGTGGGAAAACAGAGAACCCCGCGGCCCGAGAGACAGTGAGCAGGGGAGCAGCGGCGAGGGCTCTGGCTCAGTGGATTGGGCGCTCATCAGGGGTCGACCTGCAACACATCGACCGGAGGAGCGGCGGCTCTCTCCCTCCTTCCCCCCTTCTCTCTCTCTCTCCTTCCCCCCTCTCTCTCTCTCTCTCTCTCCCGCCGACCTCACAAAATGGCGGCCGCCCTTCTTCACCCGCCAGGCTCTTGGACACGGGAGTCCGGAGCGAAAGGCCTTCGACTGCCGCCCGGCCATCCGGGTCCAAAGGCCCGCCTGGTTAAACATGAGGAACCCCGGGCTCGCTTCTGAGCGATGGGCACCCGGCCTCTCGGTGTCGGACTGACTCCGTTCTGGTACCGAGGTGAGTCGGAGGGAGAGAGAGGGAGGGAGAGAGAGAGAGAGAGAGAGAGAGGGAAGGAGAGAGAGAGAGAGAGAGAGGGAAGGAGAGAGAGAGAGGGAAAGAGAGAGAGAGAGGGAAGGAGAGAGAGAGAGGGGGAGGGAGAGAGAGAGAGAGGTGGAAGGAGAGAGAGAGAGGGAAGGAGAGAGAGAGGGGGAAGGAGAGAGAGAGAGAGAGGGGGAGGGAGAGAGAGAGGGGGAAGGAGAGGGAGGGGGAAAGAGAGAGAGAGAGAGAGAAGGAGAGAGGGAAGGGGAGGGAGAGAGAGAGGGAAGGAGAGAGAGAGAGGGGGAAGGAGAGAGAGAGAGGGGGTCACCAAGTCGGGATTTTAATTCACCTTCCCTCTCTCTCTCTGTCTCTCTCTCGAGCAGGTGAGCGCAAGATAAACTGCCTACCCCTTCCCCGCGGTTTCAACTGCGCGTCCCGAGAGCCTGGGGGAGAGGGAAGCAAGCAGGTGAGCGGCGGCGCACCGGGGGCTCCGGGTCACCAAGTCGGGATTTTAATTCTCCTTACCTCTCTCTCTCTCTCCCTCCCCCTCTCTCTTTTCCTCTCTCTCTCTCTTTCCCTCTCTCTCTCTTCTTCCCACACAGACAGACAGACTCATTTATATATATTATTACAATTGTTTTTTCTTTTTTCATAACAGCATGCCCTCAAGAAAACGTAGTAGACTTGCACGCAGCACTTCTGATGCATACCAAAAAAAGGCTCGGAGAGCTGCTGCAACTGAGGAGCTGAGACAGGCTCGCCTTCAAGCTAACCAGGACAGAAATGCTGCTGATAGATCAACCGAGACTCCTGAACAATCTCCTTCCCTCTCTCTCTCTCCTTCCCTCTCTCTCTCTCTCCTTCCCTCTCTCTCTCTGTCTCTCTCTCCCCTTCCCTCTCTCTCTCTCTCTCCTTCCCTCTCTCTCTCCCTCCTTCCCACTCTCTCTCTCTCTCCTTCCCCCTTTCTCTTTCCCTCTCTCTCTCTTACCATCTCTCTCTCTCTCTCATTCTCACACAGACAGACAGACTCATTTTTATATATGTAAAAATTATTTTTAATTTTTTCATAACAACATGCCCTCAAAAAACCCTCGGCACCGCTGGGCACTCCAGCTAGTTTTCTATATTCTGTACAGTAGACGCCTGACCACATATGTCCAAAGATGTGCGGGTTAGGTTGATTGGCCATGATAAAAAAATTGGCCCTTAGTGTTAGGGGGGATTAAATACGTGGGGTTACGGGGTTACTGGGATAGGGCTTGGGTGGGATGGCTGTCGGTGTAGGGACCGGGTGCTAGGGTTTGGATGATCAGCCATGATCTCGTTGAATGGCGGAGCAGGCTCGAAGGGCCGAATGGCCTACTCCTGCTCCTATCTTCTATGTTTCTATGTTTCTATAACCTTTATTGTAGTATTTCTCGGCGTACCCGTCACCATATAATTTCTGAACAGCGTAAACAAAAGAGCAGTGAAAACAGATCCTCTGAGAACCTCCAGCAGTCACTGCCCTCCAAACAAAGCTGTCTCCATTTATCATCACACCCTGCTTTTGATGCTTAGCCAGTTTGCCGTCAATCCAGCTCTCTTATCAGTGATGCAATGTATTTCTGCCTTCTTTTAAAAACCGCAATGTAGAACGTAATCAAAACCTTTTGATTTCCAAATAGGGATTATACCTACTAGATATTCCTCGTTCACTTAGTCACTGTCTCGAAATAATTCCAGTACACTTGTGATGCATGACTTATTGCTTCTAAAAGCATTTTGTCTTCCCCTTATGACCTCAATATTCTTTGATGTAATCTCATAAAATACCTTCCAGAATTTTCTCAGCTCCAGATGTCAGACTAACTGAGCAATGCTTATTCAATGTGACAATTTGGGAAGACCTCTGTACTAAAGAGGTGATCCTGTGATCCCAGTGGGAAGCCGTGCTTGCAGGAACTGCGGGTCAGAGAGTTCTGGTTACAATATTACAGCCCTATCTCCAAACTGTAATCATGCCTTCCTTGCTGGGAGCCTGGAATCGTCACTATCTGTCGATATACAAGGACATGCTTTGTTTAAGAAATAACTAGAAGTTGTCTTTCCTTACCACACTTAATAATGGAGTCCAGCTGTCCTAATAATGCAAGCAGGGCCTTTGATCCATAGATTAGTCAAGATGCAAATTATTGGTCCTTTGAACGATCATAAGTATTTTATTTGTATGACTCCAACAAAGGCCTATGGGATACTTGCCTTCATTAGCCGAGGCATAGAATATAAGAGCAGGGAGGTTATGATGGAGCTGTACAAAACGCTGGTAAGGCCACAGCTGGAGTACTGTGTGCAGTTCTGGTCGCCACATTATAGGAAGGATGTGATTGCTTTGGAGAGGGTGCAGAGGAGATTTACCAGGATGTTACCTGGGCTGGAGCGCTTCAGCTATGAAGAAAGACTAGACAGGCTGGGGTTGTTTTCCTTGAAGCAGAGAAGGCTGAGGGGGGACCTGATTGAGGTGTACAAAATTATGAGGGGCATAGATAGGGTAGATAGAAAGGAACTTTTCCCCTTAGTAGAGGCGTCAATAACAAGGGGGCATAGATTCAAGGTAAGGGGCAGGAGGTTTAGAGGGGATTTGAGGAAAAACTTTTTCACCCAGAGGGTGGTTGGAATCTGGAACTCACTGCCTGAAAGGGTGGTAGAGGCAGGAACCCTCACAACATTCAAGAAGCATTTGGATGAGCACTTGAAATGCCATAGCATACAAGGCTAGGGACCAAATGCTGGAAAATGGGATTAGATTAGACAGGGCTTGATGGCCGGCGCGGACGCGATGGGCCGAAGGGCCTCTTTCTGTGCTGTATAACTCTATGACTCTAACTCATGCCAGTATGTTAGTGAAGGACCAAAATATACACATCAAGGGAGATTCGTTCTAGAATAAGTCCAAATTGTACGTTATTCTAAAGAATTAAAAGGTATGCAAGAACTGGGCAAGATGTGATTCCATTTGCTTTCTAATTTGAAAAGTAAATGACCCATCATTTGCCCAGGAGAATCTTGTTTAACTGTTAAAATGATTAATTTTTTAATTACCAGATCATTGAGAAGAATCTCTATGATCATCGAATTACCCTGTTTTAACAATAAAATAAAGTTAGACCCATAATTTAGGAGCAGACCTATGGTCCCCAGTTCCCTGCTTTGCACTGCAACATCCAAGGGGAGGAGCTAACAGCCACAGAGTCAGGTGACTCTGGGCAAAATGAAATCAGATGAGAGCAGGCAATGGTTACACGATGCAGCCCACTTTTGCGCGCAGTGGAGCGACATAAGGGATCAGAGTCATCAGAGTAAACGAGGGGGAGAAAGAATGCCATGAGCCGGAAACCAAAAATGGTGATCCCAGTTGTATGGTAGCCCAACCCCAGGCAGGTGCCACTACAGCAGCTGCACAGGCTCGGGGAGCGCAGCAAATGAAGGAAAGGAACAGTGTGTTCGAAGTACAGAATGAACAACTTGAAAGGTAGCTAGAAGACGTCAGGTGAGCCCTCCGGGAAATGGAAATGGCTGATCACACAATTTGCTGACTCCTGCTCTATGAGTCATCTGAGAAACACAAACATTGTTGTCTCAGGTTCCAACAGGTTCTAAATATTTCTCCGCCCTCGACATTATGAAGGGATCGCAAAGTCTCTGTTTGAGGAATGGACTCAGTCGAGAATATTTTTGTGGACTTTATGGGCTGAGGGTGTTTTCCCTGTGGTGGGATCGCCCTGTGCAGATGCGGGGGGGACTGGTTTGTTAAAATTCCAGAGAACACATGGCAGTTGGCTGTGACAAAAGAACTGTCAGTCATCCAGAATGTGTGGGTTCGCCCGACAGTCCTGGAAAAAGGAAGGGGGCCGTTGAACTTGAACTTATTAGAAAGCCGCTCTAATATGCAAAAGCACTTCTCACCTCCATCTCAGAAGAGAAGCAGGACAATGAACCCACTAATCTAGCCAGCCAAAGAGGAGCCAGTTTTTCCCAACACAAAGACCAAAGATATGTTCCAGACTTAGGGCCATTAATCCAATCACAGAGTACTCATGGGTTTGATGATGACCCATCACTGATTAAGCACCGGAGTGCTCAGAAGCAAAAGGATTTCAAAGATTGGTGGGAAAGATAGGGGTAGCCAGACTCCTATAAAGATAGATTCTTTTCCACTATTCTTTCTCTCTCTCTCGCTCCCTGCTCCAACAGGATCGACCTAACAAGAAGTACCAGAGAAGCCGCCGAGCGGAGCGATCGAAACCGACCGCGTGTGGGGGTAAGCATAGTCTCGAGTATCCCAAGCCGGTAACCCGATATCCCAGGCAAGCTGGGTGAGCTGTAAGGGCTCTCAGAAGTGAAGTTTTTGGGCTATTCCGAGGGTGGGAGCTTCGTTTGGTTCAGCCAGGCGAAGGGGTTTATGCGATTGGGTAATTTGTTGGTAGGGGTGGAATTCGAGTCCACCATAGCAACAAGGGAATTACTGCTTGTTATAGTCCCCAGTTGTGTACTGTATGTATGTTGTTTGTAACCTGGATCTTATTCTCCACAGAGACAGTGATTTCGTTTAGTAGTGCCTGTTTTAGCCAGTGTATGTTAGACCAAATAAATATAAGTTTGATTTTTCACCGAAGCATTCCTGTCCGTGACTTATTCCATTTACACTCTGAATAATAATTCCCGGGTATAGAACTTTCGTAAGGCGGGGACGATTCGAACCGTCCATCTAGCAATTGGGCTAGGATTAAAAACTGCTTACAATTACTGATGGCTTTTGGAGCATCCCCATCCGTAGGGAAGATCATACAAGTTTGCCTTCACTTTCGAAGATCAAAACTACACATGGACCTGTTTGCCCAGGGATTTCACAACACTCACTACACATGGACCTGTTTGCCCAGGGATTTCACAACACTCACTACACATGGACCTGTTTGCCCAGGGATTTCACAACACTCACTACACATGGACCTGTTTGCCCAGGGATTTCACAACACTCATTACACATGGACCTGTTTGCCCAGGGATTTCACAACACTCACTAAACATGGACCTGTTTGCCCAGGGATTTCACAACACTCATTACACATGGACTTGTTTGCCCAGGGATTTCACAACACTCACTACACATGGACCTGTTTGCCCAGGGATTTCACAACACTCACTAAACATGGACTTGTTTGCCCAGGGATTTCACAACACTCATTACACATGGACTTGTTTGCCCAGGGATTTCACAACACTCACTACACATGGACCTGTTTGCCCAGGGATTTCACAACACTCACTACACATGGACCTGTTTGTCCAGGGATTTCACAACACTCACTACACATGGACCTGTTTGTCCAGGGATTTCACAACACTCACTAAACATGGACCTGTTTGTCCAGGGATTTCACAACACTCACTACACATGGACCTGTTTGTCCAGGGATTTCACAATGCTCACTACACATGGACCTGTTTGCCCAAGGATTTCACAACACTCACTACACATGGACCTGTTTGCCCAAGGATTTCACAACACTCACTACACATGGACCTGTTTGTCCAGGGATTTCACAACACCCACTACACATGGACCTGTTTGTCCAGGGATTTCACAACACTCACTACACATGGACCTGTTTGCCCAAGGATTTCACAACACTCACTACACATGGACCTGTTTGTCCAGGGATTTCACAATGCTCACTACACATGGACCTGTTTGTCCAGGGATTTCACAACACCCACTACACGGGACCTGTTTGCCCAGGGATTTCACAATGCTCCTACTATTTTCCACAAAAGAATGGCTAGATCCATTAAAGATTTTTTCCGACCTGAATGCCTGCTGCAGTATGTGGCGACTCAGATGAATGTGGAACATCTCCAGCTACTGGAGGAACTGCTGAACTTAATGAAAGGGGCGAGACTAAAACTAAACCTCCTCAAGGCACAGCTGCTGCAAGAGCGGGTGACTTTTGTGGGCATTTCCATTTCCGCCGCCGGACAAGAACCAGACAAACTTAAAGTACGAATTATTCAGAGACTGCCTTTACCAGTTTCAAAAACAGCACTACAATCATTTCTGGGACTTGTTGGATATCAAAAAGTGTTCATACCCAGGTTCGCCGTGCTGGCAAAACCCCTGTACCAATTATTAAAAAAGAAAGACTTGCATTTCTGTAGCACCTTTCACAACCACCGGATGTCCCAAAGTGTTTTACAGCCAATGAAGTACTATTTGAAGTGTAGTTACTGTTGTAATGTAGGAAACGCAGCAGCCAATATACGCACAGCAAGCTCCCACAAACAGCAATGTGATAATGACCAGATAATCTGTTATTTAGTAATGTTGATTGAGGGATAAATATTGGTCAGGACACCAGGGATAACTCCCCTGCTCTTATCGAAATAGTACTGTGGGATCTTTTACATCCCCCTGAGAGAGCAGACGGGGCCTCGGTTTAATGCCTCATCTGAAAGACAGCACCGCCAACAGTGCAGCACTCCCAACAGTGCAGCACTCCCTCAGCACTGCACTGGAGTGTCAGCCTAGATTTATGTGCTGAAGTCTGATGGAGTGGGGCTTGAACCCACAACCTTCAATCACTCAGAGGTGAAGCAACTACCCACTGAGCCACTGGCTGACACAGCTAATTAAAAGGGAAAGATGATGGACGTCCATACACACTGAAGCGCTTGGGCTGTTAAAAGAGGCGGTGATACAAGCTGCGGGTTTACCCCGACCCAAGTATCCCATTTCACCAAGAGATGGGAGCCACCGATCACAGTTTCAGCCTTCCTGTGTCAAGAAATGCCGATCGCATATGCTTCACGTAATCTAATCGGGGTAGGAAAGAAACTGTATGATCCCTGCGAACGACACTTACCAGCCACCTATTGGGCAGTGAAGCATTTTACGTTTATAACCAGCTTATAGACTTTGATGTTGCATTCGCCCCACACCCTGCTCCACCTACTTAAGAAAACCAAGAGACACTCTGGCCTCCACCTCTCGCCTCAGCCATTGGACCACGTTATTGATGGAGCTCCGTCTGGACGTTACGCCAAAGAGAACGGCGCTGCTACCGCAATTGATGCAGTCTCACGAGAACCGCATGAATGCCCGCTCCCCTTGCTGGGATTTGTAGCCCACCCCGTCCAAAAGACAGTAATAGAAGGTGCGCCGCATGTCTGCGTCAGCGGCTCAGCGGGAAGCCAGCAACTGGCTTGGCCGTCATTTTTCCTGTCATCTTCAGCATAAATGTTCACCTCACTCAGCTCAATACGCTGAAATAGCAGCCTTATTGACTGCTGTAATTGAAACAGCCGATCAATCAGTTAACATTTGGTCTGCTATCAACATCATAATGGCCCAGAAATTCGGGTCCCCATGGGTGAGTACGCACGGGGTACTCACGCGTAGGCCCAATGGTAGTGCCGGTTTCGTGCATGCACTGCGCATGCGCGGGAAACTGGAACTTCCGTTCCCTTAAAGGAAGGGGTTCAGAGGTCGAACGCGTGCGCCAGAGAGGCAGCGCGTGCGCATGGAACTTACGTTTTTTTTCCAGGTTTCTCCGGGAGGGTAAGTCTCCAGGAGTTAGACATGTAAAAAGCAGTCGCAAGGCCTGCTTTTAGCAAGGTAAGTGGTGAATTAATTAATATTAAAACATTTTTTCCACAGGTTTATTATTTTTAAATACTTTAAATAAAGGTAAGTTTGTTAGCCCCGTTAGAAAATGTAATTAATTTTTTCAAAAATTTAAATTATTGTTTAAAATAGTTATTTTATGTAATTTATAGTTATTTTAAAAATGTGATTTAAAAAAAAATTATTTGAAGTTTTAATGATGTTTTGGGGCTTATAGTATTTATAGTTTTGACAGCTCTTCCTGTCAATTTTATGAATGGGCATTTCCCTGCTACCATTGGCTCTCCATGGCCCACGTGATCCCAGGGGACACATCGAACTAACTGCGCCCCTGGGATACGCAAGCACTGCGCGCCGGCAGTTGGAGGAGGCCCAGGATCGGAAGCCCACGCGGGCCCACAGCTCAACGGCCGGCGCGCTAGGTAAGTGCAGGTCGGGGGCTTGCACCCGCGGGAAGCCCCCGACCCGAATTTCTGGGCCATTGTTTCTTCTCTTGTGCTACAGGAATGATTGACATACTTCCAATGGTAAAATGTTAGCACATACCGCATTATTCAGAAGGTTATGGGAAGTGTCGCAAGACAGGGAACGCTCCTGTCTCATCGGGAAGGTAAAGGCCCACACGGAGGGTACCGACCAGCATTCTGGGGAATTCCAGAGCTAATCGGGCCGTTAAAGAGGCTGCCGACACAGGTAACCCCTTTGAACCCTTTTCTCAAGGACAGACGGTGCCCCAAGTGGAAGGAAGGTTGGCCGAATACGGCTTATTTTCAATTCAAATGTCGTGACCAGCCTACCAGTGCACCCTAGCATGACACTTACATGGCAAGCCATTGCCCCAGGCCACAGTGTGGGCTCAGCAGACTGTTTACGTCCAGGAGGGATTAGCTAACCACTCCAGTAACCCCCTTTCTGATGTTCAAACCCACTCCTGACTTACTTCCTGCTGCATGTTCTCCCCTCACTATTGTAAGAAGTCACACAACACCAGGTTATAGTCCAACAGCTTTATTTGAAATCACAAGCTTTCGGAGCGCTGCTCCTTCGTCAGGTGAAGTGGAGAAATGCATAAAGACACAGCTTATATAGTCAGAGAATAATGTCAGATGTTTACAGGTAATCTTGCCAACTGCCATTTATCACACCTCGGCAGAGAGACAATCACAGGTGTGATAAATGGCAGTTGGCAAGATTACCTGTAAACATCTGACATTATTCTCTGACTATATAAGCTGTGTCTTTATGCATTTCTCCACTTCACCTGACGAAGGAGCAGTGCTCCGAAAGCTTGTGATTTCAAATAAAGCTGTTGGACTATAACCTGGTGTTGTGTGACTTCTTACATTTGTCCACCCCAGTCCAACTCCGGCATCTCCACACCATGGCTCCCCTCACTATGGCTGACGAATTTTTTGAAATGTTCCACCTCCATCTGGTGGGCAGCCATCACTCAGCCGGGGCACCTGCTACCAACAATCAAAAGGTCACATGATGGCCTCAGTACAGGGATGACATTATTCAGCGAGTTGCTCGCTGCCTTGTGTGCTTGTAACACAATCCAGCCTTGTGCACCAACAGGGTCCTCCTCCGGAGAGTCCCACCACCAGAGGGCCCATGGACGCATCTGCAGATAGATTTCATTGGACCCCTACAGCAAACCCCATTGGGCTCTCTCCACTGCCTGGTGGTTTCAATAAATTCATCAAGTGGAATGAAGCCTTCCCCTGTAGAAAGAACATGGCTGTGATCACCGCCCGACTTTTATTGAATGAGGTGTTCTGCAGGTGGGGAATAGTGACCAAGGCTCTCACTTTACTATTAGACTTCCAAAAATAATCATGCCAAAAGTCTGTCACGAGGTCTATTTAAATTAGCTGAATATTACCCTGAGGCACATATTGCAATAGTATCACATAAGGACAGTGGGAGGAATGTGGGAGAAAGAGGAGGAACAGGGAGAATGGGACAATGAAAGTGTCCTTATTCCACCCACCATTGTCATCTTGGAGGGAAGATGTAGACAATGATCCATTGTGGACTGGGTGGTAGGAAGTGCAGCAGCAGGGACAGCAATGAACAGATCGGATACAGAGAATCAGGATTGGAATCAGTATAAATTAACAAGCCAAATAAAGAATCTGCTGAACCAACAGAGCATGGCAGGTGGTCAACAAATCAGGGAACAGTTAACAGGCATCCTGTCCCTCGTTGAACTAGCAAAGGGAGACAAAGAGTTAGTGCAAAGAATAGATAAGATCATTAGGAACCAAGGTGAATTAGCGGATAATGTCACTAAAGCAATGGCATGTGGTATGTATGTATCGTACTGGGAAAACATCATTCGCGAGGGTTTGAGAGGTTTGTTGGAAGGACGGATTCCCGAAATCATTCCACATCCCGCCTTAGAGGGGTGGCTTGGGGTGGATAATAACACCGGTCTGGCTCGGCAGTTCGGACAGGTATTCTCAGTCACGCATCCATGCAGTGAGAGTAAGAAGTGGGCCCTTCTCCCACTAATAGTGAAAATGCCGCAGGCTTCAATTAGGAACCGGTATCATCTGTTCAAGGTGAAATCCATTGGGCAGGTATGGCAGGGTCACTTCGTCCAGTATAGGGACCCTCCCCACTTTTTGGCCAAAAGCAGTTGGGCTGCAGTAGATGTAGATGGCTATGAACGAAGGGATAACATCCAGCTGTATGGATACGATGTAACAAAGGACAATGCATGTGGGTAAACACTGGCTCCACAGTCTCTAGTATGTCTAATATCTAAGTGAAAGGGTGCACGCATTGGCCACAAGGGAAGGGGAGAGTATTGCTTCACCAGAACAGCAAATCAGTACCAGCACGGGGATTGTCATAAATCGCAACTTCTACAAGAAGTAACTCAGGAAGTACTACAGAACGGCCAGCTGAGGGCGCTGTCTGAGGAGTATAAATACTCGGGCGTGGGCCCACCTTGGCCAGAGACAATCTGGAAACAGGAAGCTAGTGACTACTAACTAGACCACCATGTTTTGTTACAAGTCGATTAAAGCCTTGCTTTATGTTCAACCAAGTGCGTAGTGAGTCTTTATTACATCAGGGATCGATACTGCCCATTCATTGAGGCAAGTGGGTGCATAAAACCCTGGTGATACTGGGCAACCAAATGGCGGTACCTATAAGGTGACACGCTAGCACAATGACTGGGGTACAAAAACTGCTCGTTGCGAAGGCGGAACAGGCAATTGCACAATTTGGTCATCCAGTGCCCCCTTTGTCATTCAGCCTGCAGTCAGCCTTGGATCGCAGTGTCACATCCACAGAACACCCGGTGTGCATGCAGCAGCAAAATGTGCAGACTGCCAAAGCGGTCGCTCAATGGGAAAGTACACAGTGGTGGGACGCAGTATACAACGCGGGACAACACCCGTGGGACCACATCATGGCAATGTGTTTTGTGATAGGCTGAGCCATAATAACATGTGTTTTAATAATCATGGCGTGTTGGATAGAAAAATATGCTTGGGGTACTTAACTGGCGTGCTAGCAACCTGGAATTAGCGGGTCTTTTACAAGGGGGCAAGAGATGAGACCAAGTGAGGGGTCGCAGATGGCTCCTCCCCATCATTGCCAGGACTGTAAGGAAATATGGGTTTAGAAGGTATGTAGTGAAACTGGTCCAAAAGAGTTAAAAATTGCAGCCTTGCCTGGAACAGTGAATCCACCTTAAACTGCTGCAGTTGATAATAGGCTTTTCCAGTCTAAGGAGTATTCGGTTACTAAGGAAAACAAAGGAGAAACCTTGAGATATGAAGCTCGCTATCTTGGTATTTAACCACCCCCCCAGTGTACTATAGAATTCTGATTCCTTTGTCCAATTTACAAACTCTTTAATAGTTTATAATATTGGGACTTGGTAGACTACATTTAATTTCTTAACTTTGCTAAGCCACAGTTACATTCATTCCTCAAATTTATTTAGTAAAGAGAGCAATGTTTTAAGACTTGATTGCAGTCAGTAAGGCCGTTAGGCTCAAGGTCTGCAGGATGGACCAGTAACCCAGAGACAATAAAAGCTTGCGATGATACTGGAGACAGACAGAAGAGGGGCCCAAGCACTGTCTGTGCCTGGACATGTACGTATCGTCAATATGATTGGGTAGGTTGGGGGGAATATGGGAGTTCCTGTTTTGGGGTTTAACCAGAGGAGTGGGACCACTCGCTGTGTAAAAGATTCAACAGCGAGCAGCTGAAGAGTGCACGAGGACCAACTGTAGCAACCCACCGTCTCATAAATCAGAAGACAAGCTCTTAAAAACCAAAGGATTTGGTAGAAAAATCATGAATTGCTATTTTTCTCCCGACCCGACCCCTCATAGACCTTTGTTCCTGGACAGGAAGCGCTTTCGGCCATCACTAACTGATTACTGACAGAAGAACAGAAGAAATAGGAGCTGGGGTAGGTGGATCAGTGGCCCTGCTGTCACGTCACTTGCAGGCCGGCCTTGCTCTGCTTTTGACCGCTATTCTTTCCGGAACATAACCTCCTCTAGCCCGACAGCCCTCCGAGATTTCTGCGCTCCACCAATTCAGGCCGCTTGTGCAGTCCCGATTTTCAATGCTCCATCATTGACAGCCGTGCCTTCTGCTGCCTGGGCCCTAAGCTCTGGAATTCCCTGCCGAAACCTCTCCGCCTCTCTACCACTCTCTCCGCCTTTAAGACGCTCCTTAAAACTTATCTCTTTGACCAAGCCTTTCTAAACCGGTTCTAATGGCCCAGAACTTGGTGTCGGGGGCTTGCCGCGCGTGCAAGCCCCCGATCTGCACTCACCCTGCGCGCTGACATCTGAAGCCCGGGCCTGCTTGCCTTTCCTGTCACAGGCCCGGTTCAGATGTCAGCGCGCAGTGCTAACCTGATCCAGCGGCGTAGTTAGTGCGATGTGCCGGCTGGGATCAGGTGAGCACTGTACAACCAATCAGGGGAGGGGAAGGTTCATTCATGAGTTTGAGAGTAAGAACTGTCAAACTCATGAAAACTACGGGGGCCCAAAACACTATTTAAACTTTAAATAAAAATTTAAAAAACATCCCAATCATTAAATTAAGTATAAATAAGTTTAAAAAAATAATTTAAACAATAGTTTTTTTTTGAAAAAAATAAATTTTTAATAAAAAGGGTCTAAAACTAAACTTACCTTATTGTAGATTCTTTAAAATAATAAACCTGTGGAAAAAAAATTCTAAATTGCACTAAAACACCACTTACCTGTAAAAATAAATACTTACGTGTGCTTTTTACAAGCGTAAAGACCGGAGGCCTTTACACATGCGCAAATCCCCCAAAACAGAGGAAATCCAAGACGCACGCGCTGCCCCCTACAGCGCACGCGCTAGCCTCTTCAACTCTTGGGTTAGAGGAGAGGAAATGCCGGTTTTCAGCGCATGTGCTGTGCATGCTTAAAACCGGCATTTCCTCCAGCCAGACGCGTGAGTACCCCTTCCGTACTCACGCGTTTGGGGAGGAATTACTGCCCCAATATCTCCTCCTGTGGCTCAGTGTCAGGTTTTGTTTGATAACGCTCCTACGAAGCGCCTCGGGGCGTTTTAGTCTGTTAAAGGCGCCGTATAAATGCAAGTTGTTATCGTTCCCTTTTTCTCTCCCCCTCACCATGATCTGTTCTCCATTAGGTATGATGACACCGTGACTGCAGTTCGTACTCCCTCGTGCTGTACTCTGCTCTCCTGGCTACTTAGTTGTCTACTTAGCTACAACTCTTATTTGCTGACCTCACTGACTTGCTTTGCAAGTCTGGCTGTCTTTTGGATGAGACGTTAAACCGAGGCCCCGTCTGCTCTCTCAGGTGGAGGTAAAAGATCCCATGGCACTACTTCGAAGAAGAGCAGAAGAATTCTCCCCCGTGTCCTGGCCAATATTTATCCCTCAATCAACATCACTATAAAAAGATTAACTGGTCATTATCTCATTGCTATTTGTGGGAGCTTGCTGTGTGCAAATTGGCTGCCACGTTTCCTACATTACAGCAGTGACTACACTTCAAAAGTATTTTGTTGGCTGTAAAGTGTTTTGGGATGTCCTCAGATCGTGAAAGGCGCTATATAAATGCAAGTCTTTCTTTGAACATAAGAACATAAGAAGTAGGAGCAGGAGTTGGCCATACGGCCCCTCGGGCCTGCTCCGCCATTCAATAGGATCATGGCTGATCCGAATCTAGACTCACGTCCACTTCCCTGCCCTCTCCCCGTAACCCCTAATTCCCTTATCTGCTAGGAAACTGTCTATCTCCATTTTAAATTTATTTAATGTTGCAGCTTCCACAGCTCTCTCAGGTAGCAAATTCCATAGATTCACTACCCTCTGAGTGAAGAAGTTTCTCCTCATCTCAGTTTTGAAAGGGCAGCCCCTTATTCTAAGATTATGCCCCCTAGTTCTAGTCTCACCCATCAGTGGAAACATCCTCACCGCATCCACCCGATCAAGCCCCCTCACAATCTTATATGTTTCGATAAGATCGCCTCTCATTCTTCTGAACTCCAATGAGTAGAGTCCCAACCTACTCAACCTTTCCTCATAAGTCAACCCCCTCATCTCCGGAATCAATCGAGTGAACCTTCTCTGAACCGCCTCGAGAGCAAGTATATCTTTTCTTAAATATGGAAACCAAAACTGCACGCAGTATTCCAGGTGTGACCTCACCAATACCCTGTATAACTGCAGCAAGACTTCCCTGTTTTTATACTCCATCCCCCTTGCAATAAAAGCCAAGATTCCATTGGCCTTCCTGATCACCTGCTGCACCTGCATACTAACTTTTTGTGTTTCATGCACCAGGACCCCCAGATCCCTTTGTACTGTAGCACTTTGCAGTTTCTCTCCATTTAGATAATAACTTGCTCTTTGATTTTTTCTGCCAAAGTGCATAACCTCACACTTTCCAACATTATATTGCATCTGCCAAATCTCTGCCCACTCACTTAGCCTGTCTATGTCCTTTTGCAGGTTTTTTATGTCATCCTCACTCATTGCTTTCCCTCCCATCTTTGTATCGTCGGCAAACTTGGATATGTTGCACTCGGTCCCTTCCTCCAAATCGTTAATATAGATTGTAAAGAGTTGGGGTCCCAGCACTGACCCCTGCGGAACACCACTAGTTACTGATTGCCAGCCCGAGAATGAACCATTTATCCCACTCTTTGTTTTCTGTTAGATAGCCAATCTTCCACCCATGCCAGTATATTACCCCCAATCCCGTGATTTCTTATCTTGATCAGTAATCTTTTGTGTGGAACCTTGTCAAATGCCTTTTGGAAGTCCAAATACACTACATCCACTGGTTCCCCTTTATCCACCCTGTATGTTACATCCTCAAAGAATTCGAGCAAATTTGTCAAACATGACTTCCCCTTCATAAAACCATGCTGACTCTGTCCTATTAAATTATGTTTATCCAAATGCTCTGTTACTGTTTCCTTAATAATGGACTCCAACATTTTGCCAACCACAGATGTTAGACTAACTGGTCTATAGTTTCCAGCTTTTTGTCTACTTCCCTTCTTAAATAAGGGTGTTACATTAGCAGTTTTCCAATCTGCCGGGACCTTTCCTGAGTCCAGGGAGTTCTGGAAAATAATCACCAATGCATCCACAATCCCTACCGCCACTTCTCTCAAGACCCTAGGATGTAGGCCATCAGGTCCGGGGGATTTATTCGCCTTAAGTCCCATTATTTTACTGAGTTCCATCTCCTTAGTGATTTTAATCGTCTTTAGCTCCTCCCCCCCATTGCCCCCTGTTTATCCAGTGTTGGGATATTTTTAGTGTCCTCTACTGTAAAGACTGATACAAAATATTTGTTCAGTGTCTTTGCCATCTCCATGTTCCCCACCACTAGTTTCCCAGTCCCATCCTCTAAGGGGCCAACGTTCACTTTAGCCACCCTTTTTCTTTTTATATAGCTGTAGAAACTCTTGCTATCTGTTTTTATATTTTTTGCTAGTTTACTTTCATAATCTATCTTCCCTTTCTTAATTAATCTTTTAGTTATTGTTTGCTGGCTTTTAAATGCTTCCCAATCTTCTATCCTCCCACTAGATTTGGCTACTTTATATGCCCTTGTTTTCAGTTGGATACTATCCTTTATTACTTTACTAAGCCACGGATGGCTGTCTTTTCTTTTACTCCCCTTTTTCCTCAGTGGAATATATTTATCTTGAAAGATGTGAAATATCTCCTTGAATGTAGACCACTGCTCTTGTACCGTCTTACACTTTAATCTGTTTTCCCAGTCCACTTTAGTCAATTCTACTCTCATACCTTCATAGTCTCCTTTATTTAAGCTCAGTATGCTGGTTTGAGATCCAACTCTCTCACCCTCAAACTGAATTTGGAATTCAACCATATTATGGTCACTCATTCCAAGGGGATCCTTTACTAGGACATTTTTTATTAATCCTGTTTCATTACACAGGACCAGATCTAAGATTGCCTGTCCCCTGGTTGGTTCAGTTACATACTGCTCAAGGAACCCGTCCCTAATACACTCTATGAACTCTTCCTCAAGGCTGCCATGCCCAATTTGATTAGTCCAGTCAATATGAAAGTTAAAATCCCCCATGGTTATAGCTGTTCCCTTATTACAAGCCCCAACTATTTCCTGATTTATACTCCGACCAACAGAGTTGCAACTGTTAGGAGGCCTATAGACTACGCCCACTAGTGACTTTAAGAACATAAGAACATAAGAAATAGGAGCAGGAGTAGGCCAATCGGCCCCTCGAGCCTGCTCCGCCATTCAATAAGATCACGCCCACTAGTGACTTTTTCCCCTTCTTATTCCTTATCTCCACCCAAACTATTTCACTATCCTGATCCTTTGACCCAATATCATTTCTGACTATTGCAGTGATTCCATCCTTGATTAACATAGCAACCCCACCTCCCTTTCCTTCCTGTCTGTCCTTGCTAATTGTCAAATACCCCTGGATGTTTAGTTCCCAGTCATGGTTACCTTGCAGCCATGATTCCGTAATGGCCACCAGATCATACCCATGTGTAGTTATTTGTACCGTCAACTCGTCAATTTTGTTACGAATGCTGCGTGCATTCAGATAAAGAACTTTCAAATATGTTTTCTGACAATTTATTCCTGTTTTTACCCCTTTTACTACTTTACCTTTATCATTATACATTCTGTCCCTTCCTGACACGCTCTGGTTTTTAATTCCCCCACTGCTACCTTGCTCTATTGCCTTCTCCGCTGTCATTTTTATTTTTTGCTCTCTTAAAACCTCCCCCCCACTAATTAGTTTAAAGCCCTCTCTACAGCCCTAGTTATTCGATTCGCCAGGACTCTAGTCCCAGCACTGGCCAAGTGAAGTCCGTCCCAATGGAACAGCTCTCTCCTGTCCCAGTACTGATGCCAGTGTCCCAGGAAGCAAAACCCATTTCACCCACACCAGGCTTTGAGCCACGCATTTAACTCTCTAATTTTATTTACCCTAGCCAAATTTGCACGTGGCTCAGGTAGTTATCCAGAGATTATTACCCTTGTGGTTCTGCTTTTTAATTTGGCCCCTAGCTGCTCAAACTCCCTCAGCAGAACCATCTTCCTTGTCCTATCTATGTCGTTGGTACCAACATGGACCACGACAACTGGATCCTCCCCCTCCCACTCCAAGTTTCTCTCCAGCCCAGAGGAGATGTCCTTAAGCCTGGCACCGGGCAGGCAACACAGCCTTCGGGACTCTCGCTCTCGGCTGCAAAGAACTCTATCTATCCCCCTAACGATACTATCCCCTACCACTACTGTTGTGTATGTAATATGTATGCTACTTTAACCCTATGGCCAGGGCAGCACTACTTTGTAGGGCGTAGTGATACCGTAGTACCACTCCTGGCCATAGGGGTATAAATAGTACTGCGGGTACTGATCTCCCCTCAGTTCCCGCCTGTGGGTATGAAGTAAAGACTTAAGTTAAACCCTTCCAAGCTGTCTCTTCCTTTTTGTATCAAGTATATGCGCATACTTTACACTGGCGACTAGGAACGTTCGAACTCACCAGTACAAGGTGCAACAAAGGATCGGTAGCAGTACGGGGAGAGAAGCTTCTTACCAGCCTGCAGAGTCCAGCGTCGACCGAAGGAGGCCACCCAGTTCAGGAGGAGCGGCAGCAACGGAGCGAGAGAGAGAGGTTCCAGCGAAGGCTGCGGCAGCTGAGAGAAGAGGCTGAACGGGCGTTCCAGCCACGGGGCAAAAGTCCACTCAGGGTCAGGTAAACTGCAATCCTTCCCGGGGAACGCGAGCTGCAAGGGCCAGAACAGGCAGGCGATCTGGGGAACAAACGGAGCCACGAGGACTAGCGGGCCACGAGAGGGGAAGGTCGTTGTAATAGCGGCGGTGGCAATAAGGGAGCTGCAAGAAAAAAAAAATAACGAACCTGGAGAGACGTCGTTGACAGCAGAGGGAGAAAAGGCGGGAAAAGCGCCATCTAGTGGACAAAGGGGAAAGTTTTTCTCTTCAGCAGTTTAAAATGAACAGCGCCATCTAGTGGACAAAAGGGGGAAAGTTTTTCTCTTAGAAAAAAAAATAACAGCGCCATCTAGTGGAAAAAGGCGGGAAAACCTCTTCAGTAGTTTTAAAAATGGCTAAAGTAGCTCGGTTGTCAGAATTTGTTGCCGACATAGAAGATTGGGACGCATATGTAGAAAGGCATGAGCTTTATTGCATAGTAAACAAGGTGAAAGATGACGAAAAGGCAGCAACCTTATTAAATTCTATGGGGGCAAAAACATACGGTCTGCTGAGGAATCTTCTTACTCCAGAAAAGCCAGCAGACAAAACGTATGCTCAAATTGTTGATACGTTAAAGGAACATTTAAACCCTAAGCCACCATTTATAGCGGAAAGGTACCGCTTTTACAGACGCGACCAAAGGAATGATGAGTCGCAGGCAGCCTATTTAGCTGAGCTCAGACGGTTGTCCAAACATTGCCAGTTTGGAGCCTTTTTGGCGGAAGCGATCAGAGACAGATTTGTCTGTGGCATGTTAAATGAGAGTACACGAAAACGGTTGCTGGCCAAGAAACAGCTCAGCCTAGATCAGGCGATGGAAATAGCATCAGCACATGAAGCAGCAGCACAGGGTGCGGCCCAAATACGACAAAACACAACCGGCTATGACACCCATGAGGTGACATTTCACAAAGGTAAATGCTACCGTTGTGGCAAAACCACCCACGACCAAAGTAATTGTTGGTTTCGTGATAAAATATGCCGGCAGTGTGGGAAAAAGGGGCATATAGCGAAAGTTTGTCGGTCGGGTACGAAACCCAATAGTGGGGGCAATCCGAGCAGTACCAAGGCAAGGACAAAAATACATAAGATATCTGACAGTAGCTCAGACGAGTCACAGGAAGGCACAAAAGCAGAGCCTAAAGGTCTGGGATGTCTCAAGTTATATGGTGTAGACAAAACAGAGGACCACAGCACAATGTGGGTTAAAATGAAGGTACCAGGCGTCGAAGTTAATATGGAGCTGGACACGGGTTCAGCCCTATCAGTAATTAATGAACAAGATTATAACAGGCTGTTCAAACGCATTCCCTTAAAGGATACCGAAATCAAATTAAAAACATATACGGGACAAAAGGTTTACCCGAAGGGAAAAATGCAAGTAACAGTTAAATACAACGGCAGAAAAGTGCCAGGACTTTATTTATACGTCCTACCAAACGGCGGACCACCACTTTTGGGTAGGGAATGGATAAGAAAAATCCATTTCGACTGGAAGTCGATACATGAGATAAAAGTAGAAACCACCAAGGATGATACAACCATTACAAGCAGGCTGTCGAAAATATTGGCAAAAACGCCAGAGGTGTTCCAACAAGGGCTGGGGACCTTAAAGGACATTAGAGCAAAAATAACTATTGCTCAAGACGCAAACCCCAAGTTTTGTAAGGCCAGACCGGTGCCTTACGCCATCCGGCCAGCTGTGGAAGCAGAACTGGATGCCTTAGAGAGTGCAGGTGTCCTTACAAAGATTGAGTGGAGCGAGTGGGCCACGCCCATCGTCCCAGTTATAAAGAAATCTGCAAATAACACGCCGGGGGAACCAAAGAAGGTTCGCATTTGCGGGGATTTTAAAATAACTATTAACCCAGTCCTGCACACGGTACAGTATCCGCTGCCGCGGATAGAGGACATATTCGCATCGTTAGCTGGGGGTAGACACTTTACGAAGATTGACCTTTGTCAAGCTTATTTACAGATGGAGGTGGAGCAGGACTCGAAAAAGCTCCTAACGATTAACACCCACAAGGGATTGTACCAGTACAATCGCCTGGTATTTGGTGTGGCGTCCGCCCCAGCCATATGGCAGAGGACCATGGAACAGGTCCTACAGGGCATTCCAGGAACGCAGTGCTACCTGGATGACATCCTGGTGACAGGACAAACGGATAACGACCACCTCGCTAACCTGGAGCGAGTACTTCTGCGGTTGCAACAATACGGACTCAGGGCGAACAAGCAGAAATGTGAGTTTTTCCAGGAACGTATCTCATACTGTGGTCACATTATAGATAAGGAAGGCCTGCATAAGTCCCCAGAAAAGATCGAGGCAGTAGTGAAGGCCCCGCCCCCTGAGAATGTATCTCAGTTACGATCATTCTTAGGCCTTATAAACTATTACCATAAGTTCCTCCCGAACTTATCGTCCATTTTACATCCACTAAATTCATTGCTGCAAAAGGGAGTCTCCTGGAATTGGGACGAAGCGTGTGAGGCTGCTTTTAAAAAGGGTAAACAACTCATTACATCAAAGGAAGTGCTCGCACACTTTGACCCAAAAATGCCAATGAGGTTGGCATGTGACGCCTCCCCGTATGGTATAGGGGCAGTGTTGTCACACAAATTTCCCAATGGGACGGAGAGGCCAATAGCATTTGCCTCAAGGTCGTTAACTACAGCCGAAAGAAACTATGCGCAAATCGACAGGGAGGCCCTCAGTCTGGTGTGGGGTGTAAAAAAATTCCACCACTATCTACATGGACAACGTTTCACACTACTGACGGATCATCAACCGTTGGTGTCCATATTTAATCCAACAAAAGGGGTGCCCCTGATGACGGCCCAAAGGCTACAGAGATGGTCACTGTTCTTAGGAGCACACCAGTACCTTATCGAATATAAGGGTACCAAACAGCATGGCAATGCGGATGGCCTGTCGCGGCTACCATTGCCTGCAGAGATCGAAGAGATAGTACAGGACCCCGTGGAAATATATCATACGGCGGTTATGGAACACTTGCCCATCACCAGCCAATGTATCGAGCGGGAAACACAGAATGACCCGACACTGGCAAGGGTTTACGAATTGACCGTGAAAGGCTGGCCGGCGCAGGGTGACGCATCATTGCCGGCGTTTTCGGCAAGGAAGGACCAGTTGTCCGTATGCCGGGGCACATTGATGTGCGGAGCCAGGGTGGTGGTCCCTCAAAAATTACAACATAAAGTGTTGCGGGACTTACACGAAGGTCATCTGGGGGGTGTCAAAATGAAAAGCCTCGCCAGAGCCTACGTCTGGTGGCCCGGCATTGACAGGGACATCGAGGAAGTAGCAAAAGCATGCCAAGGGTGCCAGATGGTACAGAACGTACCACCCCAAGCCCCACTACATCCGTGGGAGTGGCCCTCAACGCCGTGGCAAAGGATCCACGTGGACTTCGCTGGGCCCTTCATGGATGCGATGTTCCTTATTGTAGTGGACGCCCACTCAAAATGGCCGGAGGTCATAAAGATGTCATCAACGACAGCCGAAAAGACGGTCGCAGCCTTAAGGACCATTTTTGCCCGAAATGGGGTGCCCGAGCAAGTCTGTTCGGACAATGGGCCACAATTTGTGGCAGAAGAATTTCAAGCATTCCTAAAAAGGAATGGAGTGCGACATTATACGTCCGCACCATATCATCCGTCTACAAATGGGCTGGCAGAGCGCTTTGTACAGACTTTTAAAAAGGCCATCAAGGCGATGGGGGAGGAAAGGTTGCCACTACAACACAAGGTGGACAATTTCCTATTCGCGTACCGTAATGCTGCACATACGGTGACCAACCAGGCCCCCGCCGTCATGTTCTTTAATAGAAGGTTAAGGTCTCGCCTCGAATTGCTCAGACCAAACATCCGGAGAGATGTGGAAAACCGAGTATTTCGTAGGGCTCCTGACAGACAGACACGGAGCTTCGAGGTGGGGCAGCAAGTGTTGGCCCGTGATTATAGAAATGAAAAGTGGCGGTCTGGTACGATAAAGGCCCGCCAGGGACCTTTGATGTACACAGTGGAGACAGGGGACGGCATAATCAGACGACATGCTGATCAACTTGTGGAGTCCAGAAACCCAACTGATTCACTACCTCAAACGTCTCAGCACATTGTTCCAGCGGAATCACGGCCCAGCTCGTCGCTACAGAAGTCTCAGGATGGCGAGGAGTTCAGCACTCCAGTGAGCTCCACGGCACAGGATGTGCCATCAGACACCGACGACTCCAGCGATGAAGTGGTGACGGAAGTACCGCCGCCTACACCGAGACCGACTAGAGAAAGACGTTATCCTAGTCGAGACAGGAGGCCTCCTCAGAGACTGAATCTATAACATGTTTCTTTTTATATATATATAGGTAGACAACTCTGATGTAAATATGTTATGTATGTTGTGTTACCAAATGTTATTAGCCCTAGTTATGGTGCATCTGTTGACTTAATTGCACGGGTACGTTTTAATTAAAAGGGGAGGAATGTTGTGTATGTAATATGTATGCTACTTTAACCCTATGGCCAGGGCAGCACTACTTTGTAGGGCGTAGTGATACCGTAGTACCACTCCTGGCCATAGGGGTATAAATAGTACTGCGGGTACTGATCTCCCCTCAGTTCCCGCCTGTGGGTATGAAGTAAAGACTTAAGTTAAACCCTTCCAAGCTGTCTCTTCCTTTTTGTATCAAGTATATGCGCATACTTTACAACTACAACATTTCTTTTATCTCCCCCCACTTGAATGGCCCCCCGCTCCACGGTGCTGTGGCCGGGTTGCTCATCCTCCCCGCAGTCCCCGTTCCCATCCTCACAGGGAGTAAGTGCCTCAAACCTGTTGGACAAGAGCAAGGGCTGCGGCTCCTCCAACACTACCTCCTGGATCCCCGTACCTGCCTCACTTCTAGTCACACCATCCTGACCCTGGCCACGGTCTACATATGAATTAATCTAATTGGTGTGACTACCTCCTGATACACAGAGTCCAGGTAACTCTTCCCCTCCCTGATGTGTCTCAGTGTTTGAAGCTCGGACTCCAGCTCTTCAACATGGAGCCGGAATTCCTCGAGCAGCCAACACTTACTGCAAATGTGATCACCGTGAGCATCAATGGTGTTCACCAGCTCCCACATATTGCAGCAGCAACACATCACCTGATCTCCCATTCTATGTAAATAATTAAATGTATTAATATTATTCTTAAATACCCTCTGCCCCGATTCTAGATGATGAATATCGCACCTTAGAAACTATAAACCACAGAGTTTAAGCTTCAAAAGAGAGAAATACTCACCAACCAATCACTTACCCGCTTTCTGGTGACGTCACACTTGGATTACTTTTTACCTCTCTCCTTCCCTCTGACTTCGGAGACTGGAGATTGGTAAACCTTACCTGGCCTCCCGCCGACCCGCGGTCTGAGGCCTTACCTGGGTCTCTGAAGCCTTTTTAAGCTTCCCGCTCGCACCTCCCGCCGACACCCGCGGTCTGAGGCCTTACCTGGGTCTCTGAAGCCTTTTTATGCTTCCTGCTCGCGCCTCCCGCCGACACCCGCGGTCTGAGGCCTTACCTGGTCTCTGGAGCCTTTTCAAGCTTCCCGCTCGCGCCTCCCGCCGACACCCGCGGTCTGAGGCCTTACCTGGTCTCTGAAGCTTTTTTAAGCTTCCCGCTCGCGCCTCCCGCCGACACCCGTGGTCTGAGGCCTCACCTGGTCTCTGAAGCTTTTTCAAGCTTCCCGCTCGCGCCTCCCGCCGACACCCGCGGTCTGAGGCCTTACCTGGGTCTCTGAAGCTTTTTTAAGCTTCCCGCTCACGCCTCCCGCTGACACCCGCGGTCTGAGGGCTTACCTGGGTCTCTGAAGCTTTTTTAAGCTTCCCGCTCGCGCCTCCCGCCGACACCCGCGGTCTGAGGCCTTACCTGGGTCTCTGAAGCTTTTTCAAGCTTCCCGCTCGCGCCTCCCGCCGACACCCACGGTCTGAGGCCTTACCTGGGTCTCTGAAGCATTTTTAAGCTTCCCGCTCGCGCCTCCCGCCGACACCCATGGTCTGAGGCCTTACCTGGGTCTCTGAAGCTTTTTCAAGCTTCCCGCTCGCGCCTCCCGCCGACACCCGCGGTCTGAGGCCTTACCTGCAATATTCACTTGAATTCCATTGTCACTATGTCAGTTCAGTAACTGGACAGCTCAAAAGCCTGATCCGCTCTCTTTCAATTTACATCTCATTATCCCTACCTGTTGATCGTGGTATTTTGCAAAAATCTTTTAAAACTGAAGAAGTAATAAAATCTCAGTAGCAGTCAGACTTGGACAGAATCCAGTATCTAATTGGTTTCTTTTGGGAGGTATGTGTGAAAGCAATACGTATTGCGACTACAAGCAACCTACTCTCTCCCCTGAGGGCATTTGGCTCTAATGGGTGTGGTAGCATAGTGGTTATGTTACTGGTACTAGTAATCCGAGAAGCCTGAGCTAATGATGCTATACAGTTCAAATTCCACCATAAAAAGTGGGGAATTTAAATTCAGTTAAATAAATTAGTAATAGTGACTATGAAATTATTGGATTGTTGTTAAAAACCCATCTGTGTTGTTTAGTGGAAGGAAATCTACCATCCTTACCCGGTCTGGCCTATATGTGACTCCAGACCCACAGCAATGTGGTTGACTCTTAACTGCCCTCTGAAATGGCTTAACAAGCCATTCAGTTATAACAAAGACTACAACAGTTCAAGAAGGAGGCTCACCACCACCTTCTCAAGGGCAATTAGGGATGGGCAATAAATGCTGGCCTTGCCAGCGACACCCACATCCCAGGAATGAATATAATACAAAGGACACTTGGATTTATTTTTCTACTGTATGGCTCACTGAATATTACCGTAAATCTTTGAGTATAATACAGCTCCATGCAATACACTTTGTACCATGAATCTTCAATAAATGTAGTCCCTGTGTATAATATACTCCCCAGACTTTTGACTGTTGAGAACTGTTCAAATAAATTGGATTCATTCCGATCTTTCTGAATGCCTTTCATCAAGGCAGAACTATCAAAAAATAGAATTCAGCCAGTGACAATTCGCAGAGCCCCAACCTTTTCTCACAAGTGCAAATCGGCGAATTGACGTTCTCCGGCATTCAGCTCGAATAAAAAAAGAACTCTGAGATTTAGGTGTTCCATCGTGAGTGATGCTTTATTTCACTCAGAAATCGTGTCTCTCGCGATGGATTCGGAGAGTTGGCAATACTGCTATAGTGGGAACGTGGAATGGAGTCACAACATCTACCCAAGGAACACCGGGGTAATATCATTCCCAACTGTACCTTGTAAACTGCTGCTCAAATGTATTAAGTCTTACTTATATCAAATAAAAGCCACCACTGTTACCAATATGGCCTCAGCTTCGGACAATTGGGAAGAGTCCAAAAGGACAACAGATAACATCAACCAGTTGCACCTATTTCGTCACTCAATCCGGGCGGAACCGGAGCGGCAGCGGGAACAGAATAAAGAGCACGCGAGAGGAGGCCTGAGAGCAGCGCCAGCGGACCTGGGCAGAACCGGAGCGGCAGCGGGAGCAGAATAAAGAGCACGCGAGAGGAGGCCTGAGAGCAGCGCCAGCGGACCTGGGCAGAACCGGAGCGGCAGCGGGAGCAGAATAAAGAGCACGCGAGAGGAGGCCTGAGAGCAGCGCCAGCGGACCTGGGCAGGACCGGAGCGGCAGCGGGAGCAGAATAAAGAGCACGCGAGAGGTGGCCTGAGAGCAGCGCCAGCGGGGGAGGAGCAGCGAGGCTCTGATCCAATAACAAAATATCAAAGTGTGGCATCACAGGTAAGCAGGTAGGTGATTGCCGGTGAGTATTTCTTTTCTCTTAGGACTGAGGGCTAAGTTACAGTAAAGACCTATAGCATATAACTAAATTTATAACTAACTAAACTTATTTTAATAAATTTAATAAATTAAACAAGGTTATAACCTAGTTTACCTAGATTAAAACCTAGAAATAGACAATTGATTGATATTGACGTAATTAATTAAATAAAATGCAATAGAGATGTCAGGGCAGGTGATGTGTTTCAGCTGTAGCATGTGGGAGCTGGTGGACCCCAGTGTGATCCAGGGTGACCACATCTGCAGTAAGTGTCTGCAGCTCGAGGAACTTCAGCTCAGAGTTGATGAGCTGGAGTCCGAGCTGCAGACATTGTGGGGCATCAGGGAGGGAGAAAGTTGCCTGGACACTTTGTTCCAGGAGGCAGTCACAACCCTTAGGTTAAATGCTTCAGATTTAGCCCGTGGTCAGGGACAGGAGTGTGTGACTACGAGTGAGGCAGGTATGGGGATCCAGGAGGTAGCATTGCAGGAGCCTCAGCCCTTGCACTTGTCCAACAGTTACGAGGTTCTTCCAACCTGTGTGGACGAGAGCAGGGACTGCAGGGAGGATGAGCAAACTGACCACAGCACCGTGGTACAGGGGGCCATTCAAGTGGGTGGTGTAAAAAGGAATGTAGTAGTGGTAGGAGACAGTATAGTTAGGGGGATAGATACTGTTCTCTGCAGCCGAGAACGTGAGTCCCGAAGGCTGTGTTGCCTGCCCGGTGCCAGGGTTAAGGACTTCTCCTCGGGGCTGGAGAGGAACTTGGAGTGTGAGTGGAAGGATCCAGTTGTTGTGGTCCACGTAGGAACCAACGACATAGATAAGACTAAGAAAGAGGTTCTGCTGAGGGAGCATGAGCAGCTAGGATCTAAATTAAAAAGCAGAACCACAAAGGTAATAATCTCTGAATTACTACCTGAGCCATGAGCAAATTGGCATAGGGTCAATAAGATCAGAGAGTTGAATGCGTGGCTCAAGGATTAGTGTGGGAGAAATGGGTTTCGATTCATGGGACACTGGCACCAGCACTGGGGAGAGAGAGAGCAGTTCCGTTGGGATGGCCTTCACTTGAACCATGCTGGGACCAGTGTCCTGGTGGATCAAATAACTAAAATGTGAAGTTATCCACTTTGGTAGAAAGAATAAAAATAAAAACTTTTATTTAAATGGAGAAAGACTACAAAATGCTGCGGTACAGAGGGATTTGGGTGTCCTTGTACATGAAACACAAAAAGTTAACATGCAGGTGCAGCAAGTAATTAGGAAGGCAAATGGAATGTTGGCCTTTATTTCAAAGGGGATAGAGTATAAAAATAGGGAAGTCTTTCTACAATTGTACAGGGCGCTGGTGAGACCACACCAAGAGTACTGCGTACAGTTTTTGTCCCCTTATTTAAGGAGGGATATACTTGCATTGGAGGCAGCTCAGAGAAGGTTCACGAGGTTGATTCCTGGGATGGAAGGGTTGTCTTATGAGGAAAGGTTGAGCAGGTTTGGCCTATACTCATTGGAGTTTAGAAGAATGAGAGGGGATCTTATTGAAACATGTAAGATTCTGAGGGGGCTCGACAGGGTAGATGCTGAGAGGATGTTTCCCCTCGTGGGGGAATCTAGAACGAGGGGGCACAGTCTCAGAATAAGGGGGCACCCATTTAAGACGGAGATGAGGAGGAATTTCTTCTCTCAGAGGGTCGTGAATCTTTGGAATTCTCTACCCCAGAGAGCTGTGGAGGCGGAGTCAGTGAATATATTCAAGGCGGAGATGGACAGATTTTTGAGCAACAGGGAGTCAAGGGTTATGCGGAGCAGGCAGGAAAGTGGAGTTGAGGCCAAAAACGGATCAGCCATGATCTTATTGAATGGCAGACCAGGCTTGAGGGACCAAATGGCCAACTCCTGCTCCTGTTTCTTATGTTCTTATGTACTCTAGGCCGTAACTAATCTGGGCTACTTATGCGCAGATAGCTAAGCTCCAAATTCACTCCGCTGCACTGGAGGTAACGATCAGCGTTTCGGGCATACGGCAGAATACTCCATACTGGAATAAAGATAATGAGTGGGATCAAAGAAGGAATCACTTGCCACACAGAGTCAGGCTGCTTGTTAAGCAGTAGTAATGTTAATGAGGCCCCCATCCAATAGCCCCTCGTTTTAGGGATTAGCTGTGCCTCCAATGCTCCCTGTGCCCCTATGCAATGTGCGAATTAGTAAATCAGTGGTCTGGTCTCCTGTGGTTGTATTCTTAAAGCTGCCTTTCGGGTCTGAAAGTCCTTTGAAGAGTTGTGTTTGTTGTGGTGGAAGCAGAGATATTTAGTTGTGTTTTGCTCTCTGAATTTTGATTTGGAGGCTGACATTTTTTCATACCTCCTTACTATTTTTTTTTTAAATGAACGTTTTCTACAGTTGCTGGCTGCTCTTTACTCCCAACACCAACTTGCATGGGCACTAGGAGCGTATTACAATTTGTAGGAGGGGCTAGCCTTTCCATTTTCAGCAAGCTCACCGCCCCCTCCCCCCCTCCCCCATTACTGTCATTGGTGCCCTTGAGCTTTTCCACTTTGAGTTTGTTTACAACACAACTATAGTTAATCTCCACATTCCGTACAGAGTCAGTTTCACTTGGGTCCAAATCCCAGCCACATTCTTCAATTGCAAAGACTGAAGCGAAGAATTCATTTAACACATTAGCCATTTTCTAATCTCCCATGACCATAAGCCCACCCTTATCCATTGGGCAACGAATCTGTTCCTTAACAATCTGCCTACTTCATACTAAAAATATATTAAAAAACATAGGGGGAAAAATTCAGTTGTTTGCACCTCCCGTTAATGCCTTAAGAGGGCGCTAATGGGGCGCAAAGCAACTAGCGCCCGGGCGCGGCGATGTTTGCGCCGCTCGCGAAATTAACTTAGACATTTTGCGGCGGCACTATAAAGTACCGCCACGATCTCCTGCGCCGGCAGATCGTGACGTCAGTCGAGTGCGCAACGCCCCGGTAGTGCCCCGGACCGGATATTGAGTGGCGCCCCCTGCCTTACCGCCTGCCGCTAGCAATGACAGGTTGAGGGGAGCATTTTGCAGCCAGAAAGGGACTGGGGGAGCGCTATTTAAAGGCGACCGCTTCCTGCCTTTTTTTGTTGGTGACATTTTTGCACCACGCATTCTGAGAGAGAGAGAGAGAGAGACTTCTGGAGAGATTCAACGCTGTGTGAAGCAGTTTTGAGTACTGAGCAGCACTTTGCAGGTTCATTTTGATTTGCCCTTCCTTGCTTCGCCAGCGCTCTGAGGTAGCGCCTCACTCCTTGGCCGTTGCACCTTAAGACAGGTGTGTAGCATTAACTGCCTGTTAATAGGTAGTTAACAGGCAGAAAATATGATTATCCCCTTTTTATCCTCACATGTGCGGGCTTCCCGAAGGCTCCGAAACCCGTCAGGTCAGCAAGGCGAGTACTGGGTCTGCGGGGGTCGTGGGGGGTGCTGCCAAAGTGTGGTGTGAAGGTAAGTGATGCGTGCAAGAGTGTAGAGGTGAGTATCTGAGGTAAGTGCAAAGTGTTAGTAAAGGTGTACTTGCCTTTGTTTCTTCCTGCAGGCTTCAGTCGGTGGGTATGCGGAGAGTCTCAGACCTCCGTGTTGCAGATGACAGATGGCCGTTGCATTCTCAGATGCAACAACCATTCCAGTTCTGTAAAAGAAAGAAGTTTGATGAGGTCTTGAATTCAAGATTTCATCAAACTACAGAGAATGCCATTGTTTGACAGCTTCACAGAGTTGTCAAATGATAATAATTCATCTGTCATGCGCCGCTCAACACCAAGGACGCCCATTACCACACCGGGGGCCAAACGTGGGAGGAGAACGAGACCCGAATTGAAAACGCACAGGACATACGGGGCCACGAAAAGACGAGACGAGATGAGACGAGAGGAGAAAAACGGTAAAACCGGTAAAGGCAGAGAAGGGCAGCGGAAAGACGCGTTGGGGGACAAACGGCCTAGTTATAAGCTGGCGTTTGATGCATGGACAGTGAAATCGAGACAAACGGCCTAGTTATAAGCTGGCGTTTGATGAATAAGTTGGCGTTCGAAGCATGGGTAGCAAGGTCAATTAAGAATAAGTTGGCGTTTGAAGCTTGGGTAGAAAAATCTGTCTAACGGTAAAAACCGCCAACCGAGCCCCAACCGCAACAAAACCGTCGGCGACCGAACCGTCTGAAGAAGAAGAAGACCCATCGCAACAAAGTACTCAACAAAGACGTTAGCGGAGGAAAAGGAGGATGCTTCGCACAAACAACTCCATCGCCGCGCCCTGTGACCACGTGATGACGACGAACCCCAAAGGACAACAAGAGTGAACCCCAAAACTCACAACCAGTTAAGATCAACAGGTTTCGAAATTGGTGAGCATGAATTCCTGGCCCCTCGTAGCTTAAGCTAGTTAGGTATTGGGGGTGGGATAAGGATAAGGGGATTTTTAATGTATTTGTTTCCCTCGATGTGCCATGTGTTCCCCATTCCCATATAAGTGTAATTGTATATGCCTGTAATTATTTCAGTAATTCTCAGTAAGATTGTGACTTTATTTTGCCTTTAATAAAAATTACGGTTTTCTTGCACCAAACCAATTGTCTACTCGATTTTCTGTATCGCCGCCTGTACCTAAGGCCGGTGTCTAGAACCCAGGGGTGTGGGAGCGATTCGAACCGCTCAGGGACAGTCAGGGGCAGAGCTGACTGGGCACACGCCACCCCCTACAGAAATGGCGACCGCGGCAGGACACCGGCAACAGGGGTGCGATACAGTAGACAATGGTTCGGAAGAGCAAACCATGATGGAAGAGAGGATTTCTGATTATGTGTTTAGTAAGGTGAATATCATGAAGAAGTGGATCACCAATCTGTTAAAGGCTGGGCGTCCGGTAGATGCCGCAGCTAAATGGACAGAAGGGAAGGAGCACAAGAAATCCCTAGAGAAGGCAGTCTGGCTGATGTGCTTCAAAAAGCAGGTCCAGCTTCTGGACAGGCTCGTTGCAGCACAGGCAGCCGAGATAAAGGAGTCAGCCCTGGAGATCCAGGACAAGGCTCTAGCAGGGGAGAAGTTACTGGTAGCATTGCAGGCCCTGAATCAGGAAAGGGTTCAGTTAATGGGAGAACATAAGGCCAGGTTGGAATACCTACAGTGCCAAGTCACCGAAGCCAAGGGTAACGAGTTGAGGTTACGGGAAAAGAACGCCCGCCTAGCGAGACAAGAAAGGGAGCAGGAGGAGAAGTTAAAGGAAGTAAAAACAGCTTATAAGTTAGCGAGCGAACAGGGGTTTGAAGATGCAGATCATGGCCCCTGCAAGGAACAGATAGAGAATCTGAGCCTGGCCCTGAGGAAGGCAAAGGGCATGGTGTGCCTCATAAACCCGTAGGCAGGCCAGGCGGATTTTATAGGGAACAAGGGGCGAACAGTTCAGACACCACAGGTAGTGCCAAGGGGCGACCCGGTTGAGGAACAGGAGATCCCGCAACCACCACCCGTAGCGCCAGGTTTTAGCGAGGTCTGGCAGCAAGGGGGGGTGAAGTCAGGGGTAGAAGCGGAGGTGGAACAACCCCCGCAAGAGAAGCTGGAACCAGGACCGATGTGCCCAGCCCAGCATCGGAGGTTCGGCCCACCCGTTAATGGCGAGGACGAGGGACCCCTCCAAAACCAGTTCGTATTACCCTATAGCACCCAACAGCTTAGGGCTGTGGTGAGCCATATCCCAAAGCTCACCAAGAAAGGAGACCTTTCGGTCCACTTCAGGGAAGTGGAACAGGCAGCCAGCATCAACGAATGCAATGGTGCTGAGCAGGCAAAAATGCTGCTGTTCTCTTTGGAGAGTAAGCTCTTCCAGTCCCTCTCTGACGAGTGCACAAGGGGGCAAGGTGGGTATGAGGAGCTCAGGGATGAAGTTCTGGAGGCCATGGGGATGAATGAGGGAAGTCCTTTCTCCCGTGTGGAGAAGATGGTGCAACTCGCAGGGGAAACCCCGCAAGCTTTCGCAGACAGGTTATGGCCGGTGTACCGGAGTGCCTGTCCTGGGACACCTAACCAGGCATTCCTGAACGGGGATCAGCTGGCCCATTGGCTCCGTTGCCTGGTGGCAAACAGCTTGCCACAGGTCCGGGCCAAGGCGGAAGCCTGGTTCGACCCAAGAATCCCCTGACCACCGAACTTACGGTGATCAGACAGTTGACCCTAGCCTATAAGAATGGTAGGGGAACCGATGCACACCCACATAAGGGGAAGGTGCATGAGGTAAAACCCGGACAGGGTAGGAAGGAGTGGCATCAGGAAGGGAACAACCCTTCTAGCAATAAGCTCAATTGCTACGAGTGTGGGAAGGATGGCCACTGGACGAAGGAGTGCAAAAACCCTTGGAAAGATAGCAAGGGAAAGAACTCCACAGCCCCAGCCCAAAAGGTAGAGGCAGGGATCCCTCCCGCTGCGGTCGAGTCATTTTTGGACACCATGAGGTCCTTATTGACTGGCCAGGGGAGAGTAGCCGCCGCTACCGGTACTCTGACCCCGTCAGCCCCATCCAACCCACAGCCCTGACTAGAGCCAGCGCAGCCTGTTTACCTGTGTTCCCTGCGGTACAATGTATGGAAGAGACCCCTCGTGGAGATGGAGGTAGAAAAGGTGAAGGGGACCTATCTGTTGGATACGGGGCATCATGCACCGTGGTCCATTCAGCTAACCCCACCACCTCACCTCTATCTAGTGGGGTCCCATACAGTTTGGCAGGATTCACAGGCAGAGAACAGGCCGGCTCATTTTCCATCCTGCTCTCCATTCGTTTAGGACCTCTCCGCTCTAAGTGGACCTGTGTCCTGATGAAATGGGAAGTGGAGGGTGGAAAGGGGATCCTGGGAGCCGACTTCATTGTAGGCCACGGGACCCTGGTGGATTTAAGAAACCATTGCCTATGCGGGGCAAGTACAGGAAAGGACGGCAAGGTAGTAGTCACCCCCGGGAAAGAAGGGAAGGGGATCCTGTGCACCATGAAACCGAAAGAGGGTTATAACCTCGAGCTCATGGTCAGTAATACCCCAAAGGAGTTCCAGGCATTTGTGCAGGCCCACCTAGCCACATTTGCCATGCACAAACACGACTGCGGGAGGGTCAATGGGTTTGAGGTCAGCTTAGACAGGGATCCCATGGCCCGACCACAGAAACAGTATAACTTCCCCAGGGAAGCGGAGCCAGACATGGAAGCAGCCATGTCCTCCTTAGTGCAGCAGGGGGTCCTGAGACCGATAGCCACCCACGTAAACTCTCCACTGTGGCCGGTTAGAAAGCCGGACAATTCCTGGAGGGCCACGGTGGACTATCGGGTGCTCAACAGCAACATCCCAGCCTGTGCACCCACGGTAGCAGCAGTTGCCGACCTGATAGGAAGTATCCCAGCATCCGCGACCACTTTCACGGTGCTGGATATTTCCAACGGGTTTTGGTCCATCCCTTTAAGGAGGGAGGATCAGTACAAGTTTGCCTTTACATTTAAAGGGCAATAGTACACGTGGAACTGCTTGCCGCAGGGCTTCCACAACAGCCCCAGCATTTTCCATCAGTGCATGGCAAACAGTTTAAAGGGCTTCAGCCAGCCCAGATAGTTGGTACAGTATGTGGATGACCTGCTCCTCTTCACCGATTCGAAAGAGGAGCATGGCCCACTACTGGCCGAACTGCTGGAGCTGCTCAGGCAGGAGGGTTTTAAAGTAAACCCGAAGAAAGCGCAGAGCGGCCAGCAGGAGGTGAAATTCCTGGGCATGACCGTACACGCTGGGGAAAGGGCCATAGCTAAGGCTAGGAGAGAAGCAGTACAGGAGTTACCAGTCCCCAACACAGTTACGGGTGTGAGGTCGTTTCTAGGGCTAACCGGGTACTGCAGAGACTTCATTGAGGACTATGCAGCCACAGCAGCCCCTCTGCTCCGACTCCTACACAAGGGAGTGGAGTGGGCTTGGGATGAGGGTTGCCAGGCAGCATTTGTCAGGCTCAAGGAGGATCTGCAGACCACACCAGCTCTAGGGGCCATAGATGGGGGGAAAGAGTTCTTCCTGGAGGTAGCAGCCAGCAGGGACAGCCTGAGTGCTGTGCTGCTCCAAGAGCGGCACGACCGGCTGCGGCCGGTAGTCTACTCCTCCAGGATACTCACGGATGTGGAGAGGAGCTACTCCAACTGTGAGCGGCACCTCTTGGCCACACATTGGGCCGTGAAAAGATCGCTGATCTTCACAGGAACCTCTCCCATCACCCTCCTCACCCATCACACACCCACCCAGATGCTCCTGGATGGGAGGATCAAGGATGGAATGGTGAGCAGTGCCCGCATTGCTCGCTGGACCCTGCTCCTCTCACAGATGGACCTAAAGGTGAAGGGTCTCTGCGAGCCAAAGCTCGCAGCCAACCTGGTATATCCTGAAACAGCCCATCAGTGTTCCATAGAAGGGGTTTGGGAAGTGGACATAGGTTTACGGGCCGGGATACATCCCACGGGCCGCGAGATCTATGTGGATGGCTCCAGCACGGTATCTGCTGGTGAGCGACTCACGGGGTGCAGAGTTTATGACCCAGCGGCAAACATTGCCCTGGCAATTAAGCTCCCCAGCACCATGAGCGCCCAGCAGGCTGAACTGTCCATCCGTAGTGTACGTCGTTACACACCCCGAAATCTTCCCCACCCCATACACGATTTGCTTGGACAGGATGCTCACGTGCAATTCGTGTACGGAGTACCTGGCCATCTGGTCCCGCCGCGGATACACCTCCGCCGACGGGCGACCCCTCACAGTGAAACCCCTGCTGGAGAAAATCTTAGCAGCAGTGGGGGAAGAAGGGGAGGTTTTCATCCATAAGGTGAAAGCCCATTCCTCCACAGAACCCCGTAGTCAGGGCAACCAGCAGGCTGACATACTAGCTAAGGAGGGTGCCCGCACAGGCACTTTCTGGGGTCCATATGGGTCCAGACCTGTAGCAGCAGTCAGGGGTAGGGATGGGACACAGGAGAGTACAGGGGTAGCTTTAGCCCCGGACCTCAAGTCGGTCCAAACCCAAGACCCCATCCTCAAAGCAGTCCTCAGCGCCGTGACTGAGGGGAAAAGGGTAGAGGGCCCTTACGGCACAGCAGCCCTCTCCGTTAAAGAAGGCATGCTGTTCAGGGGGGAGCAGTGGGTTGTGCTGCAGCAGCACTGGAGGGAATTCCTTCAACTGGCCCATGAGGGTCCAGGAGCGGGGCATCCCGGGTCTGAGACCACCTGGCAGCGGGTGGAACAGGCGGGATGGTGGCCAGGACTCAGGGAAGATGTCCGCGAGTTCTGCGCCGGCTGTCTGGTGTGCGCTGCTAATAACCCCGACCCCCACAAAAGGAAGGTACCTATGGGACACATCAGGAGGGTAGAGGGACCATGGCAGTCGATACAGGTCGACTACATCGGGCCCCTGCCCACCGCCCAGGGAGGCTATAAGTACTGCCTAGTCCTGGTGGATGTGTTCATGAAATGGGTAGAAGCTTTCCCCTGCAGAACAGCCACAGCTCTGGTTACAGCCAGGATCCTGGTCCGGGAAGTGTTCTCGCGATGGGGGCTACCGCAGTATGTGGAGTCCGACCAAGGGAGTCACTTCACCGGGCAGGTCATGCAGAATACCCTTATGCTGCTCGGCATCGAGGGGAAGTGGCACATTGCCCACAGCCCACAGTCATCAGGGATTGTGGAGAGGATGAATAGGACCTTAAGGGAAAGGTTGAGGAAAGAGACGATGGACTCGCCTCCAAAATGGGCAGAGGTCCTACCGTTGGTCCTGATGGGGATCAGGACAAGCCAATCAAAAAGCAGGGGGTACTCCCCGCACAAGCTGTTGACTGGCAAGGTCATGCGGACCCCCACCCATGTACTAGCCCCGGTGCTCACAGAAGGTCAGCTCAGGGAGGTAAACCGGGACAGGTTCGCCCAAAACCTCTTCGAGCACCTTAAGCAGGTCCACGGGCAGACGGCTGGGAACATGGGAAAGCAGCATCGGAGTAACTGATTGCTGTTAGAACCCCAAAAACACCACGAGTGGGAGGTAGGGGATCAGGTCATGGTGAGGAATTTCACTCGGGTAGGAAGTCTAGAATCGCTATACATGGGGCCCTACAGCATTGTAGACAAGGCCAGCCCCATGGTATACGCCATTAAGAAGCCTTGGTGCACCAAATTAATCAGTTCCATATTAATCAGTGTAAACTGTTTAAGCCTGAGAAGAGAGAACAGGCGGGGAGGTTTTAAGAGAGCGAAAAATAAAAATGACAGCGGAGAAGGCAATAGAGCAAGGTAACAGTGGGGGAATTAAAAACCAGAGCGTGTCAGGAAGGGACAGAATGTATAATGATAAAGGTAAAGTAGTAAAAGGGGTAAAAGTAGGAATAAATTGTCAGAAAATATATTTGAAAGTTCTTTATCTGAATGCACGCAGCATTCGTAACAAAATTGACGAGTTGACGGTACAAATAACTACACATGGGTATGATCTGGTGGCCATTACGGAAACATGGCTGCAAGATAATCATGACAGGGAACTAAGCATACAAGGGTATTTGACAATTAGGAAGGACAGACAGGAAGGAAAGGGAGGTGGGGTTGCTATGTTAATCAAGGATGGAATCACTGCAATAGTCAGAAATGATATTGGGTCAAAGGATCAGGATAGTGAAATAGTTTGGGTGGAGATAAGGAATAATAAGGGGAAAATAAGGGGATTCTGTGTTTCAGGAGGTGGTCACACCTATGAAGTTAATGAATTCAGATGTAGCCCATGGTCAGGGACAGGACGGTGTGACTACGAGTGAGGCAGGTACGGGGATCCAGGAGGTAGTGTTGGAGGAGCCGCAGCCCTTGCTCTTGTCCAACAGGTTCGAGGTTCTTACTCCCTGTGGGGACAGGAGCAGGGACTGCAGGGAGGATGAGCAACCTGGCCACAGCACCGTGGAACGGGGGGCCATTCAAGAGGGGGGAGTAAATAGAAATGTTGTAGTGGTAGGGGATAGTATTATTAGCGGGATAGATAGAGTTCTCTGCAGCCGAGAGCGAGAGTCCCGAAGGCTGTGTTGCCTACCCGGTGCCAGGGTTAAGGACATCTCCTCTGGGCTGGAAAGAAACTTGCAGTGGGAGGGGGTGGATCCAGTTGTCATGGTCCATGTTGGTACAAACTGTGGTGTATGTAACTTGTTCCACCTTAAGAGAACGTAAACCTGTTCCACCTTAAGAGATGTACTACTTTCTCTGGCTGCTGTATACGGTAATACCGGTGGTGACCACACCGGTATATAAGTGCTGTGTAGTAATTTGCTGGGTAGTACAGCCCTAACCTCCGAATAGTAAAGACCTATTGAAAAGTTATTCTTGTAGTCTGTGTCAGTAATTGACCTTAAACATAACTGGAACACGCAGACTTAACAGTGGCGACGAGTCCGATCTTACCCTGCGGCAGTTTACATCCACGGCAGCTTCGTCCTCAGAACGGGCGTCGAGAAGAGGCATCCACCCTCATCATCCTGCTGAACAGCACGTCACGCGGGAGGCATCGAGGACCCGGAGTAAAGAAGAGAAATTCTGAACTCGAAGCCCCCATCAGCGGCAGACAGCTATCTTCCTTCTACCACGGTGGTAGGTAAGCCAATCAGCGAAAGTCGGCCGCGTTGGCTGTAGCGAAGGGGAGGGAAGACGGAGGAAAGAGGGCGGTGAAATCGACCGCGGCCGGTGAAAAGGGCCGGGCCGCATTCGGGCCGAAAGGCGCAGCGACTGGGGCAGCTGAAGGCGCGAGAGCCGCGGTGAATTCGAACGCAGCGGGTGCACATAACCGGGCTGCAAGAAGGGCTGCGAGGCGCGACGGCAGGGAAGCGCGAATGCCCACGGGAACCGCGGTGGAGTAGAAGCAGCGTCGGGGGAGTTGTTAACCACTGGGGAGGCGAGACCGGCAGCAGCACAGCAATCGCCATTGCAGCCAGCGGGTGAAGAAGACGAGCGCGGGAAAGACCGCCAAGCGCGGGAAGCCGCCATTTTGGGAAAAAAAAAAAATTGCAAAGATGCCTAAACATGGGAACATTAATACTTTTGATAGCGACATCGAAGATTGGACCACGTATGTAGAACGCATAGAAGTTTATTGTAGAGCAAATAAGATACCAGATGGGGAGAAAGCACTAACCTTATTAAACTTAATGGGTGCGAAGACATACGGGCAATTGAAACACCTTCTATCACCAGAGAAACCGGCGGATAAGACTTTCGCGGATATTGTTACCGTCCTGAAAAATCATTTAAGCCCCACGCCGCTGATGCTAGCGGAACGATTTAAATTTTACAGCAGAAAGCAGCTGAAAGATGAAAGCAATGCTGAATTTTTAATTGAATTGCGTAAGCTAGCAAAGTACTGTCAGTTTGGAACAGGACTAACAGATGCGCTAAGAGATAAATTTGTGTGTGGATTGTTAAAAGAAGAGACACAAAAGCGACTGCTTGAGGAGAATGAGCTGACGCTTGATAAAGCTGTCGCTATGGCAGCATCGCACGAAGCCGCAGCGAGAGGCACGGCGTTAATGCAGCTACGGTCACCGGAACTCAGCACAAATCAAATGGTCTTGGGTACAGTAAAATGTTATCGTTGTGGAAAGACAACGCACGATCAGAACCAGTGCTGGTTCAAAAATAAGGAATGCAGAAAATGTGGCAGGCTTGGTCACATAGCTAAAGTATGCCGGTCAGGAGAGAAGACCAGCAACAAAAAGTCACCGCAGGGAAAGTACAGAAAGGTACACAAGGTGACAGAGAACAGTTCGAACGAACAGAAGTCAGATTCAGACGCCAGCAGTAATGAACTGGGTAGCTTAAGAGTACACAACGTTGGTAAGGAAGCAGACCTCCAGACAATTTGGGTCACACTTCAGATAGCAGGAGTCCAAGTGAAGATGGAATTGGACACTGGATCGGCATTGACGGTCATGAATAAGAAAGATTACAAAAGGTTATTCCAACATATTCCCCTACGGGATACGGAGATTGTATTGAAAACATACACGGGGCAAAGAGTATACCCCATCGGAAAGATAGAGGTAATGGTGGTCCACAAGGGCAAAGAAAGCCGAGGAATGGACTTATATGTGCTACCTGAAGGAGGTCCACCACTACTGGGACGGGAGTGGATTAGAAAAATGAATATGGACTGGCATTCCTTAAAAGCACTAACGGTAGATGCCAGGGAAACAGATGTCAAACCTAAACGATTGTCCAGAATATTGGACGATGCTAAAGAGGTGTTCCAGCAGGGACTGGGAACACTGAGAGGAATTACGGCAAACATCAAGATTGAAGGACATGCACAACCAAAATTTTTCAAAGCCAGACCGGTACCCTATGCGATACGACCTGCTGTGGAAGCGGAGCTGGAAGCGCTAGAACGTTCAGGAGTACTGTCTAAGGTAGACTGGAGTGAGTGGGCTACGCCCATTGTTCCCGTGATGAAAGGTCCTTCGAGCAACAAGCCGGGAGAACCAGGGAAGGTTCGCATCTGTGGAGATTTCAAGATCACTGTTAATCCGGTGCTTCACACGGTGCAGTATCCGCTTCCGCGGATTGAGGATATCTTCGCTTCATTGTCGGGCGGGAAACACTTCACCAAGATAGACCTGGCGCAGGCGTATTTACAGATGGAAGTTGAGGAAGAGTCACGCCAGTACCTCACGATCAACACGCATAGAGGCTTGTACCGGTATAATAGACTGGTTTTTGGAGTGGCATCGGCTCCAGCAATTTGGCAGAGGGCCATGGAGCAGGTATTACAGGGAATTCCAGGCACACAATGTTACCTGGACGATATTCTGATTACAGGAGATGGTGACGAGGAACACCTCGCAAATTTGGAACTGGTGCTCATCAGATTGAAAGAATATGGACTTCGAGTTAATCGGCAGAAATGTGAGTTCTTTCAGAAGCGGATCTCGTACTGTGGCCATGTCATTGACCAGGAGGGACTTCATAAGTCTCCTGACAAGATCGAAGCGGTTGTGAAGGCTCTCGCTCCGGTTAATGTATCTCAGTTGAGGTCGTTCCTAGGATTGATTAACTATTACCATAAGTTTCTGCCAAATTTATCCACGGTACTGCACCCACTGAATGCTCTTTTGCAGAAGGGAGTACCATGGGAGTGGAGTGAGGACTGTAAGAAGGCCTTTCGCAAAAGCAAGGAATTGATAACCTCAGAGGAAGTGTTGGCTCACTTCAACCCAACACTGCCTATTCGTTTGGCTTGTGATGCTTCTCCATATGGTATTGGGGCAGTACTCTCACACAAGTTGCCAAATGGCACGGAGAGGCCAGTCACGTTTGCATCCAGATCATTGACCTCCGCTGAGCGCAACTATGCTCAGATAGATAGGGAGGCTCTCAGCCTTGTGTGGGGAGTAAAGAAGCTTAATCATTACCTGCAGGGCCAAAAGTTTACGCTTCTGACAGACCATTAGCCGTTGGTATCCATTTTTAACCCTAAGAAGGGTGTGTCGGTGATGACAGCACAGAGACTCCAGAGATGGTCCCTTTACCTAGGGGCACATCAATATCAGATAGAATTCAAAGGTACAAAGCAGCATGGTAATGCTGATGGGCTGTCGCGCCTGCCACTACCTGAAGAAGAGGAGACAACGAAGGTTGACCCTGTTGAGTTATTTCACTCGACCATCATCGAGTGTTTACCAGTCACCAATGCAAGTATTGAAAGAGAAACCAGGAACGACCTGACACTGTCCCGAGTCTACGAGGTGACAGTGAAGGGATGGCCAGCACATGGTGATTCTCTGTTACCGGCATTCTCGGCAAGACGAGACCAGCTGTCCGTCTGTCAAGGAACATTGATGTATGGAACGAGAGTGATTATTCCTCCTAAGTTAAGGGAAAGAGTTCTAAAGGAACTGCATGAAGGTCATCTGGGGGGAGTCAAGATGAAAAGCCTTGCTAGGGCTTATGTGTGGTGGCCGGGTATTGACCAACAGATAGAGGAGCTGACGAAAAGCTGCTCAGGGTGCCAAAAAGTGCAAAATGCACCTCCGATTGCACCGCTGCATCCATGGGAATGGCCTTCCGCCCCATGGCAACGCGTACATATTGACTTTGCTGGTCCATTCATGGACTCCATGTTTCTAATTGCGGTGGACGCACATTCTAAATGGCCAGAAGTGATCAAGATGACTACCACTACTTCAGAAAAGACAATTGCGGTGTTAAGAACGATATTCGCAAGGAACGGATTGCCAGAACAAATATGTTCCGACAACGGACCACAGTTCGTGTCAGAAGAATTCCAAAAATTCTTAAAGAAGAATGGGGTGAAACATTATACCTCTGCCCCATATCATCCGGCTACAAATGGGTTGGCCGAGAGATTTGTACAAACATTCAAAAAGGCAATAAAGGCCATGAGCGAAGATCAAATTCCACTACAACATAAGGTGGACAAGTTTCTACTGGCATATCAAAACGCCGCTCATGCAGTGACAAACCAAAGTCCTGCCATGATGTTTTATAACAGGAGGTTGCGGTCCAGGTTGGACTTGTTAAAACCAAATGTGCGGAGGGAAGTTGAAAACAAACAGTTCCAGCATATAAATAACAAGACCACTCGGAGTTTCGAGGTAGGACAACCAGTGTTGGCCAGGGACTATGGAAACGAGAAATGGCAATCCGGAACAATTCGGGCCAGACAAGGACCCCTGATGTACACGGTAGATGTTGGTAAAAATGTAATACGGCGTCATGCTGACCAACTGGTAGAATCGAGAACAAGGGTCGAACCCATGGTTACGACAGAGACAACCGTGGAAGAAGTTAGTGAACCTGAAGCAGCTACCTCGGCAGTGAATGTACCTGATGATGATGTCCAAGACATAAGAGACCAACTAGAGGAGTCACCTCAGCAACAAGAATCAGAGACCCCTGAAAGGCGTTATCCAACTCGAATCAGGAGGCCTCCTGAGAGACTGAACCTTTGAACTGTTTCTACATGAAGTTGTATATGTATATATGTTATTATGTTATGTTAAATGGGGATATAACTGTTAAGCTAAAAAGGGAGGATTGTGGTGTATGTAACTTGTTCCACCTTAAGAGAACTTAAACCTGTTCCACCTTAAGAGATGTACTACTTTCTCTGGCTGCTGTATACGGTAATACCGGTGGTGACCACACCGGTATATAAGTGCTGTGTAGTAACTTGCTGGGTAGTACAGCCCTAACCTCCGAATAGTAAAGACCTATTGAAAAGTTATTCTTGTAGTCTGTGTCAGTAATTGACCTTAAACATAACTGGAACACACAGACTTAACACAAACGACGTAGATAGGACTAGGAAGCCGGTTCTGCTAAAGGAGTATGAGCAGCTAGGGGTCAAATTAAAAAACAGAACCTCAAGGGTAATAATCTCTGGATTATCACCTGAGCCACGAGCGAATTTGGCTAGGACAAATAAAATTAGAGAGTTAAATGTGTGGCTCAAAGACTGGTGTGGGAGAAATGGGTTTTGCTTCCTGGGACACTGGCACCAGTACTGGGCAGGAGGGAGCTGTTCCGTTGGGACGGGCTTCACTTGGCCAGTGCTGGGACTAGAGTCCTGGCGGATCATATAACTAGGGCTGTAGAGAGGGCTTTAAACTAACTAGTGGGGGGGAGGTTCCTAGAGAGCAAATAATAAAAATGACAACAGAGAAGGTCATAGACTTAGGTAGCAGTGGGGAAATTAAAAACCAGAGCGTTTCAGGAAGGGGCAGAAGGTATGGAGTAAAAGGTAAAGTAATAAAAAGGGCAAAAGCAGGAACTAAGTGTCACAAAACATATTTGAAAGTTCTCTATCTGAATGCACGTAGCATTCGTAACAAAATAGACGAGATAATGGCACAAATAACTACATGTGGGTATGATCTTGTGGCCATTACAGAAACATGGCTGCAGGGTGACAATGCCTGGGAATTAAACATACCAGGTTATTTAACGATCAGGAAGGACAGGCAGGAAGGAAGGGGAGGTGGGGTGGCTATGTTAATAAAGGAAGGAATCACTGTAATACAGAGAAATGATATTGGGTCAAAAGATCAGGATAATGAAACAGTTTGGGTGGAGATAAGGAATAATAAGGGGAAAAAAACACTAGTGGGCGTAGTCTATAGGCCTCCGAACAGTTGCAACTCTGTTGGACGGAGTATCAATCAGGAAATAGTTGAGGCTTGTAATAAGGGAACATCTATAATTATGGGGGATTTTAACTATCATATTAATTGGACAAATCAAATTGGGCAGGGCTGCCTTGAGGATGAGTTCATTGAGTGTATTAGGGATGGGTTTCTTGAGCAGTATGTAACTGAACCGACCAGGGGGCAAGCAACCTTAGATCTGGTCCTGTGTAACGAGACAGGATTAATTAAAAATGTCCTAGTAAAGGATCCCCTTGGAATGAGTGACCATAACATGGTTGAATTCCATATTCAATTAGAGGGTGAGAAGGTTGGATCTCAAACAAGCGTGCTAAGCTTGAATAAAGGAGACTATGAAGGTATGAGAGCGGAATTGAGTAGAGTGGATTGGGAAAATAGATTAAAGGGTAAGACGATACATGATCAGTGGTGTACATTTAAGGAGTTATTTTACAACTTCCAAAAAATATATATTCCACTGAGAAGAAAAGGGTGTAAAAGAAAAGACAGCCATCCATGGCTAAGTAAAGAAATTAAGGATAGTATTCGACTAAAAACAAGGGCATATAAGGTAGCCAAATCTAGTGAGAGGATAGAGGATTGGGAAAACTTTAAAAGACAGCAAAAAATAACAAAAAGATTGATTAAGAAAGGGAAGATAGATTATGAAAGTAAATTAGCAAAAAATATAAAAACAGATAGTAAGAGTTTTTATAGTTATATAAAAAGAAAAAGGGTGGCTAAAGTAAATGTTGGTCCCTTAGAGGATGAGACCAGGAAATTAATGGTGGGAAATATGGAGATGGCAAAAACACTGAATGAATATTTTGTATCAGTCTTTACAGTAGAGGACACTAAGAATATCCCAACACTGGACAAACAGGGGGCTATAGGGGGGGAGGAGCTAAACACGATCAAAATCACTAAGGAAGTGGTACTCGGTAAAATAATGGGACTCAAGGCGGATAAATCACCTGGACCTGATGGCTTACATCCTAGGGTCTTGAGGGAAGTGGCGGTAGGGATTGCGGATGCATTAGTAATAATTTTCCAAAACTCCCTGGACTCAGCAATGGTCCTGGCAGACTGAAAAACTGCTAATGTAACACCCTTATTTAAAAAGGGCGGTAGACAGAAGGCTGGAAACTATAGACCGGTTAGCCTAACATCTGTGGTAGGTAAAATTTTGGAGTCCATTATTAAGGAGACAGTAACAGGACATTTGGATAATCATAATTTAATAGGGCAAAATCAGTATGGTTTTATGAAGGGGAAGTCATGTTTGACAAATTTGCTGGAGTTCTTTGAGGAAGTAACATATAGGGTGGATAAAAGGGAACCAGTGGACGTAGTGTATTTAGACTTCCAAAAGGCATTTGACAAGGTGCCACACGAAAGATTATTGCTTAAGATAAAAAATCACGGGATTGGGGGTAATATTCTGGCATGGATAGAGGATTGGCTATCTAACAGAAGGCAGAGAGTTGGGATAAATGGTTCATTCTCAGGCTGGCAATCAGTAACTCGTGGTGTTCCACAGGGGTCAGTGCTGGGTCCCCAACTCTTTACAATCTATATTAACGATTTGGAGGAGGGGACCGAGTGTGACACATCAAAGTTTGCAGATGATACTAAGATGGGAGGGAAAGTAGTGAGTGAGGAGGACATAAAAAACCTGCAAGGGGACATAGACAAGCTAAGTAAGTGGGCAGAGATTTGGCAGATGGAATACAATACTGGAAAGTGTGAGGTTATGCACTTTGGCAGGAAAAATCGTAGAGCAAGTTATTATCTTAATGGCAAGAAACTGGAAAGTACTGAAGTACAAAGGGATCTGGGGGTCCTGGTGCACGAAACTCAAAAGGTTAGTATGCAGGTGCAGCAAGTGATTAAGAAGGCCAATGGAATGTTGGCTTTCATTGCTAGGGGGATAGAATATAAAAATAGGGAGGTATTGCTTCAGTTGTACAAGGTATTGGTGAGACCGCACCTGGAATACTGCATACAGTTTTGGTGTCCATACTTAAGAAAAGACATACTTGCTCTCGAGTCAGTACAAAGAAGGTTCACTCGGTTAATCCCGGGGATGAGGGGATGGACATATGAGGAGAGGTTGAGTAGATTGGGACTCTACACATTGGAGTTCAGAAGAATGAGAGGCGATCTTATTGAAACATATAAGATTGTGAAGGGGTTGGATCGGGTGGATGCGGGGAGGATGTTCCCGATGATGGGTAAAACTAGAACTAGGGGGCATAGTCTTAGAATAAGGGGCTGCTCTTTCAAAACTGAGATGAGGAGGAACTACTTCACTCAGAGGGTGGTAGGTCCATGGAATATGCTGCCCCAAAAAGCTGTAGAAGCTACATCAGTACATAAATTTAAAACAGAAATAGACAGTTTCCTAGAAGTAAAGGGAATTAAGGGTTACGGGGAGCGGGCAGGAATTTGGACATGAGTCTAGGTTCGGATCGGATATGGCCCTGTGTGTAGCGGAGCGGGCCCAGGGGCCGTGTAGCCTGATCCTGCTCCTATTTCGTGTGTCTAATTCTGTTAGATTCAGGAGATGGTTCTGTGATAGTAGATTGGCGGTTAGGATCAGATCAGCCATGATCTTATTGAATGGCGGAGCAGGCTCGAGGGGCCGATTGGCCTACTCCTGCTCCTATTTCTTATGTTCTTAAAGTCACTAGTGGGCGTAGTCTATAGGCCTCCTAACAGTTGCAACTCTGTTGGTCAGAGTATAAATCAGGAAATAGTTGGGGCTTGTAATAAGGGAACAGCTATAATCATGGGGGATTTTAACTTTCATATTGACTGGACTAATCAAATTGGGCATGGCAGCCTTGAGGAAGAGTTCATAGAATGTATTAGGGATGGGTTCCTTGAGCAGTATGTAACTGAACCAACCAGGGGACAGGCAATCTTAGACCTGGTCCTGTATAATGAAACAGGATTAATAAAAAATGTCCTAGTAAAGGATCCCCTTGGAATGAGTGACCATAATATGGTTGAATTCCAAATTCAGTTTGAGGGTGAGAGAGTTGGATTTCAAACCAGCATACTGAGCTTAAATAAAGGAGACTATGAAGGTATGAGAGTAGAATTGACTAAAGTGGACTGGGAAAACAGATTAACGTGTAAGACGGTACAAGAGCAGTGGTCTACATTCAAGGAGATATTTCACATCTTTCAAGATAAATATATTCCACTGAGGAAACAGGGGAGTAAAAGAAAAGTCAGCCATCCGTGGCTTAGTAAAGTAATAAAGGATAGTATCCGACTGAAAACAAGGGCATATAAAGTAGCCAAATCTAGTGGGAGGATAGAAGATTGGGAAGCATTTAAAAGCCAGCAAACAATAACTAAAAGATTAATTAAGAAAGGGAAGATAGATTATGAAAGTAAACTAGCAAAAAATATAAAAACAGATAGCAAGAGTTTCTACAGCTATATAAAAAGAAAAAGGGTGGCTAAAGTGAACGTTGGTCCCTTAGAGGATGGGACCGGGAAACTAGTGGTGGGGAACATGGAGATGGCAAAGACGCTGAACAAATATTTTGTATCAGTCTTTACAGTAGAGGACACTAAAAATATCCCAACACTGGACAAACAGGGGGCAATGGGGGGGAGGAGCTAAAGACGATTAAAATCACTAAGGAGATGGTACTCAGTAAAATAATGGGACTTAAGGCAGATAAATCCCCCGGACCTGATGGCCTACATCCTAGGGTCTTGAGAGAAGTGGCGGTAGGGATTGTGGATGCATTGGTGATTATTTTCCAGAACTCCCTGGACTCAGGAAAGGTCCCAGCAGATTGGAAAACTGCTAATGTAACACCCTTATTTAAGAAGGGAAGTAGACAAAAAGCTGGAAACTATAGACCAGTTAGCCTAACATCTGTGGTTGGCAAAATGTTGGAGTCCATTATTAAGGAAACAGTAACAGAGCATTTGGATAAACATAATTTAATAGGACAGAGTCAGCATGGTTTTATGAAGGGGAAGTCATGTTTGACAAATTTGCTCGAATTTTTTGAGGATGTAACGTACAGGGTGGATAAAGGGGAACCAGTGGATGTAGTGTATTTGGACTTCCAAAAGGCATTTGACAAGGTTCCACACAAAAGATTACTGGTCAAGATAAGAAATCACGGGATTGGGGGTAATATACTGGCATGGGTGGAATATTGGCTATCTAACAGAAAACAAAGAGTTGGGATAAATGGTTAATTCTCGGGCTGGCAATCAGTAACTAGTGGTGTTCTGCAGGGGTCAGTGCTGGGACCCCAACTCTTTACAATCTATATTAACGATTTGGAGGAAGGGACCGAGTGCAACATATCCAAGTTTGCCGACGATACAAAGATGGGAGGGAAAGCAATGAGTGAGGATGACATAAAAAACCTGCAAAAGGACATAGACAGGCTAAGTGAGTGGGCAGAGATTTGGCAGATGCAATATAATGTTGGAAAGTGTGAGGTTATGCACTTTGGCAGAAAAAATCAAAGAACAAGTTATTATCTAAATGGAGAGAAACTGCAAAGTGCTACAGTACAAAGGGATCTGGGGGTCCTGGTGCATGAAACACAAAAAGTTAGTATGCAGGTGCAGCAGGTGATCAGGAAGGCCAATGGAATCTTGGCTTTTATTGCAAGGGGGATGGAGTATAAAAACAGGGAAGTCGTGCTGCAGTTATACAGGGTATTGGTGAGGCCACACCTGGAATACTGCGTGCAGTTTTGGTTTCCATATTTAAGAAAAGATATACTTGCTCTCGAGGCGCTTCAGAGAAGGTTCACTCGGTTGATTCCGGAGATGAGGGGGTTGACGTATGAGGAAAGGTTGAGTAGGTTGGGACTCTACTCATTGGAGTTCAGAAGAATGAGAGGCGATCTTATCGAAACATATAAGATTGTGAGGGGGCTTGATCGCGTGGATGCGGGGAGGGTGTTTCCACTGATGGGTGAGACTAGAACTAGGGGGCATAATCTAAGAATAAGGGGCTGCCCTTTCAAAACTGAGATGAGGAGAAACTTCTTCACTCAGAGGGTAGTAAATCTATGGAATTTGCTGCCCCAGAGAGCTGTGGAAGCTGCAACATTAAATAAATTTAAAATGGAGATAGACAGTTTCCTAGCAGATAAGGGAATTAGGGGTTACGGGGAGAGGGCAGGGAAGTGGACGTGAGTCTAGATTCAGATCAGCCATGATCCTATTGAATGGCAGAGCAGGCCCAAGGGGCCGTATGGCCTACTCCTGCTCCTATTTCTTATGTTCTTATGTTCTTATGTTCTTATGTTCAGTCAGTTGGGATAAGGTCTGAGGACAGAAATCCTCAGCCTGCAGCGGGAACAAGTTCACAGACTGCACAGGCAGGCGCCGTGGCTTGTTTAAGGGGAGGGGCCATCCCACCCACCGATTGGGGCACTCCCCCATTCTTCTGGGATCCAGATGAGGAGGGACCCGAGGGCGAAGACCCTGCCCCACGGACCCAGATTTGGGACCTGGGGGCGGAGACCCTCAGCCTGCAGCACCAGGCTGTGAAGAGTTACCTGCCCCTAGCCCAGGTTCAGGAGAGGTAAAGCCTGAGGAAGAAGATCCCCAGCCAGCAGCAGTGGTAAGTCCACAGACCACACCGGAGGGGGCAGTGGCTCGGGTTAAAGGCCCACCAGCCAGAAAACCCCCACCCGTCAAAGTCCCCAGAAGGTCCCCATGGACACCCCAGCCAAGGAAACCGTGGTCACCGGCTCCCCATTTGAAAGGGGCAGCCTCTCGAGTGAGGGATCGGTCTGAGGGCAGAGGTCCCCAGCCAGCAGCCACAGGCTGTGAGGGACCGAAAGTACAGGACAGTGCGGCCACACCGAACGGAGCGGTATGCCCCAGCCCAAACAGGAATTAGGCTGGCCGCCCGGAGACGGGCGGCGGATGTACATAGTTAAGGCAATTTAAGTGTGGTATTATTAAGTTTGGGTGTTTAGTGTAAGTTTAAACAAGGTGATGGGTAGTTTTAAATAAGTAGTAATTTGTTCAGAGTGTTTATATTGAGTCGAGGTTGCAAGACTCGACTATGCTTCACCCAAGCCAGAGAATCTCCTCGGGACCTGGCTGTATGCTTTTGTATCTCTTTGCAGAGAGGATTTCAGAATGAAGGGGGGCGTACTCCTACTCGCCCTGATAGGAATGAGCATTGGAAAGCGAGGTGACGTGGAGGAATCCCACATCTATGGGTGCTCAGGAGATAGAGCACCGATAGTGACCGACGGAAGCGGCGAACGGGGTGTGGAGGAGCTCGCCGTCTACTTCCACGAGGGAAGGTGGCCAGGGTGGCTGAGGTCCAATTCGACCCAGTACTCCAGCCAGACTGGGTTCACGTATGGGGAGGCCTCCCTCCTGTGCCCCACGGTACAGGTCGTTACCACAAGGGTCAGCGTCACCGTAGGGAAACGTGTATGTTTAACATGCAAGGGACAGATTCCTTTGGATAGGTGGTGGTGGCTCAGAAAACTGAGCAAGGATATGGGAAACCCTGCAGTCGAGTGGGAATGGTTGGGGAACAACACCCATTGGACGATTACAGGGACTCACGGGGGATTGAGTGTGTACTGGGACAAGTGGTGGGAACCAGATCAGGGGATTTATGTCTGTATGTGGGGGTCAGAGATGGTCTGCCCCACAGGCATATCCATCATTTTCCACCGGCAATGGCAAGATGCCGGGGAGGGGGTGGAGTGGGATTCCAGCCTGAAGGCGTGCGCGGTCCCATACTCAGTGTAAGATTTGCAAAATTTCTACATTTCCCCGAAGGTTGTTATTAATAAACGGGACCCTGCGTGGACATTTTAAATCAAAAAGGGTACTCAAGATGGCGTCCGTGCCTCGTGGCAGAAAAGCCTGTGGGATTTTAAAGTTGACTCTGCAACGCAGACAGCTTGTGGATCGAAACCTATGCTGCAGTTTTCTGTGAAGAGAGACTTTGTATTTTGAAACCAGACAGGACTCTGAATTATGTATTAGACCGAATTGGAGACAAATCTAAATTCAGTTTAGGCCTATAGTTAAGGCCATCAAGCAGTCTACATATATAATCAGAAACAGATTAAGAGAGCCATCGAGGCTGGACAGGCGCATCAAGGAACATTCATGACAATACAAGTCAATTATCGGGCCGGTAGATGTGATTACCGGCCATCTAAAACCAGTTAGTATGGATTGCTACCATTATTTAAAATAGCCCGCCAAGATTAAGACAAAGAACTAACCTGATTTGGCGCGCAGATAAGGGTTTTTGAAAGGAGTATAATTGAAGGCCCCCGGGTAGCAATCGCTCTGCTCCTCTCTTCTCTTCTCTCTCTGCTCTTCGGCCCCTCGCCCTCGTGGCTGTCGCTCTTTCCCCGTCCCGCGCTTACCCCCTGGCCTTTGCCCGTGCCTTTTGCCACACCATCTGAAAATCGCCCCGGCACTGCATTGGGCGGACATGGACAATCCAGGCCAGGCGAGGCGGGACGCGACGAGGGGAGGAGGGGAGACCACCAGAGGGAAGGCCACCTGAGGAAGACTGACTGAAGAAGACCAACTGAGGAGACGAACTGAGGGGAGGCTTCGAATTATCGGGCCTTCAGCCTCAGCCGACCTGCGAATATCTGCACACCAACTCAAACTGTCGGCTGGCGATGAAGAATCATCCCTGCAAGGTAAAGTACCCAAACAGAGACTTTAACTTTGGGGTACTCGAACCTGGACAACGCCCTTGCAGCGCCCGGAGACCACATGACGACGGCAGGCTCCAGAGAGCACCAAGAGCGAACCCCGAACCCCACCGCTGTTTTGAGTCCAACAAACCCTTTTGATTGGTGAGCATGAAGTTCTGACCCCTCATAGCTTAATCTAGTTAGGTATAGGGGGTGGGATAAGGATAAGGGGATTGTTAAGATAGTTGTTTTCCCTCGATGTGCCATGTGTTCCCCATTCCCTGTATAAGTATAGTCATTCTTTTGTATTTTTGCCTGTAGAAGTGTACACTAGTAATTTTCCATAAGATTGTATCAGTTTTTCCTTTTCAATAAAATCTTGGTTTTTGTTTACATCCAACCACCTGTCTACTCGAGTCTTCTCTGTACCGCCGCCTTGTACCTAAGTCCGGTGTCTAGAACCCAGGGGCGTGGGAGCGATTCAAACCGCTCATAAACAGTCAGAGGCATAACTGACTGGGCGCACGCGCCACCACCACAGGTCACCCTCTACATCCCCTATCCCAGTCAATGCCACTGAACTTGTGACCCGCCCCCGAAAGCCCCTGCCCACAACCCAGGCAGCAAGGACACACAGGGAGGGGTACCCCGCCATCACCAAGGGACCAGGGAATGGGCTGGTACTAGTGCCTACGGATCAGGTGCTGTACCAGGGGGTACACTACGCGGTAGCCTCCGTGATTTTAAACCTCACCGAGGTACACTTACCAGAGTGGTGCCCCAAAGAGACAGAACAGCTATACCAGGCCCTGTTAAAAGAGATGTTTAAGAAGTTTTACGAGTTCGATTTTGCCAATGTCGACAAAACCGAACTGTACACCACACACCATGAGTTTTTGGGTAATACGGGGAGGAAAAGAAGGGGAGCATGGAATGATGTTTTCACTGCATTTAACACAGGGTCCTCTGTCATTAACAGTTTGGATGACATAGAATTGCACACAGAAAAACGGTTTAAAAACACAGTTAAAGAAAATCCTAATGGATGAAAACAAGGTAATAGGCTCAGAGTTACATGAGGACCAGGCCATATCGGTCCATTTAAAAGAAATTATAGCCGAGCTGGAGAAGCACGCCAAGACTGTAAATGCCCTTATAAGAGAGGACAGAAATGCTTCAGATCAGGCTGCACAGAACGAGGTGTGCATGCTGTACGGGGCATGGTTGCTGGGCGAGGGCCGCAGTAATCTGGAGGATTTAAAACAGGGTTTAGTCCACTCCTGGATCAGCAACAAACACCTCGCAGCCCTCCATCCATTTGAGAATGCATTAAGCTCGTGTCTACTCCGGCTAGCTTCTGAGGCCTACCCCATCCCAGTAGATTGTGGACGTTCAAACCATACTATCATGGGTATAGTAGTAAGAATGCCGGTCATGGGTGGGACAGCCCGACCCGCGCCGGTATACAGGGTAGAGAACATTGGAGTCATTCAAGGGGGTGCACACATCCGTTTCACAGTGGTCCCACCTTATGTCATAAAGTGGGAGCACGCTATGACAGGTACTGACCTCTTGGGGTGCCGGAGCCGGGGAGCACACATAATCCTGTGTCCCCAGCACTTGAACGCCTATTCAAAACCACAGTGCAGGTTTAGAGCTGCTGGCGCAAAACCTATAAATTGTACCATGGAGGTAATGGCACAAGACCACGTTCTCCCACAGGTAGCATATATAGGAGGTGGGACATATTGTGTCACCACAGGAGCGCCCCACTACCAACATGGACAGCATAGCTGGTGTCCGGTAAGTGACAGCAGTTTCTGCTTTAAACCCGAGGCAGAAGTTCAAGTGGCCCAAGAACAAATTGTCCCCATTCCTGAACCCTCCACTGTTCACCTCACTGTGAAAGAGAATTTCACCAACCTACAGGAAACTTTCGTTTAAACGGCACCTAAATATCCGGAATGCTCTATTAACTGGCAAAATTCTCGCTCCGAAAACAACACCTCAATAACCGGCAATGTTGCCGAGTCCGAGTCCGAGTCTCCAGCGGTTGCCGAGTTAGTCAGTGGGGGTAGTTCTCCAAACTGCCACTACTCGGCCTCTTGGCGCTGTCGGAAGTCGGAACACCTCAGAAACCCTGCATCAGGAGTCTGACTCTCCCACGCTGCCGGTAGTCTCTTCTGATCCGCCATTTTTCGGGGCTACAGTACTGTGTGTCTCCAATGCTGCTGGTACTCATTGGTTTGCATTATGGAAATCCCAAAAGTTGGTCCAACCAAAAGGAAGAGAGTGGTGTTAACTTTAAAACAGGAAATCGATATATGCCAACGACTAGAAAGGGGAGAGAAGCATATCAACATTATGAATGAATTCAAAATCGGTTCATCAACAATCTACGACATCAAATCGCAGAAGGATAAGCTGCTCAAGTTTTATTCAAGCTCGGAGACATCTAAGAGTGTAGAGAAACGGCGTACACTTCGTAAGCCTAAGCTTGAAGAGCTGGATACCGTGCTTTATGAGTGGTTTTCACTTAAGCGTTCAGAGGGTGTTCCGATTTCCGGACCCATGCTAATCGAAAAAGCGAAGGATTTCTACGCAAAGATGGAGCTCACTGACAAGTGTGCTTTCTCTGATGGATGGCTAACGTGCTTCAAGGTACGGCACGGGATACGATGACTCGATATTTCCAGGGAGAAGAAATCAGCTGATCACGACGCCGCAGAAGAATACTGCGATTATTTCAATTGGATTGTGCAGCAACATGATTTGTCGCCAGCACAGCTATACAATGCCGATGAAACTGGCTTATTTTGGAGGTTTTTACCAGAATCAATACTTGCTGGGGCTAGTGAGGCTAATGCTTCAGGTTACAAGAAAAATAAAGATCGTGTAACCATGCTAACATGTGCGAACGCTGCTGGATCACACCGGGTTAAACTTCTCGTTATTGGGAAGTATAAAAATCCCCGTGCATTTAAGAATGTGAGGCACTTACCTGTTGAGTACAAAGCTCAAAGAAATGCTTGGATGGATAAGGAAATCTTTTCAAATTGGTTCCAACATATTTTTGTTCCATCTGTGAGGGAACATTTCCGTAGAATAGGGAAACCTGAAGATAGCAAATGCATTTTATTGCTTGATAATTGTAGAGCCCATCCGCATGAATCCGAGTTGGTTTCTGGAAATATTTTCACCATTTATTTGCCACCAAATGTAACTTCTCTCATACAACCCATGGACCAGGGCATTATCCAAAATCTCAAGTGTCGTTACAAGAAAGACTTCCTACGTAAACTGATAAGCCAAGGTGACAATACAGGTATTCACGCATTTCAGAAGGAATACAATCTTAAAGATGCCATCTTTAATGTTGCATGTTCCTGGAAATTGGTGAAAGGTCACACTTTGAGACAAGCCTGGTGCAAATTGTGGCCTTCTATAATGTTTGCTGAAGGTTCTTCTTCAGAGGAGGAATTTCATGGGTTCAATCTTCGTCTGCGGAGGACTGCAGTAATGGAAATGGCTGGCATGGTGAAAAATGTAGGCCCAGCAAACCCTCTACGTCACCTCAGTGAACGTGATATTGAGCAGTGGGTTGATGCAGATAGAAAAGTTGCTGTTGTGCATATGCTAAGTGATGATGAAATAATGGAGAATATTTTGAATCCAAAGAAAGAAAAGGAAAGTGTGATGGAAACTGAAGAGGATGAGATTTCTGAAGAGAACAAGATTTCTTGGGCTAAAGCTGCAGAAGATTTTGTTTCATTACTTAAATTTGCTGAAAGCCATTCTTGCTATTCTGCCCAAGAAGCTATGCACCTCCATATTCTGCATTCCACCTTTCTACAAAGAAGGCAAGAGTCCACTAAGCAAGCAGACATCCGGAACATGTTTAAGAAAGCTTCCAAAAGAGTTGGAGCAGTGGAAGTGCCTGAAGAACCTGTTGAAGTGCATGATCCTGATGACCCAGCTGGCATGGATATTCCTGATGAACCAGTTGGCTTGGAATAAATGTACAGTCAACCACCGTACAGTGCTTTATACTGTACTGTACAGTCGTTTATAAGTTTTGTTTTACTGTTAAGTCGTTTCTAAGTTTTGTTTTACTGTTAAGTCATTTATAAGTTTTGTTTTACTGTTAAGTAATTAAAGAGTTATGGATTACCAGCAACTGGCAGTACTGTACTTAATCAAGCATCTTTCACCATCCATTTAACACAACATTCTGTAGGTGATTACCCAATTACTGTATACTGCACATTTCTTGATTTTTAAATTTGTCTTTATTAAAAATAGCCTGGGTAGATAACCCGCTCAGTCATCCGGAATTTTTGATAAACCGGCAACACGCCGGTCCCGTCGGTGCCAGATACCAAAAAGTTTCCTGTAGCGCATTTCGGCTATGAAATTCCCCCTCTCCCAGAACACCTTACCAAAATACTCAAAGCAGCAATAGTCTCACAGAAACATTTCTACACTCTGGAGCAGAAGACGGTAGAGATAGGGGCCAAGATATTGGATATTGTAGTTCCACCCTGGTGGGACATTTTTGAAAACATAGAGGTCCCTTCGTGGATTAGACTGGCTTTCCACATTCTCATGGTTTGCCAGCTGGGAATAGTATTGTACCTAATGTGCACTCAGTGCAAGGGAAAAGGTCAAATACTAGAATTCCGAAACCAGAGGACCTGGAAGGAACATTATGTTAAGGTGGAGGGAGATACACCTGTTTGAGTTTTGTTTGTGTTTTTGAATAAAGATTGTTGTTTTTTTGTGTTCTTTTTGTTATTTTTAAGATTTTCGACGTGTGGTTTTAATAAAGATGTATGTGTACCAAGCAGTGCAGGGGTGTTGGACCCCCTCCATGCTTGGATGTGTGTAAACGCCTGTAATTATTCTATGTATGCTTATGTACACTACATTTTTACAGAATGGGAAATGCATGTGTCGTGGGATCATAGATAGATAATTACAGGGGAAGATTGACTATGGAGGGTCGGAAATTTTGCTCACCTTGTCAGGATGATACTTAAAGCGAGTTTAGTATCAACAGGGGGGAGTGTAGGGTTCTCAAAATTCCCACATTCCCCAAAGTTATGGATAAAGGGTCCCTGTATGGACAAGTTATTAAAAAGGGTACCCAAAATGGCTTCTGAAGCCTCGTGACCAAAACCAACAGGATTTTAAAAGCAAGGCCCTGCAAAAGGCAGGCCCTGAAATGAAACCTAACATGCATGGATGTGAAAGACTTTGTAAAGCCAGACAGCTAGGTAAACACAGAATATGCTTGCGGGGAGGTTTGCTAGCACTGTTGGGGGGGTTTAAACTAACTTGGCAGGGGGATGGGATACAGAGTGGAGCTATAGTAGGGGGTGATTTACAGCCAAATACGGAGGAAAAAACAAGTCAGCTGGGAAGGCAGAGCAAATATGTGAAGGCAAAAGGGAATATGGCAAGGCTGGAAGGCATTTATTTTAATGCAAGGAGTCTTGCAAATAAGGTGGATGAACTGAAGTTGTTGTTGAACACATGGGAGTACGATATTGTTGCTATCACGGAGACATGGTTGAGGGAGGGTCAGGACTGGCAGCTCAATATTCCGGGGTATAGAATCTTCAGGCAAGACAGAGGGGGGTGTAAAAGGGGAGGGGGTGTTGCAACATTAATTAAGGAGTCAATTACTGCTGTAAGGAGGGATGATATATTAACGGGTTCCTCTAATGAGGCCATATGGGTAGAACTTAAAAACAAAAAGGGGGCAAGCACTTTGCTGGGAGTGTACTATAGGCCCCCAAACAGTCAGGGGGAGATAGAGGAACAGATATGTAGGCAAATCTCAGAGAAGTGGTAAAATAATAGGGTAATAATAGTGGGGGATTTCAACTTCCCCAATATTAATTGGGATAGTCAGAGTGTGAAAGGCTTAGAGGGTGCAGAATTCTTAAAGTGCATCCAGGAGAGCTTTTTGAGCCAACATGTAGAAAGTCCTACAAGAGAGGGGGCGGTACTGGACCTAATTCTAGGGAATGTAGCCAGGCAAGTGGTGGAAGTGTCAGTAGGAGAGCATTTTGGCGACAGTGACCATAATTCGGTGAGATTTAAAGTGGTCATGGAAAAAGACAAAGACGGCCCGGAAATAAGGGTTCTAATTGGGGGAATGCCGATTTTAATATGATAAGGCAGGATCTGGCCAAAGTGGACTGGGAGCAGCTACTTATAGGAAAATCCACATCAAAGCAGTGGGAGACTTTCAGAAGGGAAATAGAGAGAGTACAACGTCAACATGTTCCCGTAAAGGTCAAGGGTGGGACCAACAAGCAAAGGGAACCGTGGATGACAAGGGATATACAAAAATGCATTAGGGAAAAAAGGGGGTCTTTTGGCAGTTACAAAAGACTAAAGACGGAGGAAGCCCTAGAGGAGTATAAAAAGTGCAGGGGCATACTTAAAAAAGAAATTAGGAGAGCGAGGAGGGGCCATGAAATAACACTGGCGAGCAAAATAAAGGAAAATCCTAAGATGTTTTATAAGTATATTAAGGGCAAGAGGATAACCAGGGAAAGGGTAGGGCCCATTAGGGACCAAATTGGCAATCTGTGTGTAGAGCCAGATGATGTAGGCGGGGTTTTAAATGAATTTTTTGCATCTGTGTTCACTATGGAGAAAGACGATGTAGACATAGAAATCGGGCAAGGGGACTGTGATATACTTGAACATATTAGCATCGAGAGGGAGGAGGTACTAGCGGTTTTAGCAGGCCAAAAAGTGGATAAATCCCCAGGCCCGGACGAGATGTATCCCAGGCTGCTGTGTGAGGCAAAGGAGGAGATTGCAGGGGCTCTGACACAAATTTTCAGAACCTCTCTGGCCACAGGGGATGTACCAGAGGACTGGAGAACAGCTAACGTAGCACCATTATTCAAGAAGGGTAGCAGGGATAAACCAGGGAATTACAGGCCAGTGAGCCTAACATCTGTGGTAGGGAAATTATTGGAAAAAATTCTGAGGGACAAAATTAGTCTCCACTTGGAGAGGCAAGGATTAATCGGGGATAGTCAGCATGGCTTTGTCAAGGGTAAATCATGTCTGACCAATCTGATTGAATTTTTCGAGGGGGTGACTAGGTGTGTGGATGAGGGAAATGCTGTGGATGTGGTATACATGGACTTCAGTAAGGCTTTTGACAAAGTCCCGCATAGGAGACTGGTCAAGAAGGTAAGAGCCCATGGGATCCAGGGTGCCTTGGCACGTTGGATCCTAAACTGGCTGAGTGACAGGAGGCAGAGGGTGATGGTCGAAGGTTGCTTTTGTGACTGGAAGCCTGTGTCCAGTGGGGTACCTCAGGGATCGGTGCTGGGTCCCTTGCTGTTTGTGATCTACATAAATGATTTGGATGAGAATGTAAAAGGTATGATCAGTAAGTTCGCAGATGACACGAAAATTGGTGGGGTGGTAAATTGCGAGGAGGAAAGCCTCAGGCTACAGGACAATATAAACGGATTGGTCAGATGGGCGGAAAAGTGGCAAATGGAATTTAACCCTGAAAAGTGCGAGGTGATGCATTTTGGACGGACAAATAAGGCAAGGGAATACACAATGAGTGGTAGGACCCTAGGAAGTACAGAGGGTCAGAGGGACCTTGGTGTACATGTACATAGATCCCTGAAGGCAGCGGAACAGGTAGATAAGGTGGTTAAAAAGGCATATGGGATACTTGCCTTCATTAGCCGAGGCATAGAATATAAGAGCAGGGAGGTTATGATGGAGCTGTACAAAACGCTGGTAAGGCCACAGCTGGAGTACTGTGTGCAGTTCTGGTCGCCTCACTATAGGAAGGATGTGATTGCTTTGGAGAGGGTGCAGAGAAGACTCACCAGGATGTTACCTGGGATGGAGCACCTCAGCTATGAAGGAAGACTAAACAGGCTGGGGTTGTTTTCCTTGGAGCAAAGAAGGCTGAGGGGGGACCTGATTGAGGTGTACAAAATGATGAGGGGCATAGATAGGGTAGATAAAGAGGAACTTTTCCCCTTAGTAGGGGGGTCAATAACAAGGGGGCATAGATTCAAGGTAAGGGGCAGGAGGTTTAGAGGGGATTTGAGGAGGAACTTTTTCACCCAGAGGGTGGTTGGAGTCTGGAACTCACTGCCTGAAAGGATGGTAGAGGCAGGAACCCTCACAACATTCAAGAAGCATTTGGATGAGCACTTGAAATGCCATTGCATACAAGGCTATGGACCAAATGCTGGAAAATGGGATTAGATTGGACAGGGCTTGATGGACGGCGCAGACACGATGGGCCGAAGGGCCTCTTTCTGTGCTGTATAACTCTATGGCCTAGAAATTCAGTTGGTTGCGCCAGCCGTTAGCGCCTTAGGAGGAGTAGATGTCGGGCGCTAGGCGGCTAGCGCCCGGGCGCAGTGCGATCTGCGCCTCGCCCCAACTTCACTAGAGATTTAGCGGCGGCGCAAAGTCTTTGCGCGCGCTCAGCTGCGCGCACAGATCATGACGTCATTTCCTCGTGCAACGCCCTTTGTGCGCCCCCAACTGGAACTTCAGTGGCGACGCCCCATTGTGCGCCTGGCGCCCCTAGCGACTGTTAGAGTGGAACGGTGCTCAGCCGATGCGGGGCGCGGGGGGCGCAAATTAAAGGGCACTCCTCCTGCACTATAAAAGGCTGCCATTTCGCAGCACTCCTTCTTGAGAAACGGATCTTTGGAGAGAGACCAAGGTAGATAGCTTTCTGCTTTGGCCCAACACTCGGACAGGTACTTCTGGCTTCAGGCCACAGCTTTCCACTAGTCTTTGCCTTCATTGACATCTCATTGTTTGCCAGCATATTATGGGGGCTGCAATGGGTGTCAACGCTGGCTTTCTCAATTACATCCAAAGGGCTCACAGACGCCGTGAGAGAGTGGCAGCCCTGGCTAGACGGAGAGGGGGCAGCAGGCGTCGGGAAAGGAGGCCTTACCCACCCAGGGTATACCCCCAGCAGTTCTCCTATCTCAACATGTCTGAGGAGCAGTGTGTTCGGAGGCTGCGATTCAGAAGGGACGTGGTCACAGAGATCTGCCAGCTGCTTGGCGGTGATCTGCAGCCACAGCTGAGGTGCAGAACGTCTCTGTCGGTGGCAGTGAAGGTGACGGTGGCTCTCAACTTCTATGCCACCGGCTCCTTCCAATCCGCTACTGGGGACATTGCCAACATCTCCCAGTTCACCGTGCATTGCTGCATCCGCCAGGTGACCAATGCCCTTTTCAAAAGGAGACGTCAGTTCATCTCCTTCTCCATGGCCCTTGCCAAGCAGCAACAGCGTGCAATGGGCTTTGCAGCATTCGCGGGCTTCCCCATGGTGCAGGGCACCATTGACTGCACGCATGTGGCTTTGCGGGCACCTCTGGAGAATGCCGAGGATTACCGCAACCGGAAGGGCTACCATTCGCTGAACGTCCAGCTGGTGTGTGACCACAGGCAGCTCATCCTAGCTGTCAATGCCCGTTTTCCAGGCAGCAGCCACGATGCCTTCATCCTGCGACAGACTTCTGTGGCAGACATGTTCCAGGCACAGCCTCACCCACGAGGATGGCTTATCGGGGACAAAGGCTATCCTTTGTGTACCTGGCTGATGACCCCGCTCCGTGCGCCCAGCGCCCCTGCTGAAGGGGGATACAACGAGAGCCATCAAGCGACCAGGAACATCATCGAACAAACAATCGGCGTCCTGAAGCAACGGTTCCACTGTCTGGATCATTCCGGTGGAGCCCTACAGTATTCGCCGGAGCGAGTCTCCCATTTCGTGGTCGCTTGCTGCATGCTGCACAACCTGGCTATCCGCAGGACTCAGGCACTGCCACCAGAGATTGGAGGACCACCTCAGGAGGAGGAGCAGGAGGAGGAGGAGGAGGACCAGCACAGGAGGGAGGCACAAAGTGCAAGGGCCGCCCATCGCCGGCTTATTGAACGTCGGTTCTAGGCCCCCTCTCAGGGAATGGCTTGTGCCAATGTCAGCAGATGAATGTAGCCGCTCCACAAGCCCTCAGCCGAGCAGGGCAACCAGGACTTAACCAAAAAACCATGCACACTGCAATTTAACAACAATAATTTATTGAAAACCTCTGCCCTTCCCACACTACATGCTCATGTGGAGAAGCCCCCTCCAAAAACACAAAACTACCAGTCTCAGCCTTACAAAAAGAAAGAAAGACACCAGTCTCGGCCTTACAAAAAGAAAGAAAGACACCAGTCTCGGCCTTACACAAACACAACTGCACCAGTCTCGGCCTTACAACAAGCACCAGGCATTTGTGCATACCTCTACTTTTTGCACTGCGAGGACGATGCCTTGCGCATCCTTGCCTGGCCCCTGCCCGCCCTGCTGCTCTTCCTCAATGGGAGCCCAGTGGCTGCAGCAAGGCTGGGGGAAGGCTGCTGAGGGGCAGATGGCGAGACGGCAGATGCCCTTGGGGGTCGGCCTGCACCAGCTCTGGCCTTGGAGTGGCTGGCTGCTGACTGCTCCAACTCTGGCTGGGCGGCAGCAGTCTGTCCAGCAGCTCGTGGCAGCTGCAATGGCGGAGTGGCAGTGTCGGCTGCAGGAATGGTGGCAACCTGGCAGATCGCAGGTGCTCGCTGGTCGCCTGAGACATTGGCACTCGCACAGGCCAGCACTGCAGCATGCGCAGCAAACAGCTGAAGAACAGACTGCTGGGCTGCTGCTGTGCGGCGAGTGCCCTGGCGATGCCTGGCTGATCCAGCGAGGGTGGCAGCAGTTAGTGCTCGTGTGGCCCTGGTCTGTGTCCGCATGACACCAGCCAGTGAATGGACGGCACGACTGAGCACTTGGCTAGAAGCCAACTGTGCTGCCGCGAAGTCCTGCAGACTCCTGGCCTGTGCTGCACTGAATTGTTCCAGACTCCTGGCCTGTGCTGCACTGAATTGTTGCAGACTCCTGGCCTGTGCTGCTCCGAATTGCTGCACACTCCTTGACAGAGACTCTATGGAGTCAGGCATCCTTGCCACTGCAGCCATGAGCTCAGTGTGCCTGCGCTCAGCCTGCACGGCCATTTCCTCTAGGAGGCGCACCTCCTCTGCGCTCACCGTCGCAGGACTGGAGGCCGCACTCACCCTCTGGGGAGAAGTCCGCCGAGCTTCCCCACCCCTCCCGCGTTGCTGCAGGCCGCTGGGCCCCGGAGCTTCACTCTCCTCCGACCCTTCCCCCCGGCTCCCCTCCAGGGAAGACGTGTCCCCCACATCGCCAGGGGCTGGCGCGGCTGAGGGTGGCACTGATGGGCCGGCTTCCTCTTCCTCCTCCTCGTCTTCCGAAGGGCTGACAGTGGCAGCTTGAGGGCCCGCCTCCTCACCTGGCAATTCACCATCTGAAAGCAGGAAGGCACAAGAGTAGCTTTAGAGTGAGGACAGGGTGGCAGCGAGGGAGGTATGAGTGGTGCCATTCACCGCATTGGTCGGACAGTGGCAAAGGATGCTGATCTGATGCGCAAGTGGAACGAGAGAGGTCCAAAAGGTGATGCCCTTACCATTGGTGCCCAGAACAGGGTCGGCATCTCCACTGGCGACGGGGCCAATCAGCCGGCCTGCCATAATGCGCTCCACACGCTGGTCGAGGTCGGAGAGCTCTTTGAGGTCAGGACGGCCTCCCCCGGTCTCAGTTCGTTTGCGCCGGTTGTGCGCCACCTTGGCCTGCAAGAGAAAGGACGGCCTCTAAGTACAGTGTGAAGCCCTGATCTTGTCTGCACTGCCTCCCATGGTCGAATAGCTTGTACAGTGTGTAGCCCTGATCTTGTCTGCAATGCCTCCCATGGTCGAATAGCTTGTACAGTGTGTAGCCCTGATCTTGTCTGCACTGCCTCCCATGGTCGAAGAGCTTGTACAGTGTGTAAAGTGCTGAATGTGCAAGTGATTTTCATGCCAGTCCCATAGCTGCTGGATGAGGGCTGGCCATTAGGGCTTTCAGGTCCCTTTGCCCATAAAGTGAGGTGCACATGCAAGGATGAGGAGGACACTGGAAAGGGTACTCACCCTGACAACCCGAGTGAGGTCGTTGAACTTCTTCCGGCATTGCACAGGAGTCCTGGCAACCACGCTGTTGGAAGACACCCTGTTGGAGACCTCCCTCCAGGCTTTCCGGTAGGCACTGGGCAGCGGCCTCTTGCCACCTTCTGGGAACAGAACATGGCGCCTGCGCTCCACTCCGCCAACCAGCAGCCTCAGGTCACCGTCGCTGAAGCGCTGCGCTCTTTCCTTGGCCTTCTCCATAGCCCTGGGCGTTGTGCAGGTGAAGCTGAAGTGGTCAGGCCTAGGTTGAGGGCTGCAGTGTGCAGGGCGTGGCAGGCAAACAAATCCACCCTCCCCCTTTAAGAGCTGACCGGCGCCAGAGTGTCTGCCGTCAATCAAGAACTCGGCGCACCTGCGCTGCACCCGGCCTCGGGGATATCGCTCAGCACCGCCGGCTTAGCACCTAAAGATAGTCGTGCATCGCCTGTTTTAGCGCAGCAGCAACCTCTTGGGGCGATGCGACTGAATATCGGCGAAGGGGGCGCGACTTTGCGCCGGGCGCAAACTTTAGCGGCCGCCCAACTTTACCGCCCCAAAAGTGGTTATATTGAATTTCTAGGCCTATGACTCTATGACTCTATGCATTCTTCACCTTGGAACAGATCAAGTCAGAATGGGCCTAATCTTGAGGCCATTAAGTTTTTGCATACATAATCGGTAACAGATCAACGTGGCCACCGAGCCAGGAAAACCCAATTAAGTTTCATAAATAACAAACAGCCAGGATATCAAAGCCATTAAACACGGAGACAACCACCCCAGAAGTTGTTAAAATAAATGACTGTAATCATTTTAGACGAGCCCGCCAAAAGTTAGACAAAGGACTGACCTGATTTGGTGCACAGATAAGGGGTGAAGAACCGGGTATAATTGTAGGCCCAACAGTAGCTCTCGCTCTCTTGGCCTTTGCCTCCTGCCTCTCGCTGCTTCGTGCCTCGTTGCGGCCTCTCTTCTCCCTCCCCCCGCCGCTCGACTCCAATGACACCCATTACCACACCGGGGGCCAAACGCGGGAGGAGAACGAGACCTGAATCGAAAACGCACAGGACATACAGGGCCACGAACAGACGAGACGAGACGAGAAGAGAAAAATGGTAAAACCGGTAAAGGCAGAGAAGGGCAGCGGAAAGACGCGTTGGGGGACAAACGGCCTAGTTATAAGCTGGCGTTTGATGCATGGACAGTGAAATCGAGACAAATGGCCTAGTTATAAGCTGGCGTTTGATGAATAAGTTGGCGTTCGAAGCATGGGTAGCAAGGTCAATTAAGAATAAGTTGGTGTTTGAAGCTTGGGTAGAAAAATCTGTCTAACGGTAAAAACCGCCAACCGAGCCCCAACCGCAACAAAACCGTCGGCGACCGAACCGCCTGAAGAAGACCCATCGTGACAAAGTACTCAACGAAGACGTTAGCGGACGAAAAGGAGAGTGCTTCGCACAAACAACTCCATCGCCACGGCCTGTGACCACGTGATGACGACGAACCCCAAAAGACTACAAGAGTGAACCCCAAAACTCACAACCAGTTAAGATCAACAGGTTTCGAAATTGTTGAGCATGAATTCCTGGCCCCTCGTAGCTTAATCTAGTTAGGTATTGGGGGTGAGATAAGGATAAGGGGATTGTTAATGTATTTGTTTCCCTCGATGTGCCATGTGCCCATCCCATATAAGTGTAATTGTATATGCCTGTAATTATTTCAGTAATTCTCAGTAAGATTGTGACTTTATTTTGCCTTTAATAAAAATTACGGTTTTCTTGCACCAAACCAGTTGTCTACTTGATTTTCTGTATCACCGCCTGTACCTAAGTCTGGTGTCTAGAACCTAGGGGTGTGGGAACGATTCGAACCGCTCAGGGACAGTCAGGGGCAGAGCTGACTGGGCACACGCCACCCCCTACAACGCCGGAAAGTTTAATAAGGATAGCACTATGGTGGGATTGATAATATGAGGGTTGGCTTCTCATTATTTAACAACTGTTTCTAGGATAGTTTATTACATTATCAGAAAGAAAAAGATGGTCAGAAGGAACGGAGGATGGCATATTTTTAGTCTGAGTGAGTGCTCTGCGTCCTATTGAGTACAGCTTTTAATCTTCCATGCTGCACAATGTTTGTTTATACCAAATGGCTGGATTTTTTTTTAATGTTATTCGGGGACATGGGGCTAGAAATTCGTCTCGGGCGGTGGCGCAAAACGGGTGGTGTCGGATCGGCCGTCCGTTACATGCTGCGCCTGGTATTCAGTTCCGTTGCAGTCAGGTGTTGCGTCTAACGGGCGGCCAATCCAATACCGCCCATTTTGCGCCACCGCCCAAGACAAATTTCTAGGCCATTATTTTTAATTAAGAATGTTTAGCATTAAAAGCAAGTGATTATAAGGAACTTTCTCAATAAATCAGTCAATTAGTGTGAAATTGGTAATTATCCCAAATTTTCCATTGATTAGGTACAACTATTTGCAGCACAGAGGGCACATAATCAAGGCCGGTGGAATTCCCAATTAATACCCCAAGGTGTCAAGGGGTATGGGGAGAGAGCGGGAATATGGTATTGAGGTAGAGGATCAGCCATGGTCATATTGAATGGCGGAGCAGGCTCGCAGGGCCGAATGGCCGACTCCTGCTCCTATTTTTCTATGTTTCTATGTTTCTATTCCATTAGTGGGGAGACTGACAGGTTACTAATCCCTATTGTGCACTCTGTTGATGAACAGGTTTAAGGATGATTACTTAAATTAATTGCATTTTCTAAAGTAGTGATATGAAGTGCATGGATAGAACGGTTGTACCTCTAGCTGTGTCCAGAAAGCTCCTTTTTGCCTTTGCAGATACCAGTGGCTGTTGTTAAGATTCTAGAAGTAGAAACTGAGGGATTGGTTCATGTAGGGGACGACAAGTTGGCTACATTTCTGTTTGGGCTCTTTGTAACATGCACACGTGATGTGTACTCGCGCACACACTCTAACTCCAGTCGTCTCTAAATAGCAGGAGTTCAGCTGCATGCAATTTATAGTTTTGTGCATGACTGTAACAATGTTTTAATGAGGATAAACAGGATCTATATATGTTTGGGCACTTGTTGTGCTCCATCACTATTCCATATAGAAACATACATAGAAGATAGGAGCAGGAGTCGGCCATTTGGCCCCTCAAACCTGCTCCGCCATTCAATGAGATCATGGCTGATCATCCAAATTCAGTACCCTGTCCCTGCCTTCTCCCCATATCCCTTGATCCCTTTAGCCTCAAGAAATATATCCAACTCTTTCTTGAATATATTTAATGAACTGGCCTCCACCGCCCTCTGTGGCAGAGAATTCCACAGGTTCACCACTCTCTGGATGAAGAAATTCCTCCTCATTTCAGTCCTAAATGGCTTACCCCTTATCCTTAGACTATGACCCCTGGTTCTGAACTCCCCGGCCATCAGAAACATTCTTTCTGCATCTAATCTGTCCAGACCTGACAGAATTTTATAGGTTTCGATGAGATCCCCTCTCAAACTTCTAAACTCCAGTGAGTATAAGCCCAATCGACACAATCTCTCCTTGTAGGTCATTCCTGCCATCCCAGGTATCAGCCTGGTGAATCTTCGCTGCACTCCCTCCATGGCAAGAACGTCCTTCCTCAGGTAAGGTGACCAAAACTGCACACAATACTCAATGTGCGGCCTCACCAAGGCCCTGTACAACTGCAGCAAGACATCCTTGTTCTTGTACTCGAACCCTCTTGCTACGAAGGCCAACATACCATTTGCCTTCTTAACCGCCTGCTGCATCTGCATGCTTACCTTCAGCGACTGGTGCACAATGACACCCAGGTCTCTTTGCACTTCCCCTTCTCCCAATCTATTGCCATTCAAATAATAAGCTGCCTTCCTGTTTTTGCCACCAAAGTGGATAACCTCACATTTATCCACATTATAGTTCATTTGCCATTTCTCTGCCCAATCACCCAACCTGTCCAAATCGTACTGGAGTTTCACGACATCCTCCTCACAGCTTACCCTTCCCCCCAGCTTTGTGTCATCTGCAAATTTGGAGATATTACATCCAATTCTCTCGTCCAGATCATTAATATATATTGTGAACAGCTGGGGTCCTAGGACCGATCCTTGCAGTCACTGCCTGCCACTCGGAAAACGATCCATTTATTCCAACTCTTTGCTTGCTTTCTGTCCGCCAACCAGTTCTCTATCCAAGTCAATACCTTGCCCCTAATCCCATGTGCCTTAATTTTGCACGCTAATCTCTTATGTGGGACCTTATCGAAAGCCTTCTGAAAGTCTAAATACACCACATCCACTGGTTCTCCCTTATCTATTTTACCAGTTACATCCTCAAAAAATTCCAGTAGATTAGTCAAGCATGATTTACCTTTTGTAAATCCATGTTGACTTTGTCCGATCCTGTCACTGCTTTCCAAGTGCTCTGCTATTACATCTTTTATAATAGACTCTAGCATTTTCCCCACTACCGATGTCAGGCTTACCGGTCTATAATTCCCCGCTTTTTCTCCACCACCTTTTTTGAATAGTGGGGTAACATTAGCTACCCTCCAATCCATGGGTACTGTTCCAGAATCTATCGAGTTCTGGAAGATGACCAGCAATGCATCTACTATCTCTAGGGCCACTTCCTTAAGTACCCTGGAATGTAGACCATCAGGCCCTGGGGATTTATCGGCCTTCAGTCCCATCAATTTTCCTAACACCATTTCCCTACAAATACTGATTTCTTTCAGTTCCTCCCTCTCATTAGACCCTATGTTCCCTGGCATCTCTGGGAGGTTATTTGTGTCCTCCTTTGTGAAGACAGAACCAAAGTATGTATTTAGTTGGTCAGCCATTTCCTTGTTTCCCATTATAAATTCCCCTGATTCTGACTGTAAGGGACCTACGCTTGACTTCACCAATCTTTTTCTCTTCACATATCTATAAAAGCTTTTACAGTCAGTTTTTATGTTCCCTGAAAGCTTACTCTCATATTCTATTTTCCCTTTCTTAATTAATCCCTTTGTCCTCCTTTGTTGACTCCTAAACTGCTCCCAATCCTCAGGATTATTGCTTTTTCTAGCCAATTTATATGTCCTCTCCTTGGATCTTATGCTATCCCTAATTTCCCTTGTTAGCCACGGTTGAGTCACCTTTTTTGTTTTATTTTTATGCCAAACTGGGATGAACAAATTCTGTAGCTCATCCATTCGGTCTTTGAGTGTTTGTCATTGCCTATCCACCATCAACCCTTTGAGTGCCATTCCCCAATCAATCCTACCCAACTCGCTCCTCAGACCATCGTAGTTTCCTTTATTTAAATTGAGGACCCTTGTCTCTGAGTCAACTACTTCATTCTCCATCTTAATGAAGAATTCGATCATATTATGATCGCTCCGACCCAAGGGGCCTCGTACAACAAGATTGCTAATTAATCCTTTCTCGTTACATAATACCCAGTCTAAGATGGCCTGATCTCTGGTTGGTTCCTCGACATATTGGTCCAGGAAACCATCCCGTAAACACTCCAGGAATTCCTCCTCCACAGTATTGTTACTAATTTGGTTGGCCCAATCTATATGTAGATTAAAGTCACCCATGATGACTGCTGTGCCCTTATTGCACGCTTCTTTAATTTCCCTTTTAATGCCATCCCCAACCTCCGCCTTACTGTTTGGAGGTCTATATACCACTCCCACTAATGTTTTTTTCCCCTTAGTATTTCTCAATTCTACCCATACAGATTCCACATCATTAGAGCTAATATCCTTCATTACAATTGTATTAATCCCTTCTTTAACCAGTAATGCTACCCCACCTCCCTTTCCTTTTTGCCTATCTTTCCTGAATATCGAATACCTCTGGATGTTGAGTTCCCAGTCTTGGCCATCCTTGAGCCATGTTTCTGTAATCCCAACCAAATCATATTCGTTTACCTCTATTTGCGCAGCCAATTCATCCACCTTATTACAAATGCTCCTCGCATTAAGACACAAAGCCTTCAGGCTTGTTTTCTTAACGCTCTTAGACCCATTAGAATTATCATTCACTGTGACCACATTTGATTTAAACTTCTAGCACAGAGAACATGCTCTCACTCTGTGTGGCTTACTGTTTTGTATGTAACTAATTATGGTGAAGGGAGACTGCTACAGTGGGAAAGTAGCGAACATCCTAAACTCTCCTCCTGGAGGTGTATACGGAAAGAACCCCCTTCACCAATGCGAGAACTTCCCTCCCTGAGGAAGGTACAGGCTGATATGAGAGGAGAGATGGGAGCACATCACCATTGACTCCAGATGCCTGAAAAATAGCCATCCAAATTACAACCCCTGTATATTCCCGCCCAGTACTGCCAACACAATAAACAGTGCAAGATCAATACGTCCAACATGGAGCTCTGAATAAAAACTGATGCCTCTTAAAAAAAAACACACAGAATATGTCAACAACACTTTAATGAACAAAAAAAACCTAACTAATTTTGAAGATGATGCAGAATCACTGCTGTGATTTACTAACTTATTTTTATATCAGTGCATTTTTCAGTGTTAATATTGACATACAATTTTGAATACTCTCCTGCCTAGAAAATTACTTGGTATGGTACAAAGTTAAAATTCAGACTTGTTACATAACAAGAAAGGGGTGGATCAGAATGCTTTCCAATAATTATCGGAACGTGTTTAAATCTTCTGATTATCACTCTGATTAACACAGAAAGGCACAAAGTCATTTCAGTTTATGATAATTATACAGAGAATTAGGGGAAATTCAAAAGGGCCTATTGTGATAGTTTTGTTAAAATATTAAGTAGATGATTATTGAATAGAGTGCTCTGAGGTATGATAACATATTGAGATTATATTTTTCATTGTGATTAATAGTCGAAAGACAGGAGCTTTGTTTTGTTCATTGTAAAGTTATGAAATACATAAATTATATGGTTAATTACAAGCAGGACAATTTTCAGGATTTTAAAATAAGTGCTCGAATGTTCTGTCATTGAATGGATAGTGGAAATTATATATACTCAATGATGTATATTGTAAGAAATCAGCCACATCAAAGACACCTTATCGTGTTAGTTTTAAATATACCAATAATCCAATTTTTAAAAATAAACATCTGAATTTAAATTGAAAAAATATGTTGCTTCTGATATTTTTAAGAATATACTTCTTTCATTGATGAAGTCACTAAACGTAATAATAGACCATGCTTCACATATACATAATCCCTGTTAGCATAATGAATTGTGATTAGTGGGAGAAAAAATTCAATGTCACTGCTTTTTTCAGAATAACACAAAGGAATTGCAATTTGAAATACACAATCTGTATAGGTTTGGTATTTCTCAGGAAAACAACATAATTAAGATCAGAAGTTGCAGTTAAAGATTAGGATGTTACAGCCACTTCTTTTGGAAGATGCATTTCATTTGGCACCGCCAGATTTTCTTCTGATGCTGTTACCCTGTGGAAGAATTTATGACCGCGTGCATCAGTGTTTTCATAGACATAGCCAGGTGGAGTAGGATAGCTTGCAGGACAGATTTCCAGTCTCTTTGGTGTATACTCAGTACGATACAAGGTTCCAGCATCAAATGGTGTTTTACTCTGTAGAGGAGGATCTGTTGGTTTGAAGCTTTGCACTGGATTAATTGGATGAGGGACATAATTAGCTTTAAAGGTTGTCAAATCATCAAATTTTGCACTTGGTATTCCCAATTCTTCACCCTTTTTGATCATCTCTGTCTTCTTTACATCCCATGTTTTGAAGTCATCTTTCATTGTAGTACTCCCTTGGAAGGGAGCATGGACCCTTCTTATGCTTGAAGGTCTAAATGGAGCAGGCGGCTTGACTTTATGTCCAACATAATCAAGGTGGGAAGTGCTATTCAAATCCATTGGACCATCTGGTTGCACGTAATCTGGATGTTTGTGGACATATGGCAAGGTAACAGGCCATGCCTGATAACGGTCATGGAATTCTGAGTTGCCTTCAAAGGGTGCATCTGACCCTATCTTACTATGTTCAGGTTTGCAGCTTTTAGTAGGATCTCCATGCATCCCCCTGTAATCACGACGGTGAGTGGTGAGACCTTCAAAAGCTTTGTCATTTGGTTTGTATTCATCTCGTGCTCTAACATATCGATCCGCCAGCAAATGAGGAACATAAGAGATTTTGTGATTTGTTAGACCATCAAAGGGGACATCAGATATCTTGGGGGCATTGGGTGGTTTGAAACTCTCCCTTAGTGAATATCCCTTGGGACCATAGTCATCTTGAAATGTAGATGGATTTCCAAACCGTGCTGTAGGAGGGCAGTAAGCTTGCGGTACTTTAGGCTTCCTTTTGGGAATGTCCCATAGTCGGTAGTCATCTTTTTAAAAAAAAGTGCTAGTATATTAGCTTATGACTTCATAAATATATTGGACAATACTTTTAAGCAAATAGAAATGGGATTTATCATTACTATTTTACAAAGGTCTGAGCGAATTAAAATGTTAGTTAACATATCACACCCTACTAGTTTTTATAACAGCATTAAAGAAAATTGGAGATGGGGAGATGACTATGCTCATCAATCACAATGCTGAAGAATTAGCTACCCCTCACATGGAGTTGTCTGCACGTAATAATACATAAATATTAGCGTTTAAACAATATCAGGTTTATCTAGTTTCAAAGTGTACATAAAATCATGTCTAACATAACACTGTCTATTATATAGTATATCCTTAGAGTATGTAACATGATTTAAAGATACAGTGAGAATGATTTTCATCTCACTGCTGCCCTGTTTTTGAGCATGAATTTGTTACTCAGGACTTAGCACTGGTAGCGATGGGAGCAGGAGGCTTTAGAGGGCTAATAGCAACATTCTTGAAAGAGTCCGAGTCCTCTCCTCTGAGCAACCTAGACCTCAGTCAGGTAACTTTCAAAGAGAATTTACAGGAATACATGGATGGTGCTGATGCATCGCTTGGTAACATTTTGAGGACTGGCTCTTTTGCGCGAATCTAACAGCCAAACTTGTACCCCGATATAAAACCAGGCGACTGTTAAAGATTGCCTCAACTGCAGCCTGCAACAGAACACGATTCTAGTGGCTGTGGGATCTGTGCATTGGATGTTTTGCGAGACAAACTCCAAATGGTTATGAATGAGGTTTTCATTCCATTCTCTTTGGGGAAATATGGCAAACAATCTAGTTTTAATTTGTTCTCGGGATGCATCTGGCAAGGCTGCACTTATTGCCCATCTCTAGCGCCCTTACAGCTGAATGGCTTGCTAAACCACTTCAGAGGATATTAAAAATCAACCACATAGTGAAGAGTAGCGTCATGCATAGGTCAAACCTGGTAGGGGTGATAAGTTCCCTTCCCTGAAGAGCCTTAGTGGTCCAGTTGGGTTTTTAGGACAATATGACAGCTTCGTGGTCATTTTTTTTTTGATGCAAGTCTGCAAATTACCCAATTTTATGAATTCACATTCACAACTTGCCATGGCAGTATTTGAACTCACCATCTCTAGGTTGCTAGCCTGGTGTCATAACCATCACATTATCATACCCATTTGTGAAAGGGCTTCCCAGTACTTATTGCAGTGCAAGTGTGTAGGCTCTATTAAGAACATAAGAACATAAGAAATAGGAGCAGGAGTCGGCCATACAGCCCCTCGAGCCTGCTCCGCCATTCAATAAGATCATTGCTGATCATCGACCTCAACTCCACTTTCCCGCCCGATCTCTATATCCCTTGATTCCCCTAGAGTCCAAAAATCTATCTATCTCTTGAAAATATGCAAAGACTCAGCATTCACAGCCCTTTGGGGCAGAGAATTCCAAAGATTCACAACCCTCTGAGTGAAGAAATTCCTCCTCAGCTCAGTCCTAAATGGCCTACCTCTTATCCTGAGACTATGCCCCCTAGTTCTAGACACTCCAGCCAGGGGAAACAACCTCTCAGCATTTACCCTGTCAAGGCTGAGATTAGCAATGAAACAAAAACATTTCAATAATTTTATAATTTACCTTTGTATGTTGGTATGGTGTCTATTTTCCCTCCTTTCCCAGGTTTTGCGTGTGGAGGGCGCATGCTTTCTACAGGCTTAATTTTGTGGGGGTTGTAGTCTGTCTTGTAGGTCGTATGGTGATCTATCTCGCCAGATTTTGGTCTGTACTTGTCCTGCAAACGCCCTGGTCGGCGTGTAACTTCATGAGGTATATAATCTGTTCTGCAGATAAGGAAATAAGAATCGAATGTTACTGCAAAGTAACATCTTTATTGCTTTAACCTCTTAATCATGTCTTTGGCAAAACAATAGAAAGGCCTGACATTTCTAAAAATGGGAGAAAGGAGTGTTTCTCACCAATATCCACAAAATGCCAATGGGATCACGGAATGCTCAGCTTTCGAACGTAACATTTGTGAGAAAGTAGTCTTTTTAGCGCAAATGAAAAATTTGTATCCAATTGTAAGAATTCGCAATAATTTACAGTTCTGAAGATTAATTTTTTTTGATTAAAGAATCCCTGGGCGTTGTGCTTTTAAATTTCTAGGGATAAAAATGGCTGTCATACCACATGGCCGAAGACAAAAGGGCTTGGAAAGCAGCTTTCTGTGTCTGGAAGTAAGGTTCAATGGAGACAAAACGTTACCACAGGACAATGCTTTGTTTACAAAGCAATTGAATGCTATTAGCATTTGTTTGTATATCAAGTGGATACATCTAAACTGCAGAAGAGACTTTTGTACCTTGAATGGGAAACGTTTAAGAACTGAATGGGTCTAAATCACCTAGCATGCTGGACAATAGAGCAGTTGTATTTCCCTTTTGTTTCAGCCCAGGGAGCTCCGGAAGACACATTAACCCAGTCCAACCACTCTGAGTTAGCCAATCACAGCTTTCTCTTGTGTGTTGGACCCTTTGGGTGGGAATTTTGCACACAGCCCTTGCAAGACATAACGGCAGGGGGCTCACCAGGTATAAAGATAGCTGCTGAGAAGCTATCTCTCTCTTTTTACTTCGCTGGACCACAGGTGAGCAGGGTGTTCTGACTCCTCGGCAAGGCAACCTAGCAGGAGTTAGGGGGTGGTGATTTGAGGGTAATTGCTACGATTGTTTAAGTAACATTGGAGCCATTTTATCCCTCGTTTTCGCCATCTGCAACCCCCTGTTATATAGTTTTACTGTAATTACTGTGTTCATGTGGTATAGTTTATCATTTGATGGTAGTTTATTTAGGTAATAAAACTTGATTTTTCTCTCATCCAAACCACTTGTCCGTTTTAATATTAATTATAAGTTCCTCCACTCAGAACTGAAGGAGGGGTAGCGATTCGAAACTGCTGTTTGTAAATTGGTTTAGAGTGCAGCAGCAAAAGGCTGCTGGCCAGGTAAATTACTATACACCAGTTAAAAGAAGCCCCCCCTTACACAATCATGACTCATCTGCTATAATGATGTTTTCATGCTTTTCAAACAGCCATAAGCCACTCAACCAGTAAAAATGTAAAAATGTTGAGAAATCCAGCTATGGAGTGTTCAATTGTCGGAAACAATGCATGAACACGAGCAGAGAAAAGGCTCTTTTATCAATGAGGCCCTGGCTGGCACAGTAATGAAGCGGTGCAAGCATTGGCCCAGAAATTCGGGTCGGGGGCTTCCCGTGGGTGCAAGCCCCCGACCTGCACTTACCTAGCGCGCCGGCCGTTGAGCTGTGGGCCCACGTGGGATTCCGATCCTGGGCCTCCTCCAACTGCCGGCGCGCAGTGCTTGCATATCCCAGGGGCGCAGTTAGTTCGATGCGTCCCCTGGGATCACGTGGGCCATGGAGAGCCAATGGTAGCAGGGAATGCTTCATTCATAAGTTTGACACCTGTCAAACCTATAAATACTATAAGCCCCAAAACATCACTAAATCTTCAAATAATTTTTTTTTAAACATCACATTTTTAAAATAAACTATAAATTACATGAAATAACTATTTTAAACAATAATTTAAATTTTTGAAAAAAATAATTTTATTTTCTAACGGGGCTAAAAATAAACTTACCTTTCTTTAAAGTATTTAAAAATAATAAACCCGTGGAAAAAATGTTTTAATTTTAATTAATTCACCACTTACCTTGTAATAAGCAGGCTTTGCGACTGCTTTTTATATGTGTAACTTCTGGAGACTTACCCTCCCGGGAAAACCTGCAGAAAAAACGTAAGTTCGATGCACACGCGCTGCCTCTTCCACGCACGCGTTCCACCTCTGAACCCCTTCTTTCAAAGGAACGGAAGTTCCGGCCTCCCACGCATGCGCGGTGCATGCACGAAACCGGCACTTCCATTGGGCTTATGGGTGAGTACCCCGTGCGTACTCACCCGTGGAGACCTGAATTTCTGGGCCATTATTTCTGGTTGGGTAAGGCCCTGGCATGCAAAAAGTCACTTGGCATGGCAACGCATGGCAGACAGTAATAACACTGTCTCTTCTACTCAGAGGACACGGTAGGAGGTTCAGAAACAGATGATCGACTTAAATGAAAAGTGCAAAAGCTAGAGCACAATCATTACCCATTAAATAAATGGTAATAAATATCAGCATAATTAATTGTAAATAGATGCATAAGAGAAAGTTGTACTTATAAAAGATATATATGCCAAAGCTTTGTACTTACACAGAGAAATATTAGTAATGGATTAGAAGTGAAATTAGCATGGTTATGCAAATGACCATATGCATGATAGGAGAGAGAATATACTGTACAAATGAATCTCCATGCATGAAATCACCAGGAAGCATATTTCCTCATTTAAAAATAATTATTAAAGTTCATCCACTTCGGGGTATGAGTAGCACCTGCCAATTAAAGTGCCCTATCCGAGGCCCCTCTGATCGGATGCATGCCTCTCGAATACGATAATCTCACTCCTGTAGAAACCAGATGTAGAAACTGTATTTGCACTTATGGCCAGTTTCACGCCTCACTATTGTGTCTGACATTGGTGATAGGTACTCGATTGCCTTGGACTGAGCACATGGAGTTTGATAGTGCTGTTATCGTTGTATTGTGTCTGACATTGGATATAGGTATTCGATTGCTTTTGCCTGTGAGAGTGCGTTTGGATCAGCCATTAAAAGCAACATGAACTGAGCTCTGCATACGGCCTCTGGATTATCTTTGCAAATGCAACATTTGGCGACGAGGATGGCTGAAATCTCTCTTCCATCACCTCCTCCCTTCCTTGCACTACCCGGTGAGCCCCCGATCCCATGGATTCGTTGGTTACAGTCCTTTGAAACCTACTTCATTGCTCTTGGACTAGAAAATGTGAGTACAGCACGGAAAAAGGCACTGTTATCCCATTGCTTGGGAGCGGAGTGCCAGCGTGTTCTTGGGACATTATGCACAGCAGACTCAATTCAAACGTATGATGTGGCTGTGGCTCTGTTAAGCACACACTTCTCTGCCCCAAAAAGTGCCCTCCTGCGGCGATTCATTTTTAGACAGCGTCACCAACTCCCCAGCGAGTCGGTGCATCAATACATGGCTAATTTGAGGGGGTTAGCTAGCTCGTGCAAGTTCAGTGCACTACAAGACGAGATGGTGCGTGATCAACTAATAGAGCACACCAACAATGCGAGAGTGCGTGAAAGACTGTTACTCGAGTCCGACGATCTGTCGTTGTCACAGGCAGTTAACATTGCCTTTCAAGTGGAGTCTGCAGCCGAATGTGCAGCGAAACTAGCACACACACCCAGTGACGGCACCCTCGGCCCCGACAGCCCTGACACTGTAATGCTCGCGCGATGGCAGCAACGCGCGCTACCGCGGCAACAGTGTGGAAACTGCGGATCTCGTTCACATGCTACCAGAGCGCAGAATTGCCCCGCGCGTGGCCAAGCCTGTCGCAATTGTGGAAAATAAAATCACTTTGCCAATGTCTGCCGCTCTGCCCCTGTTGCTACAGATGAACACTCTCAGTCCTCAAGCAGTTGGCCTATAATTCACAACGTGAGCTCTGGGCCAGTAGTGGCTTTCAAGTCATGCACAATTAACCTGAATGATGTGTGCATCCCTCTGTTGTTGGATACCGGTGCCAGCGTCTCACTGCTGAATGTGGACACATTCAAACGCTTTTTCAGCTTCCTGCCACTCTCTGCGCCCTCCACTGCCCTTTGCGGGTATGGTAATTCAAAAATTGGACTAGTGGGCTCAGTCAACCTCACTGTATGCTATGGAACAAAAGTTTTGCCAGATTTTTGTTTTCATGTGGCACACCAAGGAGCTAACCTGATGGGACTGGATCTTTTCACTGACCTGGGTTTTTCTCTCTTGGACACCGGCGGGTCTGCGATTCTGCATGTCGCCTCACCGTGGCGCAAAACATGGCCAGCACTCTTCGAGGGTCTGGGCTACCTGACTGCCTTCACCCACCAGCCCATGGTTGACTCCACCATTACCCCTGTCATTCAGCCACTGCGCCGCATCCCGCTTGCTCTCCGTGACGGGGTCACAGCTGAACTAAAGCAGCTACTGGAAGCTGGCATCATCGAACCAGTTGATGCCTCCCCATGGGTCTCCAACCTGGTGGTCGCAACGAAAAAGTCAGGTGGTCTACGCGTCTGAGTCGATCTTCGAGCAGTGAATAAGGCCGTAATCCCTGACAAATATCCACTGCCCACGTCAGAGGAACTCACAGCGCAGTTCTATGGTTCCATCCTGTTCTCGAAACTGGACCTTCGACAGGGCTATCTACAGGTTCCCCTCCACCTCAGCAGCAGGGACCTCACTGCTTTTGTGACACATGCTGGTGTCTTTCGGTACACCAGGATGCCATTTGGACTTAGCTCTGCACCCAGCTGCTTCCAAAAGGTGATGTCCTCTGTGCTCGCGGGCATTCCTGGGGTGGCCATCTACCTGGATGACATCGTCGCGCATGGGCCCTCGACCTCCACTCACGACGAACGCCTTCACAGAGTTTTCATGACTCTAGCAAAACACAAGCTCACACTGAATGGCGAAAAGTGTGTCTTTGCTGTTTCAGAGATCGAATTTGTGGGGTTTCGGTTGTCGGCTGATGGTATATCCCCACTCCAGTCAAACGTGGATGCCATTCACAGCATCCCAGAACCCAGCTCTGCAGCACAGATTGCCTCCTTCCTTGGCATGACTGGGTACTACCTGAAGTTTTTGCCCCAGTACTCAGCCACCACAGCCCCACTGCGCCAGCTCCTGCGAAAGGATGAGCCCTGGGTGTGGTCACAAGCCTGTACAGAAGCTGTTCGCCTCCTCAAATCACAGCTCACGTCGCCTCCAGTGTTGGCTCACTTTGACGTCGCCAGCCCCACCCTCGTCACCTGCGACGCATCCGCTGCAGCTGTGGGGGCGGTGTTATCGCAGATACAGAATGGAGTGGAGAAACCAATCGCCTTTGCCTCCCGAGCCCTTAGCCCCACTGAACAGAAGTACTCAGTAGGCGAGCGTGAGGTGCTGGCGTGCATCTGGGCATGTGAGCGGTGGCACCTGTACACGTATGGCCGTGCCTTCACCCAGCGAACCGATCACCAGGCTCTCACTGCCCTGCTGTCGACATCCGGCACGGGCCACAGACCACTGCGTCTACACCACTGGTCTGACCGCCTCCGCCAATACAATTTCAGTCTCCAGTTCACACCAGGACGTGACAATGTTGTTGCAGATCTGCTCTCCCGCACTGTCTCTGCCCCAGCCCCACTCGTCGGGTCTGAACATGTGGAACAGGATATCGTCCAGATGCTGCACACACCACTCCAAACCACAGTCTCTCTCCAGGAGCTCAAAGAGGACTCTGAACAGGATCCGGCCCTCTCCCAGCTGTGCACCTTCATCAGAGATGGCTGGCCTCGCAAGGTGCCTGAGGAACTGTCTGCCTACTCCAGAGTTAAAGAGGAGCTATCCTGCTGGAATGACTCCTGTGTTGCACGTGGGCTCTGCACTATGGTCCCAAGTGCCCTTCGTGCGCGTGTTTTATCCATGGCGCACGAGGGCCACTTGGGCATAGTGAAGCTCAAACAACGATGCCGAGATCTAGTGTGGTGGCCGGGTATCGACAGGGAAATTGAGGCCCTGGCAAGGACTGTGCAGCCTGCCTTGTAAGTGGCAAGACTGGTCACCAAGCTCCTCCACCCCTGCAACCCCTTGCCTGGCCCTCTCAGCCCTGGGAGCACCTGCAGCTGGACGTCTGCGGGGAGATCCATGGTGTCCCCCACCATCAACGGTTCCTAGTGGTGACCTATGACCTGCACTCAAAATGGTCAGAGGTCACTGCCGTGGGCTCCGTCACCTCTCGGGTTATCATCGATATCCTTGAGTCCCTCTTCTCCCGCTGGGGGCATCCAAAGGCCATCACCACAGACAATGGCCCCCAAATGGTCTCTTCGGAACTCTCCTCTTACCTTGAGAGCAAGGGCATCCGTCACATACGCACAGTGCACTACCACCCCGAGTCAAATGGGGGGGTGGAGCGTTTTAACCAGACACTGAAAAATGGCCTCAGAGCACACCTATCCCAGGGGTGTGCGTTTGACAAGGCCCTCCTCCACACACTGCTGCACTACAGAGCCTCCCAGCATTCCACTACAGGGGTCTCACCCGCATCCCTCATGCTAGGCTGTGAGCTCATGCTGCCCCTTGGCAGGCTCTGCCCCTCGTTAGCTCAGAGCCCTGCTCCATGGGCTCAAGCCACAGTCGCTAGACAGCAGGAGAAGATGAAACTCCGCTTCGACCAGTCGAAGAGGGCCAAGGCGCCCAACATCTCAGTCTCCGATTGGGTCAGAGTCCGCAGGCCTCACCGCAACAATAAGATGGCTTCATTCTGGTCCTCCCCTCTCCAAATCAGCCGCCAACTTGGACCAGCCACTTTCTGCCTCACTGACGGCTCTCGGTGGCATGCCAGCCGCCTTCGGAAGGTGCCAGCACCCCCTGATGCGGGATTATATGGACCTAATCCCCAAGACTTACCCCCAGAGTGGCGGGATGCACATGTGGCTCAGCCAGCCAACCCTCAAGCAGATATTGTGCCTCAGCCTGCTCCTCACCTGTCCCCACTTCGGCCTGCTCCTCACCAGTCCCCACTTCGGCCTGCTCTTCACCAGTCCGCACCTCGGCCTGTCCGTACACGTTCTCACCCTGGCCACCTACAGGACTTTGTCACTACATTTCATGTTTGAAATTTTGTGAGGGGGGAGGAAATGTTATGTCTGACATTGGTGATAGGTACTCGATTGCCTTGGCCTGAGCACATGGAGTTTGATAGTGCTGTTATTGTTGTATTGTGTCTGACATTGGATATCGGTATTCAATTGCTTTTGCCTGTGTGGGTGTGTTTGGATCAGCCATTAAAAGCAACATGAACTGAGCTCTGCATACGGCCTCTGGATTATCTTTGCAAATGCAACACTCACAAGCAGTTAACCAGCTTTCTAATCACCATTTCTTTTTAAGGGGAGTTTCTCAGACTGGCAGAAAGGGGAAGGGATGTCTCTCAGGGATCCATGCTTGGACATTGTTGTTTACCATATACATAAATGATTTGGACTCAGGAATTGGAGGTATGGCGTCAAAATTTGCAGGGGCCTATTAGAGACAAAGAAGGTGATATATGCTTAGAGGCACAGGGCAAGGCTAGAATACTCAATGAGTACTTTGTATCGGTGTTTACTAAGGAGGTGGATGCTGACAAAATATCGATAGATGTGGAAAAGGTAGAAGCAATGGAAGGGGTGAAAATTGATAGACAGGATGTACTAGAAAGGCTGGGTATGCTTAGAGTGGACAAGTCGCCTGGTCCAGGTGGCTTGCATCCCAGGTTGCTAAGAGAATTGGGGAGGAGATAGCGGAAGGGCTTGCCATAATTTTCCAATCTTCCCTAGATGCGGGGGAGATGCCTGAGGATTGGAAAGTGGCAAATGTGCCACCATTGTTCAAGAAAGGGTGTAAGGACAATCCTAGTAACTACAGGCTACAGTTTAACTACAGTTTAACATCAGTGGTGGGTAAAGTTTTAGAAACAATAATCAAGGAAAAAATTAACGGGCACTTGGAGAGGTTTAAGCTAATTAAGGAGAGCCAACACAGATTTGTAAAAGGCAGATCGTGGTTGACTAATCTAATTGAATTTTTTGATGAAGTAACAGAGAGGGTTGATGAAGGGAATGCAATGGATGGTGTCTACATGGATTTTCGGAAGAGGTTTGACAAAGTACCACATAGAAGGCTGGAGGCTGGTGACCTCGTCCTTGCCAATCGACCTGTTGCAAATGCATCTTGTCCATGACAGTATTGGTAGTAGTGACCACCGCACAGTCATTGTGGAGGCGAAGTCCTGAGTTCACACTGAGAACACCCTCCATCGTGTTGTGTGGCACTACCACTGTGCTAAATGGGATAGATTCAGAACAGATCTAGCAGCTCAAAACTGGGCATCCATGAGGCACTGTGGGCCATCAGCAGCAGCAGAATTGTATTCCACCACAATCTGTAACCTCATGGCCTGGCATATCCCTCACTCTACCATTACCACCAAGCCAGGGGACCAACCCTGGTTCAATAAGGAGTGTAGAAGAGCATGCCAGGAGCAGCAGCAGGCATACCTAAAAATGAAGTGCCAACCTGGGGAAGCTGCAACACAGGACTACATGCATGCTAAAAAGTGGAAGCAGCATGCTATAGACAGGGCTAAACGATCCCACAATTAATGGATCAGATCAAAGCTCTGCAGTCCTGCCACATTCGGTCGTGAATGGTGGTGAACCATTAAACAACTAACAGGAGGAGGAGGCTCCAAGAATATCACCATCCTCAATGATGGTTGAGCCCAACACGTGAGTGCAAAAGATAAGGCTGAAGCGTTTGCAACCAACTTCAACCAGAGGTGCCGAGTGGATGATTCATATCGGTTTACTCCCAAGGTCCCCACCATCACAGAAGCCAGTCTTCAGTCAATTTGATTCACTCCATGTGATATCAAGAAATGGCTGAGCGCACTGGATACAGCAAAGGCTATGGGCCCCGACAACATCCCGGCTATCGTGCTGAAGACTTGTGCTCCAGAACTAGCCGCGCCTTTAGCCAAGCTGTTCCAGTACAGCTACAACACTGGCATCTATCGGACAATGTGGAAAACTGCCCAGGAATGTCCTGTCCACAAAAAGCAGGACAAATCCAATCCGGCCAATTACTGCCCTATCAGTCTACTTTCAATCATCAGCAAAGTGATGGAAGGTGTCATCGACAGTGCTATCAAGCGGCACTTACTCACCAATAACCTGCTCACTGATGCCCAGTTTGGGTTCCGCCAAGACCACTTGGCTCCCGACCTCATTACAGCCTTGGTCCAAACATGGACAAAGGAGCTGAATTCCAGAGGTGAGGTGAGAGTGACTGCTCTTGACATCAAGGCAGCATTTGACCGAGTCTGGCATTAAGGAGCTCTAGTAAAACAGAAGTCAATGGGAATCAAGGGGAAAACGCTCCACTGGCTGGAGTCATACCTAGCACAAAGGAAGATGGTTGTGGTGGTTGAAGGTCAATCATCACAGTCCCAGGACATCGCTGCAGGAGTTCCTCAGGGCAGTGTCCTAGGCCCAACCATCTTCAGCTGCTTCATCAATGACCTTCTCTCCAACATAAGATCAGAAATGGGGATGTTCGCTGATGACTGCACAGTGTTCAGCGCCATTCACAACTCCTCAGATAATGAAGCAGTCCATGCCCGCATGCAACAAGACCTGGACGACGTTCAGGCTTGGGCTGATAAGTGGCAGGTAACATTCGCGCCATAGAAGTGCCAGGCAAGCGAGAGTCTAACCACATCCCCTTGACATTCAATGGCATTACCATCGCCGAATCCCCCACTATCAATATTTTGGGGGTCACCATTAACCAGAAACTTAACTGGACCAGCCACATAAATACTATGGCAAAAATAGCAGGTCAGAGGTTAGGTATTCTGCGGCGACTGTCTCACCTCCTGACTCCCCAAAGCCTTTCCACCATCTACAAGGCACAAGTAAGGAGTGTGATGGAATACTCTCCACTTGCCTGGATGGAGTGCAGCTCCAACAACACTCAAGAAGCTCGACACCATCCAGGACAAAGCAGCCGCTTGATTGGCACCCCATCCACCACCTTAAACATTCACTCCCTCCACCACCAGCGTACTGTGGTTGCAGTGTGTACCAGCTACCAGATGCACTGCAGCAACTTGCCAAAGCTTCTTCGGCAGCACCTCCCAAACCCGTGACCTCTTCCATCTAGAAGGACAAGGGCAGCAAGCGCATGGGAACACCACCACCTCCAAGTTCCCCTCCAAGTCACACACCATCCTGACTCAAAAGTATATTGCCGATTCTTTATCGTCGCTGGGTCAAAATCCTGGAATTCCCTACCTAACAACACTGTGGGAGTACCTTCACCACATGGACTGCAGCAGTTCAAGAAGGTGGCTCACCACCACCTTCTCAAGGACAACTAGGGATGGGCAATAAATACTGGCCTTGCCAGTGACGCCCAGCTCCCATAAGCGAATTTAAAAAAAAGTTCTGGTCACCACACTTTAGGAAGGATGTGAAGGCCCTTGAGAGGGTGCAGAGGAGATTTACCAGAACGGTTCCGGGGATGGGGGATCTTAGCTACAAGGACAGGTTGGAGAAGCTGGATTTGTTTTCATTAGAGCAAAGGAGGTTGAGGATTGATTTGATAGAGGTGTACAAGATTATGACGGGTTTGGATAGGCTAGACAGGGAATGGATGTTCCCACTAATTGATGGTACAAGGACTAGGGGACACAGATTTAAGGTTCTGGGCAAGAGATACAGAAGGGATGTGAGGGAAAACTTTTTTACACAGCAAGTGGCGAGGACCTGGAATTCGCTGCTGACTGAAGTGGTGGGTGCAGAGACACTCGATGTTTTCACGGGGAGACTGGATAGTCACTTGAGGGAATTAAACTTGCAGGGCTACGGGGATAGAGCAGGGGAGTGGGACTGACTGGATTGCTCCACAGAGCGCTGGCATGGACTCGATGGGCTGAATGGCCTCCTTCTGTGCCGTATGACTCTATGACTCTATGATACCAATTTAGGGGCATATAGCTAATAATATTATGGAATGCGTTCGAGACAGTTTCCTAGAACAACACATCATGGAACCAACCAGGGAACAGGCTGTTTTAGATTTTATATTGTGTAATGAGACAGGGTTAATTAGTAATCTCATAGTGAAGGATACTCTGGGGAAGAGTGATCATAATATGATAAAATTTCACATTGAGTTTGAGAGTGAAATACTTCAGTTGGAAATGAGAGTATTAAACTTAAGTAAAGCCAATTACATAGATATGAGGGGAGTGTTACCCTAATATTCAAGAAAGGAGGGGGAGAAAAAACAGGGAACTACAGGCCAGTTAACCTGATATCAGTCATCGGGAAAATGCTGGAATCCATTATCAAGGAAGTGGTAACAGGGCACTTAGAAAACCATAATATGATTAGGCAGAGTCAGCATGGTTTTATGAAAGGGAAATCATGTTTAACAAGTTTATTAGAGTTTTTTGAGGATGTAACTAGAAGGGTAGATAAAGGGGAACCAGTGGATGTATTATATTTGGATTTCTAAAAGTTATTCGATAAGGTGCCACATTAAAGGTTGTTATGCAAGATAAGGACTGAAAGGGTTGAGGGTAATATATTAGCATGGATACAGGATTGGTTAATGGACAGAACAGAGAGTAGGGATAAATGGATCATTTTCCGGTTGGCAGGCTGTAACTAGTATGGTGCCACAAGGATCAGCACTTGCGCCTCAACTATTTACAATCTATATTAATGACTTAGATGAAGGGACCAAGTACAATGTATCCAAGTTTGCTGACAATACAAAGCTCGGTGAGAAAGTAAGCTGTGAGGAGGACACAAAGTGCCTGCAAAGGGATACAGACAGGTTAAGTGAGTGGGCAATAAGGTGGCAGATGGAGTATAATGTGGGGAAATGTGAGGTTATTCACTTTGGTAGGAAGAATAGAAAACAGAATATTTTTAAACGGTGAGAAACTATTAAATGTTGGTGTTGAGAGAGATTTAGGTGTCCTCATACAGGAAACACAGAAAGTTAGCATGCAGTTAGGAAGGCAAATGGCATGTTGGCCTTTATTGCAAGGGAATGTGAGTACAAGAGTAAGGAAGTCTTACTACAATTGTACAGGGCTTTGGTGTGACCACACCTGCAGTACTGTGCACAGTTTTGGTCTCCTTATCGAAGGAAGGATATACTTGCCTTAGAGGCAGTGCAACGAAGGTTCACTAGATTGATTCCTGGGATGAGAGGTTGCCTTATGAGGAGAGATTGAGTAGATTAGGCTTATACTCTCTGGAGTTTAGAAGAATGAGAGGTGATCTCATTGAAACATACAAGATTCTGAGGGGGGTTGACAGGGTAGATGCTGAGAGGTTGTTTCCCCTGGCTGGAGTGTCTAGAACTAGAGGGCATAGTCTCAGGATAAGGGGTCGGCCATTTAAGACTATATGAGGAGGAATTTCTTCACTCAGAGGGTTGTGAATCTTTGGAATTCTCTACCCTAAAAAGCTGTGGATGCTGAGTCAGTAAGCATATTCAAGGCTAAGATAGATAGGTTTTTGGACTCTAGGGGAATCAAGGGATATGGGGAATGGGCGGGAAAGTGGAGTTGAGGTTGAATATCAGCCCTGATCTTATTGAATAGCAGAGCAGGCTCGAGGGGTCATATGGCCTACTCCTGCTCCTAATTCTTATGTTCTTATAATATTGAAGACTGAACCAAAATACAGGAAGACATAAACAGACTGCAGAGTGAGTGGATAAATAGCAAATTAACTTCAATATAGCAAAGTGTGAAGTGGTTCATTTTGATAGGAGGAATAGGGATATCACTTATTCCTTGAATGGTAAGAAACTAAATGGTGTACAGGAGAAAAAAGTGCTGGGACTACAGATACAAAAATCACTAAAAGTAGCAATACAAGTTGATAAGGTTATAAAGAGTGCGAACAAAGTGCTGGGGTTCATTTCTAGATTAAAAAATACAAAAACCAGGGAAATAATGTTAAATGTATTTAGAATCTTGGTTAGACCACACTTGGAGTACATATTACAAAAAGAAGCACTGGAGAAAGGGCAGAAAAGATTCACAAGAATGTTACCAGAATTGAAAGGATGTGACTATCATGAAAGATTGAGCAGGCTGGGGCTCCTTTTTCTGGAAAAGAGAAGACTAAGAGAAGAGCTGATAGCGGTCTTTACAATTACAGTATAATGAAGTTCAATAGGGTGTGATTGTGGAGGAACTGTTTCCACTTAGCAGTAAGTCGAGAACAAGCGAGCATAAATAAAAGATAGCCACTAACGGATCAACTAAACCATTTAGGAGGGATTTCTTAACACAGAGAGTGGTGAGAATGTGGAACTTGCTGCCAAATGGAGTGGTTGAAGCAGAGAGCATTGACACATTTAAATAGAGGTGACGCATACATGAGCGAGAAGGGAATAGAGGGACAAGGAGGCAGGGTAGAAAGAGTTAGTTAAATTGGGAGGAGGATTATGTGGAGTATAAACACTGGCATAGATGAGTTGGGCTGAATGGTCTGCTTCTGTGCTGTAGATTCTATGCAATTCTACGAATGGGTTGTAAATACAACTGTGCAGTGACAAAATCAGAATGTTCAAGCAATAGCTATCCGCACAGCTTGCAATATAGAGGTTTTTAAAAAAGAGATCTCATCGCATTTGTATTTTGCATGACATGGTATTACAGAAGAACTATGGCAGCATTACGTGAGACTTGCTGAATTGACTCCATCTCTGTGGAACTTGAAAGATGGATGGATTGTCTGCAATTAGTGAGAAATCAATACCATAACAGCAGTAGTCCACTGCATCAAGACCATGAAAGAAGTATTACAGGCATCTATCTGCGAAGGATCCTGGAACCACATAGATGTTCATTCTGCTGTCCTCCTGGACATGAGTGAGCATCCGGAGGAGATGCCCCCACAGGAGCTGTATGCACGCAGAGGCACAAGAGCAGCCAATTGACAGAGGTGCCAGCGCTAGCATTGTGCGAGTGCCAGGCTCTGCACAACTGGCTTCTGGAGGCACCTCTAAAAAGAGGGTACACCCCAACAACTCAAGCACAGGATGTTCCTGACACTTATGAAAGTACATTAGGATAGGTGCAACTCTAGACAGATGGCACACTGAACCTCAAGGACAACAGCAGATACCAACTTCTGGCTCCTTTGTTAGGACAACATGTGGGTCACAGCTGCGGACATAAATATGTAAATGCTTATGATGCATAAGTGCTGGTGCATGCACTGGGAAGATCCATTGAGCAAGATCAATTCTGTCATTTTATTGAAAAGAAAATCGAGTGCAATTGGATTATAAAGGAAAACAATGTGCAGTTCTTATGAAAAATAAAAAAGGGAAGTATTCCCTCCTGAAAAGACTCAGGCTATGATGCTCTATCCCTCCTCACTTCCAACCTGCAGTGCCTGGTCTCCTCCAGAGTCTCTTCAGAACCTCCTCCTTCCTCTTGCTCTTGTCGCTCTCCCCACTGTTGTTCATGTATCTCCGTTATGAGACCTCTTCCAAAGGCTATGTAGTGTAATATGCAGCACATCATAACAATTTTTCCAACTTTTAGTAGGAAATATGATAAGGCCTGTCTCCCCCCAAATCCATGCATAAAACGCATTATTTCAGCATACCGAAAGCTTGCTCTATGAGCACTATTTTTTCTGGTGTATATTGTCATTATATATGTGCCGAGCATGGGGGTTGAGTAAAGCTGTCATCAGTCATGGGCACACCACCTATCCGATGATGCTCAAGAGGCCTAGTTTGATCCATCCATCCAACCATCCTCTTTAAACAATTCAGTCATGGTGGCCTTAATATGAAGGAATCACTGCAAACACGCTTGTCTACTGTACACTGATGTGCATGATTTTCAGTTGCTGGTCACACACCATCTGGAATGTGAGAAAGTACAAGGTTTGCTCAAAAGAGGAAAAAAAAGCAGAAGAAGTGACTCAAACTGGAGACCTCCTGATGGGTAAAGAATTTTAAAGAAACAAAGGTTCAGATAATGGCCACTGCAGGCAAGACCAGAAACAATGAGATGCAACAACAGCTCAGGGAGAGATATCTAGAATTTAAAGTAAGTTGAAGTGTGAAAGGGCAGAACTCTGAGGGAGGAGAGCAGTGGAAATGGAACAAGTAAACAGACAAGCTCAGTTGAAGGAAAGGCAGAACTGCTCATGGGTTGGGAGCTAGTGAAGGATGGGCAGAAAAGAAGCAAGTGAGAAGAACAGATTCTTGTAGACCAGGTAGCAATGGTTTATTGAACTCTTGAATGTGTCAACATACCAGCTGGAGCTTTTCAGAATATGGCTTACATTGGAGCAAGAAAAGTGACAGGGATAGTGCGGGAGATCAGCAAGCTACTGAGGAAGATGGAGGGAAAAGTGACATTAAAGCTATAGAGCATGCAGGGAAATGGAAAAGAGTAAAAGCATTGTGCTGAATTGCGGATGAAGTGCTTAAAGATGGGGAAGGGGGTCTGAGGTAGAAAGAGTTTTGTAGTGTATGTACCTTTAAGAGAGAACTGCTTTTACAGCTCCTGTATACTGTAGTACCGGCAGTGACCACACCTGTATATAAGCCTTGAGCATGCCTCTGTACTGTCAGTCTTGAGACTACCCTACTCCAGTAAACACCTGTTGATTGTTAAGTTACAGCCTCCGTGTAGTTATTGGAAAACATCATACTTTAAGAATCACGGATTCAACAGTGGCGACGAGGTCGATTCGAATCTGCCTGCAACTCTGCATTTCCCTTCAGGGATTCGCTCCAGGAGGGCGGTGGAAGAAAGTCGAGGCCAGAAGCACGGGCGTCGACCACTAGCAACCGCCCAGTCATCCGGCAGAGAGTGAACATCGCAGGGGAGGCTGTTGAGAGCCGGGCTTGGTTCCCCAGCCACGACGATCCAGCAACAGACTGGCAACAGGTACAGCGCAGACTCTTCCCGGACAGCGGCGGCTGAAGCCGACCGACGGCACAGAAAAAGCCGAGCAGCGTCGACGGGGTAAGAGAGAGGGTGAAGCACATAGGGCGCGGCTGGGGGTTGAAAACCGAGCGGCGTCAACGAAAAACAAACAGAGAGAGAGAGAGGGTAAAGAATCTTCAGGCGAGACAGAGGGGGGTGTAAAAGGGGAGGGGGTGTTGCAATATTAATTAAGGAGTCAATTACTGCTGTAAGGAGGGACGATATATTAGCGGGTTCCTCTAATGAGGCCATATGGGTAGAACTTAAAAACAAAAAGGGGGCAAGCACTTTGCTGGGAGTGTACTATAGGCCCCCAAACAGTCAGGGGGAGATAGAGGAACAGATATGTAGGCAAATCTCAGAGAAGTGCGAAAATAATAGGGTAATAATAGTGGGGGATTTCAACTTCCCCAATATAAATTGGGATAGTCAGAGTGTGAAAGGCTTAGAGGGTGCAGAATTCATAAAGTGCATCCAGGAGAGCTTTTTGAGCCAACATGTAGAAAGTCCTACAAGAGAGGGGGCGGTACTGGACCTAATTCTGGGGAATGTAGCCGGGCAAGTGGTGGAAGTATCAGTAGGAGAGCATTTTGGCGACAGTGACCATAATTCGGTGAGATTTAAGGTGGTCATGGAAAAAGACAAAGACGGCCCGGAAATAAGGGTTCTAAATTGGGGGAAGGCCGATTTTAATATGATAAGGCAGGATCTGGCCAAAGTGGACTGGGAGCAGCTACTTATAGGAAAATCCACATCAAAACAGTGGGAGACTTTCAGAAGGGAAATAGAGAGAGTACAGCGCCAACATGTTCCTGTAAAGGTCAAGGGTGGGACCAACAAGCAAAGGGAACCTTGGATGGCAAGGGATATACAAAAATGCATTAGAAATAAAAGGGGGGCTTTTGGCAGTTACAAAAGACTAAAGACGGAAGAAGCCCTAGAGGAGTATAAAAAGTGCAGGGGCATACTTAAAAAAGAAATTAGGAGGGCGAGGAGGGGCCATGAAATAACACTGGCGAGCAAAATAAAGGAAAATCCTAAGATGTTTTATAAGTATATTAAGGGCAAGAGGATAACCAGGGAAAGGGTAGGGCCCATTAGGGACCAAAGTGGCAATCTGTGTGTAGAGCCAGATGATGTAGGCGGGGTTTTAAATGAATTTTTTGTATCTGTGTTCACTATGGAGAAAGACGATGCAGACATAGAAATCGGGCAAGGGGACTGTGACACACTTGAACATATTAGCATCGAGAGGGAGGAGGTGCTAGCGGTTTTAGCAGGCCAAAAAGTGGATAAATCCCCAGGCCCGGACGAGATGTATCCCAGGCTGCTGTGGGAGGCAAAGGAGGAGATTGCAGGGGCTCTGACACAAATTTTCAGAACCTCTCTGGCCACAGGGGATGTACCAGAGGACTGGAGAACAGCTAATGTAGTACCATTATACAAGAAGGGTAGCAGGGATAAACCAGGGAATTACAGGCCAGTGAGCCTAACATCTGTGGTAGGGAAATTATTGGAAAAAATTCTGAGGGACAAAATTAGTCTCCACTTGGCGAGGCAAGGATTAATCAGGGATAGTCAGCATGGCTTTGTCAAGGGTAAATCATGTCTGACAAATCTGATTGAATTTTTCGAGGGGGTGACTAGGGGGGTGGATGAGGGAAATGCTGTGGATGTGGTTTACATGGACTTCAGTAAAGCCTTTGACAAAGCCCCGCATAGGAGACTGGTCAAGAAGGTAAGAGCCCATGGGATCCAGGGTGCCTTGGCGCGTTGGATCCTAAACTGGCTGAGTGGCAGGAGGCAGAGGGTGATGGTCGAAGGTTGCTTTTGTGACTGGAAGCCTGTGTCCAGTGGGGTACCTCAGGGATCGGTGCTGGGTCCCTTGTTGTTTGTGATCTACATAAATGATTTGGATGAGAATGTAAAAGGTATGATCAGCAAGTTCGCAGATGACACGAAAATTGGTGGGGTGGTCAATTGCGAGGAGGAAAGCCTCAGGCTACAGGACGATATAAATGGGTTGGTCAGATGGGCGGAAAAATGGCAAATGGAATTTAACCCTGAAAAGTGCGAGGTGATGCATTTTGGACGGACAAATAAGGCAAGGGAATACACAATGAGTGGTAGGACCCTAGGAAGTACAGAGGGTCAGAGGGACCTTGGTGTACATGTACATAGATCCCTGAAGGCAGCGGAACAGGTAGATAAGGTGGTTAAAAAGGCATATGGGATACTTGCCTTCATTAGCCGAGGCATAGAATATAAGAGCAGGGAGGTTATGATGGAGCTGTACAAAACGCTGGTGAGGCCACAGCTGGAGTACTGTGTGCAGTTCTGGTCGCCTCACTATAGGAAGGATGTGATTGCTTTGGAGAGGGTGCAGAGAAGATTCACCAGGATGTTACCTGGGATGGAGCGCCTCAGCTATGAAGAAAGACTAAACAGGCTGGGGTTGTTTTCCTTGGAGCAAAGAAGGCTGAGGGGGGACCTGACTGAGGTATACAAAATGATGAGGGGCATAGATAGGGTAGACAAAGAGGAACTTTTCCCCTTAGTAGGGGGGTCAATAACAAGGGGGCATAGATTCAGGGTAAGGGGCAGGAGATTTAGAGGGGATTTGAGGAGGAACTTTTTCACCCAGAGGGTGGTTGGAATGTGGAACTCAATGCCCAAAAGGGTGGTAGAGGCAGGAACCCTCACAACATTCAAGAAGCATTTGGATGAGCACTTGGAATGCCATTGCATACAAGGCTATGGACCAAATGCTGGAAAATGGGATTAGACTGGACAGGGATGGATGGGCGGCGCAGACACGATGGGCCGAAGGGCCTCTTTCTGTGCTGTAAAACTCTATGACTCTATGACTCTAAAGCAGCAGCAGGGTACAGGACCGAGCGACGGCAACAGGAAAGGCGCACAGGAGAGCGCGCAGAGCACAGCCAGGGCTCAAGGGCTGAACCGCCTCCGCGGGGAGAAGAAGGGAGAGCGCGGGAGACGCCATTGAGCCGCGGAGAAGAAGGGAGAGCGCGGGAGATGCCATTTTTTAGAAGCCGCAGCGGAGAAGAAGGGCGAGCGCAGGAAGAAAGGAAAGCGCGGGAGACACCATTTTGTGCCAGTGGAGAAGAAGGGAGAGCGCGGGAGACGCCATTTTAGACAGTTAAATCACACCCAGGGATGCCGAAGAGTGGCAGTATCACTGCGTTCGACAATGAAGTCGAAGATTGGACGACATATGTGGAACGCATTGAGGTGTACTGCAGGGCGAATGAAGTGCCAGATGCTAGGAAAGCACTGGTTTTGTTAAATTCCATTAGTGCAAAAACTTATGGCTTACTGCAAAACCTAATAACCCCAGAGAAGCCCGTGGATAAGAATTTCGAAAGCATAGTAGAAATCCTACAGGACCACTTAAACCCCACACCGCTGCTGATAGCAGAAAGATTTAAGTTCCACAAAAGGAACCAGCATAAAGACAAAAGTAATGCTGAGTACTTAACGGAACTGCGCAAGCTATCGAAACACTGCCAGTTTGGAGTGGGACTAGCAGATACGTTAAGGGACAAGTTTGTGTGTGGGCTTCAAAGTGAAGGAACCCAGAGACGGCTTCTATCTGAAAAGGATCTTACACTGGACAAGGCTTTCAGCATGGCAGTATCACACGAAGCAGCCGCACGGGGCGCGGCAGAGATACAACGGAGACCGCAAGAATATGGCACCAATAAGAACATAAGAACATAAGAAATAGGAGCAGGAGCAGGCCAATTGGCCCCTCGAGCCTGCTCCGCCATTCAATAAGATGATGGTTGACCTGATCCTAACCGCCAATCTACTATCACAGAACCATCTCTTGAATCTAACAGAATTAGACACACGAAATAGGAGCAGGATCAGGCTACATGGCCCCTGGGCCCGCTCCGCTACCCACAGGGCCATGTCCGATCCGAACCTAGACTCATGTCCATACTCCTGCCCGCTCCCCGTAACCCTTAATTCCCTTTACTTCTAGGAAACTGTCTATTTCTGTTTTAAATTTATGTAATGATGTAGCTTCTACAGCTTTTTGGGGCAGCATATTCCATGGACCTACCACCCTCTGAGTGAAATAGTTCCTCCTCATCTCAGTTTTGAAAGAGCAGCCCCTTATTCTAAGACTATGCCCCCTAGTTCTAGTTTCACCCATCATCGGGAACATCCTCCCCGCATCCACCCGATCCAACCCCTTCACAATCTTATATGTTTCAATAAGATCGCCTCTCATTCTTCTGAACTCCAATGAGTAGAGTCCCAATCTACTCAACCTCTCCTCATATGTCCATCCCCTTATCCCCGGGATTAACCGAGCGAACCTTCTTTGCACTGACTCGAGAGCAAGTATGTCTTTTCTTAAGTATGGACACCAAAACTGTATGCAGTATTCCAGGTGCGGTCTCACCAATACCTTGTACAACTGAAGCAATGCCTCCCTATTTTTATATTCTATCCCCCTAGCAATGAAAGCCAACATTCCATTGGCCTTCTTAATCACTTGCTGCACCTGCATACTAACCTTTGGAGTTTCGTGCACCAGGACCCCCAGACCCCTTTGTACTTCAGTACTTTCCAGTTTCTTGCCATTAAGATAATAACTTGCTCTACGATTTTTCCTGCCAAAGTGCATAACCTCACACTTTCCAGTATTGTATTCCATCTGCCAAATCTCTGCCCACTTACTTAGCCTGTCTATGTCCCCTTGCAGGTTTTTTATGTCCTCCTCACTCACTACTTTCCCTCCCATCTTAGTATCATCTGCAAACTTTGATATGTTACACTCGGTCCCCTCCTCCAAATTGTTAATATAGATTGTAAAGAGTTGGGGACCCAGCACTGACCCCTGCGGAACACCACTAGTTACTGATTGCCAGTCTGAGAATGAACCATTTATCCCAACTCTCTGCCTTCTGTTAGATAGCCAATCCTCTATCCATGCCAGAATATTACCCTCAATCCCGTGATTTTTTATCTTAAGCAATAATCTTTTGTGTGGCACCTTGTCAAATGCCTTTTGGAAGTCTAAATACACTACGTCCACTGGTTCCCCTTTATCCACCCTATATGTTACTTCCTCAAAGAACTCCAGCAAATTTGTCAAACATGACTTCCCCTTCATAAAACCATGCTGACTTTGTCCTATTAAATTATGATTATCCAAATGTCCTGTTACTGTCTCCTTAATAATGGACTCCAAAATTATACCTACCACAGATGTTAGGCTATAGTTTCCAGCCTTCTGTCTACTGCCCTTTTTAAATAAGGGTGTTATATTAGCAGTTTTCCAGTCTGCCGGGACCTTTGCTGAGTGCAGGGAGTTTTGGAAAATTATTACTAATGCATCCACAATCCCTACCGCCACTTCCCTCAAGACCCTAGGATGTAAGCCATCAGGTCTAGGTGATTTATCTGCCTTGAGTCCCATTATTTTACCGAGTACCACTTCCTTAGTGATTTTGATCATGTTTAGCTCCTCCCCCCCCCATAGCCCCCTGTTTGTCCAGTGTTGGGATATTCTTAGTGTTCTCTACTGCAAAGACTGATACAAAATATTCATTCAGTGTTTTTGCCACCTCCATATTTCCCACCATTAATTTCCCGGTCTCATCCTCTAAGGGACCAACATTTACTTTAGCCACCCTTTTTCTTTTTATATAACTGTAAAAACTCTTACTATCTGTTTTTATATTTTTTGCTAATTTACTTTCATAATCTATCTTCCCTTTCTTAATCAATCTTATCGTTATTTTTTGCTGTCTTTTAAAGTTTTCCCAATCCTCTATCCTCCCACTAGATTTGGCTACCTTATATGCCCTTGTTTTTAGTCGAATACTATCCTTAATTTCTTTACTTAGCCGCGGATGGCTGTCTTTTCTTTTACACCCTTTTCTTCTCAGTGGAATATATATTTTTTGGAAGTTGTAAAGTAACTCCTTAAATGTACACCACTGATCATGTATTGTCTTACCCTTTAATCTATTTTCCCAATCCACTCTACTCAATTCCGCTCTCATACCTTCATAGTCTCCTTTATTCAAGCTTAGCACGCTTGTTTGAGATCCAATCTTCTCACCCTCTAATTGAATATGGAATTCAACCATGTTATGGTCACTCATTCCAAGGGGATCCTTTACTAGGACATTTTTAATTAATCCTATCTCGTTACACAGGACCAGATCTAAGGTTGCTTGCCCCCTGGTCGGTTCAGTTACATACTGCTCAAGAAACCCATCCCTAATACACTCAATGAACTCATCCTCAAGGCAGCCCTGCCCAATTTGATTTGTCCAATTAATATGATAGTTAAAATCCCCCATAATTATAGATGTTCCCTTATTACAAGCCTCAACTATTTCCTGATTGATGCTCCGTCCAACAGAGTTGCAACTGTTCGGAGGCCTATAGACTACGCCCACTAGTGTTTTTTTCCCCTTATTATTCCTTATCTCCACCCAAACTGTTTCATTATCCTGATCTTTTGACCCAATATCATTTCTCTGTATTACAGTGTCATATGGAGCAGGGAAGTGTTATCGCTGCGGCAGAACAACACACGACCAGAAGGATTGTTGGTTCAAGGACCAAGTGTGCAGACAGTGTGGAAAATCAGAACACATAGCAAGAGTCTGCAGGTCAGGGAAGAAAACTAGCACCAAGAAATCTCCACAGGAGAAGTACAAAAAGGTACATAAGGTGATGGACAGTAGTTCAGACGAACAGAAAAGTGATACAGACTCCAGAAGCAAGGAGCTGGGTTGTCTGAAACTACATAAGGTAACCAAAATGGAGGATCACCAGACTATCTGGGTCACACTCAAGATAGACGGAGAGTCCAAGTGAAAATGGAATTGGACACTGGATCAGCCCTAACAGTCATAAACCAAAGGGACTACAAGCGGCTATTTTCACATATACCCTTGAAAGCTACAGAGATTGTCTTGAAGACGTACACGGGGCAAAAAGTCTACCCCAAAGGAAAAATAAGGGTGAAAGTGATATACAAAGGCCAGGAAATACCTAAAATGGACCGATATGTATTGCCAGATGGAGGACCACCACTACTAGGACGTGAATGGATCCGGAAGATACAATTAGATTGGCATTCCATACAGGCACTGAAGGTTGAGGCCAAAAAGGATGATGACGTCATACCTGGACGACTGTCAAAAATGCTAACTGACGCACAAGAAGTGTTCCAGGAGGGACTCGGAACACTAAAAGGCATAACAGCAATGATTAAAATAGAGGAAAATGCAAGCCCAAAGTTATTTAAGGCCAGACCGCTGCCTTATGCGATCCGACCAGCCGTCGAAGCAGAGCTGGAAGGGTTGGAACGTTCAGGAGTACTGTCCAAAGTAGACTGGAGCGAGTGGGCTACACCCATCATTCCTGTAATGAAGAGGTCCGCATCTGTGGGGATTTTAAGGTGACAGTGAACCCAGTCCTTCACACGGGACAATATCCGCTTCCACGGATTGAGGATATTTTCGCCTCGTTATCTGGAGGTAAACGCTTCACCAAAATTGATCTGGCCCAGGCGTACTTGCAAATGGAGGTAGAAGAAGCCTCGAAACAATACCTCACGATCAACACTCATAAAGGTCTCTACCAATAAAACCGGCCATTGTTCGGGGTAGCATCGGCTCTGGCTATTTGGCAAAGGGCAATGGATCAAGTCCTGCAAGGGATTCCAGGGACCCAATGTTATTTGGATGACATCCTGGTCACAGGCGAAAATGACAGTGATCACCTCGCCAACCTGGAGAAGGTGCTCACTAGATTAAAGGAATATGGGCTACGAGCTAATCACCACAAGTGCGAGTTTTTCCAGAAGCAGATCTTGTATTGTGGCCACGTTATTGATGAAGAGGGGTCACATAAGTCCCCTGAAAGGATTGAGGCAGTAGTCAAGGCTCCAGCACCGGAAAATGTGTCACAACTGAGGTCGTTCCTCAGGCTGGTGAACTACTACCATAAGTTCTTTCCAAATTTGTCTCGAGTATTACACCCACTGAACACCCTACTGCAAACGGGGGTACCATGGAAGTGGAATGACGAATGTAAACGAGCTTTCCAGAAGTGCAAAGAATTGATCACATCAAAAGAGGTGTTGGCCCATTTCAACCCAGCACTACCAATTCGGTTGGCATGTGATGCATCACCCTATGGTATTGGAGCGGTGCTGTCGCACAAATTCCCAGACGGGTTGGAGAGGCCAGTAGCCTTTGCGTCTCGGTCACTGACCTCAGCTGAGCGCAACTACGCCCAGATCGACAGGGAGGCCCTCAGCCTAGTATTGGGAGTAAAAAAATTCAACCACTATCTGCATGGGCAGAAGTTCACCTTGCTGACTGACCACCAACCACTTGTCTCCATCTTTAATCCAAAGAAGGGCGTTCCGGTGATGACTGCACAACGTTTACAAAGATGGTCCCTTTTTCTAGGGGCGAACCAATATGAAATAGAATACAAAGGCATGAAACAGCATGGAAACGCTGATGGGCTATCACGCTTGCCACTGCCTACTGTGGAGGAAGCACCAGCAGTGGACCCTATCGAGATATTTTATTCGTCAATAATTGAACGATTGCCAGTAACTAACGCGGATATAGAGAAGGAGACCCGCAATGATCCGACACTGTCTCGGGTATATGATTTGATGGTGAGGGGATAGCCAACACATGGCGACTCACTGTTGCCAGCATTCTCATCCAGAAGAGAACAGCTGTCAGTATGCCAGGGGATAGTGATGTGTGGATCCCGAGTGGTAATTCCACCCAATTTAAGGGAGAGAGTGCTCAATGAGCTTCACGAAGGTCATCTGGGAGGGGTGAAAATGAAAAGCCTTGCTAGGGCTTATGTGTGGTGGCCGGGGATTGATCAACAAATCGAGGACCTAACCAAGAGCTGCTCAGGATGCCAGTAGGTCCAAAATGCACCACCACATGCCCCTCTACACCCATGGGAGTGGCCCTCCTCTCCATGGCAATGGGTGCATATTGATTTTGCTGGTCCATTCATGGACTCAATGTTCTTAATAGCAGTGGATGCGCACTCGAAATGGCCTGAGGTGATAAAAATGTCCTCAACCGCTACAGAGAAAACGATTGCAGTCCTACGGACCATATTTGCCAGGAACGGCTTGCCAGAGCAGATTTGCTCTGATAATGGACCACAGTTTGTGTCCGAAGAGTTTCGGAAATTTATGAGAAGGAATGGGGTAAGGCATTACACATCCGCCCCGTATCATCCAGCCACAAATGGATTGGCTGAGAGGTTCGTGCAAACCTTTAAAAAGGCGATAAAGGCCATGTGCGATGATGAAATTCCACTACAGCATAAGGTGAACAATTTCCTGTTAGCCTACAGAAATGCGACACATGCAGTTACCAATCAGACCCCGGCCATGATGTTCTTTAACCGAAGGTTGAGATCTCGTCTGGATTTGCTCAGACCAAATGTGCGAAGAAATGTTGAGGATAAACAATTCCAGCACATCAATGAGAAGCCAACAAGGAGCTTCAATGTAGGACAACCAGTCTTGGCCCATGACTACCGAACAGAGAAATGGCAACCCGGAACAATATGCACACGGCAGGGGCCATTAATGTACACAGCGGATGTCGGGGAGAACATTGTGAGACGCCACGTCGACCAGATCTTAGCGTCACAGGAACGAGTCAACCCCATGTCTCGCGTACCAGGGGATGAACCCGACATACCGGTAGCATCTACCTCAGAAACAGTAGCAGTGGAAACTGATGAACTAACCGACGAAAGGGGGCCAGAATCACCTCCGCACCAAGAACAAGAACCTCAGGAAAGGCGCTATCCAGAAAAGATCAGGAAGCCGCCCCAAAGACTGAATCTATAAATGGACTATTTCTGTTTAATGTGCATGTTAAAGTGTTAATTGTTATTTGAATATTATGGGTACTGCTAATCTAAAAGGGGAGGAATTGTAGTGTATGTACCTTTAAGAGAGAACTACTTTTACAGCTCCTGTATACTGTAGTACCGGCAGTGACCACACCTGTATATAAGCCTTGAGCATGCCTCTGTACTGTCAGTCTTGAGACAACCCTACTCCAGTAAACACCTGTTGATTGTTAAGTTACAGCCTCCGTGTAGTTATTGGAAAACATCATACTTTAAGAATCACGGATTCAACAAGTTTCACCATATCAAGCAAATAGGAGCTGGTACCTCAGATTCAGAAACCAGGTGAAATAATTCCATGCCATAAGGATAAGAAGTGTAAAAATTGCAAGGCGTTAGTTTTCTTAGATTACTAGAGAGGGTATTTGTGAGAGTGTCCTTATAAGGATATAGGGACATTTGAATGGTACATAAGAACATAATAAATAGGAGCAGGAGTCGGCCATTCGGCCCCTCGAGCCTGCTCCACCATTCAATAAGATCAGAGCTAATCTTCGACCTCAACTCCACTTTCCTGCACTATCCCCATATCCCTTGATTCCCTTAATATCCAAAAATCTATCGATCTCTGCCTTGAATATACTCAACGACTGAGCCTCCACAGCCCTCTGGGGTAGAGAATTCCAAAGATTCACCACCCTCTGAATGAAGACATTTCTCCTCATCTCAGTCCTAAATGGCCGACCCCTTATTCTGAAACTGTGACCCCTGGTTCTAGACTCCCCAGACAAGGGAAACATCCTCCCTGTATCTTCCCTGGCAAGCCGTGTAAGAATTTTGTATGTTTCAATGAGATCACCTCTCATTCTTCTAAACTCTAGAGAATATAGGCCTAGTCTACACAATCACTCCTCATAGGACAATCCCCCCATCCCAGGAATCCGTCTGGTGAACCTTCGTTGTGCTCCCTCTATGGCAGGTATATCCTTCCTTAGGTAAGGAGACCAAAACTGTACACAATACTCCAGGTGTGGTCTCACCAGGGCCCTATATAATTGCAGTAAGACGTCTTTACTCTTACACTCAAATCCTCTTGTAATAAAGGCCAATGGTAGACTGTGCAAAGGTCATTGTGGAATCAGAGGACAATGTGGATGCACTGACCAGATGAATCAAATGAGTATAGAAAAGATCTGGGTGTTTTTCATAGAAAGAGATGTAGAGACACCATGGCTGTAAGCCTGAAGCTGTAAGAAAAGGCTAGAAAGGGTAGGGAACCCATTTCCCCCTTACCACTTTTGGGATTTCCCACCAGAAGTGACAGGGAACTTACAATATGTCCATCCATTTATATGCAGCCATGTTGTAATGCTATGGAAATGACAGAAATACAATATGGAATGTATCTCCCATCAGTTGCACCATAGAAGCACGGGGTGCATGTTTGTCCCTGGTGTGCAGTGTTGCTATGGCAGCAGAGGGGAGATATTTCAATTTAAAAAAAACAGAAAGAAAGCCTTGGTAGTCAATTGCTGTTTTAAAAAAATTTCACTTTGTAAACTTTGCCAGGCCTTACTGGAGCTGCTGGCTTCCCTTCATCCCTCGTGGTGCCCGGATGAAACATACGAATGAGACAAGGAGATTGGCTCGAGCCAGAGATGCATCCTTGCGGTGGGCGGAAGGTCTGACTCACCAAAGTTCCACAGGATGCTGCAAAAAAGCTGAAAATCTTGGCCCAGTGTCTCAACATCGGATCCTTGAAGACCAAGATTATGTCCACTATATGAGAAAAACACTGAAAATGAAGACTGAAGAAAATGGACATTGATGTGACTCACCAAAGTTCCACAGGATGCTGCAAAAAAGCTGAAAATCTTGGCCCAGTGTCTCAACATCAGATCCTTGAAGACCAAGATTGTGTCCACTATATGAGAAAAACACTGAACGTTGAGGGAATCGTAGCCCTTGCGCTTATGAGGGCAGTAGCCTCGGGGCTGAACACTACGGATACACCAAGTGAAGTGGGTGATCTGCTGGAATCTGATCTGGTGTAGCCAAGGCATAGCATCTAGATGCACTACTAGATCAAAGTGAGTGGTGCACTAAATTCCTACACCACTGGGTCCTTTCAGGCAGCAGGATACATCACTAGTGCCAACTAGAATGCAGTTCAGTATTACATTATAAAAGTAACAGATGTTTCAACATGCATCTGCATACACAAAGTTCAACACTGGAATACAGAGATACCTGGAGAGGCAGGCTCAATTTTTTTAGATGTGCTGCATTCCTAGGGTATAAGGCTCCGCTGATTGCACTCACATAGTCCATGAGGTTTCTGTAGGCAATGCCTCCCTTTTATTAACAGAAAAGATTCCTGCTCCATAGACATGTAGATGGTATGTGACCAAAGGCACATAATTTTGCAAGTTCATGCCCTTTTCCTGTGAAGTGCTCATGAAACACATTTTGTTATGCCGTCAGGCTGAAAGCAGTGTGCAAAGTTGGCTTATGAGAGATATGGGCTACCTGCTGCAAATGTGACTGATGAAACTGATGAGAACTGGAATTTCTGCCCATGTTGTATAGTTTGAAATTCCTCCCATCGCTAAGCTTCAAAACGGAAGCTAAGAAATCCACCGCTTGCATGAACCGGGCAAGGTGGCAGATCAGGAACTTTGTTAAAATAATGGCCCTTTGTTAATTGTGTTGTTTCATGTTGCACAATGTATAGGGATTTAGCAGGTGCTTGAGCGACAGAGGATGTGTTTCCGTGGGAACATTTTCATATATATTGTTTTTGGTCACAAGTGATTGACAGCAAAATCTTCAAAGGGATTAAACTGTGTAAAATAGTAGTCTTCAGTCCTGATGAAGATATGCAGACTCATTGAGTGCATGACTCACACATTCTGTATGTAACTTCTCATCCCAAAAATGTGAACAAGAAAAGAGAAAGCCTGGATGTTTGGTCTAAAAGGCCTGTTACATGTCAAGAGATCATAAGAGGCAGCTTTCTGAAAAGGGCATATTAATGCTTTGTGGTTCCAGTTCACTTATTAAGGACTGTACTGTACAGAAACTTGCATCTGTTTCTGTTTTTGTACATGATTTTATCTGTAAATAAATCTGGCCAATAACTTTAGTAATGGTTTTGTAGCGTGGTATTTTCTATTTAAGATGACAGGACAATGTGGTGGTGTTTCTTTTAATTTTTTAATTTATTCATTCACGGGATGTGGGCGTCACTGGCAAGACCAGCATTTATTTCCCATCCCTAATTGCCCTTGAGAAGGTCATGGTGAGCCGCCTTCTTGAACCGCAGCAGTCCGCGTGGTGAAGGTACTCCCACAGTGCTGTTAGGTAGGGAGTTCCAGGATTTTGACCCAGCAACGATGAAGGAATGGGGATATATTTCCAAGTCAGGATGGTGTGTGACTTGGAGGTGGTGGTGTTCCCCTGCGCCTGCTTCCTTTGTCCTTCTAGGAGGTAGAGGTCATGGGTTTGAGAGGTGTTGCCGAAGAAGCCTTGATGAGTTGCTGCAGTGTATCTTGTAGATGCTACACACTGCAGGAATGTTGCACCGGTGGTGGAGGGAGTGAATGTGTAAGGTGGTGGATGGGGTGCCAATCAAGGCGTACCACATAGTGCGGCTGATTTTCACTTTGGAGTGATTATCTGCACGAACACTTTTGCGGTATCCTGGAGCCGCACATGTGCACCCGTTCCGCTTCTGCGCATGTTTACCGAAGCCGCGCATGCGCAGTACCCATCAGTTGCGGCCTGTAGCATGGGCCACACTTTCCACAGCTCCATAAGGAGAGGTCACTGGATCCGTTGGTGGCCGGGGGGAGAAGAGAGAGAATTGAAAGGGAGGAACTTGGGTGGGGGGGGGGGGGCATGGAGAGGTCAGGAACTTGGGCGGGGGGGGGTGGGGGGAGCTCAGTAATTTGGGAGGAGGTCAGAAACTTGTGGGGAGGTCAGGAACTCGGGCAGGAGGAGGTCAGAAATTTGTTGGGGGGGGGAGCTCAGGAACTCCGGTGGGGGGCGGGGGGTTAGGAACTTGGGCAGGGGGAGAAGGTCAGGAATTTGAGGGGGAGGGGGAAGGTCAGGAACTTGTTGGGTGGGGTGGCAGGAACTTGTTTGGGGGGTGGGAGAAGGTCATAACCCGTGAGGATGAGCCCTGTCTGTTCTATGTGAGCTCTGTTGTGTCTGGAGCAAGGCAGTCAGAATGTCTCAAATTAAATTTTGCAAACTAATTGATTACTTAGGCAGGCAGGACTAATTGTACATTCCAGATAAACTGCTGAGTGTGTCTTGTTCTCTAAGGGGACCAATCAGAAATCAGGTGTTGCCTTCAAGGTGACCAATCAGAGATCTGGTGTTGGAAATAAACGCAACATTTTCATTTTGAGCACACGTCAGATGGGTGGTGAGCAGAACAATCACACTGCACTGCTTGCCTGACAGCACCGGAAACAGCCCTGAACCATTTCCATGGTTGGGCCTCGTTGGAATGAGATCATAAAGCTGCCAATGCTCAACAAGCACTGACGGGATCTCACAGATCAGGGGGGCAGGAAATCAGGCAGCTCCTCTGAGGAGACTGAGCGGAGAAGGATTTGTTTGTTAAGGAAGGGGGGAGGGTAATCCAAGCCGGGCATGAAAGGACCAGCAGAAGGCCAGATGATTTATTTGTGGGACCAAGGGAGGAGCATTTATGCTCCTCTTGACCCCGCAAAAACCTTATTGAAAACTTACCTACAATGTTTCCGGAACAGCCTCTAGCAGTCCCTTTAAGGGCCATTAGTTGAGCTGGTCTATGTACAGTACCAATTCGTGCCTGAAAATTGCAACATGATCCTACTACTTTCGTAGGACCTCAAATATTTTTAATAAGGCTTGTTCGGGGCAAGGGCGCTGGCCACTCATTTCAAGGTGGTCTCCAAAATTGAGTCAGGCGGGCCTCGGAGGGTCAGTGAGCAGTAGTTTCTTTTAGTTACCACATCGTTTTTCAGTGTGATCATTCAGGATTTTTCCCCCCATTGAAGCTTGCACAGGAGTCCTTACCGCAACCAAAAGGGCAGCATTCAAGGCATTAAATATATTTTATATGCTCTTCTCTATTCTATGAATCATTTCTTGTACAATCCTTAGTTTTATAAATTAATATAAACGGAATTACTTCAATTTTTACAGTGGTGAGCCTTGCTTTTATTTATGCAAGAGTGCACATGTAGACTTTGTTTAACAGGATGTACTACTGTCCCGTCTCCTTGTGCTACATGTAACCGTCTGCTGTGGTCTGTCTCGAGCACTGCTAAATGATACCTTTCTGGAACAGAACCACCACCTTCGCAAGGGCAATTAGGGCTGGGCAATAAATGCTGGCCTTGATAGTGACGCCCACATCCCGTAAATGAATAAATAAAAGGAAATTAAAAAGTAGCTATGGTGCTTGCTGTGGAGTATCCTGTGGATTTTCAGGTGATTCCAAAGGCCAGCTGTGGTCCTGCATGCTGCGAATAGCCTGTAATATTTCAGCTATATTGGCTGCGGGGTCTTCTCTAGTCAAATTCCCAGAGGCATGGGCTCTCAAAGGACTAGCAGTGACTGGAGAGTCACCATCTGATTATGCCTTTCTCTCGGGAACTGCTGTTGGAGTCCTGAAGATGACCACTCTCTGTGAGTAGCGGTGGGTGCATTACTTCAAGGTCAATGACAGGTGTCCCAGTTGTGTTTGTGAGTCAAAGCTGACCTTAACTGCACCTTGGAATTTGGACCACAACACCTCAACATCAGTGGGGGCACTGTTGAAAGATACTCCAACTGTGGTAGCTGTTTCCATGCCAGAGCTCTTCCTGCAAAAGTATATCTGGGTGGTAGCATTAGCAAGACCAAGCTGCATTGTATTCACCTGTTCATGTTCATGAAGCAGTTTCTTAGCTGATCCCAATGAGGTCATAATTATGAAGCAACTCAGCATGACCAGTAGGCATGCTAGACCACTGACCACCAGGAGTCCACTCTTCCTATGCCTCTAAGTTTGCTCCTTCCTCACCTATGATCTGTTACTCATCATGTGTTCTCTCCACAATTGTCAGCATCCCCAGACCCATGTATCAGCTTTTAGCCTCCTTAAAGAGGGTAATGGGTTTTTATTTGTTAAATTCCACCACCAGACCTCAGATGTTGTCACCTGCTGAAGGCCCTCTTCTTCTGCAAAGAAAGGAACAGCATACATTGCATAAGAAGAAATTGTGACAGGCCCAGAAAAATAAAGTTCCAAGTACTTTGCTAACTAAACTTCGAACTGCAGATTACTTTCATACAGTCACGTCTATCTGTAGTTAGTACCAATTTTTCTTACCTGCAACTTTGCTTGCTTCTCTTTTCTGGCCTGTTCAAATACTTCTGCTATGTCCTTTTGCACTCCATTGCCACCACATTACTGCAAAAACTCGGACCAACAGTCCTCTTTTGTAAATCTTTTCAGGGAAGTACGTCTGGGACTTGCAAATTCTTTGGGTACTCATATAGCATTGACAGTTAGCCTCCTTGTGCAGTTCGGCACTTTTCTTGCAATGAGACAGATTCTTATGCACATCCTTTCATCTGCAGTGGATGCCATACATTGTGTTCGCATTGCCTTCTATGACTTCTGGTTGCCTTTCCAACCCAAAGAGAGGGTTTCACTGCCTTCTCACCCCATCCACGACCATCTACAAGATCTCATCAGTGAAAAAGGGTTTTGTGCAATCTCCATGAATGCTCGCATTTGTGCACTCAAGATCAAGAGACAGTAAAGGAATCCATTTTGTACAAAAAGAATCCATTTATATTAGCTTCCATTTTATATTAGCTCTATACTTAGAATTAAAAGACTGCAAATGTAGTTAACAGTATCTCTATAGAGGTCAGAGCCTTCTTTCTAGGTCAGATTGCACACTGATCACATTTAGAGATTGCGTTATCTGTAACTAACCATAATCATACTTTCTATGTATTGCTAACCCTAAACATCAGTCTTGGGACCACAAAAAGAAAGCCTTGAGTGAAAGATGTTTAGAAAGCCTGGAACATCTTGGTAGAGACTGGTACAAGTTAGTACCAAGAATATGTGTAAAGGGTTATGGAATGCAGATGCCTACGGATTAGTGCAGCTAGAAGCAGTATCAATAAGGTGAGATCGTAGCCATAGGTTGAGAAGGAGGTTGGAGGAAATCAGGAGGAGGAGACGAGAGAGAAAGAAGGTGAGCTCAAATGGCTGTAATGTGCATTTAGCAGGAGCATCTTATGTAATCTCAGTGTTGGCTTTGAGTATCTCTGTTTATTTAACCCTTAATAATCCTTCAAGTGTTTGACTCTGTGTTCAAGCTCATTCTTGGCATATAGACGCAGGACTGCAGCTTCTGTCTATAATATGAGAAAAATTACATACCTGACACTCAGATTGATTTTCTATTTGTTATTAATACAGGATGGCTAGAAAGTGTTATTACAGACGTGTACTAATTGCTTCCTCAGTTGTGCATTAGCTGCAATGCATCCCATCTCACGGAAAGTGTGTTTAGTAAAGTAGGGCATTCCTATGAGTGCACTAAAAAGGTAGAAGAAAAATCCATCCTATTATATATTATCTGATCTTATCTTATTGCGCAAGGAGAAATAAGTTGCCCTCCATTCAAATCTGAAGAGCACCTTTCACTGTGGCACAAACATACTCATTTATAGTAAATATATTATATATCTGTATGAGAAATAAGTTGTAATGTTCAGGTGGAATAACAGTGAGGCACCAAATGTCAGTGAGGAAGGGCTGTGATGGTTGATGAAGGGCCATCGATAACAGTCGAGGCCCAGTACACTGCAGGCCCGTCCTGACTTGCATGGGTCTACTTTCACAGGGAGATGGTATATCACGAGGACCACATTAAGGAGTCACTTGCCTCCTTGCATGTGACAATGCAAGATGATCTGAGTAGGTTGGAGGAATCCAATACCCAAATATACATGATGTCATTTCCCAAAGGCTGTCTGCATTGTTGTATTCCATTGAACATGAGAATAAATTTTATGAATTTATAGCAGGATCACACATTGGGAATCACAGACACAGTCCCCATGACTTTTTTTGCCATTAAAATTAATGACCAAAAGTATTGAAAAGAAAAAGTGAAATTTACCCTATGTAGTAGTGACCTCAAGTATACAGACCATAGCCACAATAAGTGCATCTCTCATGAATCCCACTGCTGCTATGGGGGTTTTAATACAGTCATGGCCACCTTAAACACATTTGGAGAACAGCAACAGGAGGTAGTGCACTTGAAAGCACTGAGTCCACAGCAACTACTGCAAATGAAACTCCGGTCACTGATGCAGGTGCATCAGGCTTAGTCACAAATTCAGATGACAGAACTTCTGTGCAACTTACCCGAATTAGCTGGATCTCCCCATGCCCAATCTCAATAAATTCCAAGCGCAACATGATACTAAACTCTTTGCCTTCAGCACTGTACATTTTGTTTGCTCTGAACCCCTTTCCGTCATGACTCTGATCAATGCTCCAGCCTTTCCTATCCACTTGGACTTTTCCCCTATATCCCCTTGGCCTCCATTGATCTTTCTATGGAGAACTGCTAGCACACAATTGCTCATTTGAGTTTCTCTACTATTCTTACTCGATCTAATCCATCTCCTTCTGATCCAGCTCCTTTTTTGGTCCCAACCCTAAAATCATCATCAAACGTGCCGACAAGGGTGTTATGTTGAGCAAGGAGCACCGCCTATCGGAGGCCAAATAGCAGCTGACTGAGACAGCTTCCTTCTTCTTCACTCTTCCACCACCCCTACTTCTGGTTGTCCTCCCCCTTGGTCTTTCCCATGCACCTGTGGATTTCCCTTCACCCCACACCATTGTCTATTGCCCTACGCATTCTATCCACACGAGACAGCAATTTGCATGTGCGGCATCAATCAGGCTGGTGTATTGGCTGCCACCAGTGCAGTCTCCTCTGGAGAAACCAATACAATACAATACAATACAAATCGCTTTATTGGCATGATAAGGTACATCTTATGTTGCCAAAGCATCAAAATACATAAATGCAGATTATGTGACCACCTTACTGGACATCTGCATTGCTTCTGCAATGGTCCTGACTTCTCTGTGGTTTGCTGTTTCAACTTCCCCTCCTATTCCCATCCTGATTTCTGTCTTTGGCCTCCTACCCTGTTCCAACCAAGCTCAAATACAAACTTTATGAACAGTATCTCATAGTTTTTCTTGATACTCTGCAGCCCTCTACTCTGAACATTAATTGAGCGATTTCACACCGTAGTTCTCTCCCCCAGTTTCCTGACTGTTTTCCATCAACCTTCCATTTTTAGCTGTTTCAACCCCGTTTGTCTTTATAAAGCCGTTTCACTGCTTGACTGGATGATGGATTATATATAATCACCAGTTCCTTCTGGCCTCTTGCCAGCTTTAAGAAAAACTATTCACAGGTTATTAAATCCATTAGCTTTGTGATCATAGTCAGCATAAGTGGCTTGACTTTTATTGGTTGTTCTCTCCTCCCCTACATTTTGTCCATTTTATTCAGCACTGTAAGGGCTACTTATCTGTTTCCAATTCTGATAAAAGTGGACCCATCTTTTGTCTTTACAGATTCTGATAGACCTGCTGTGTACAGTATTTCCAGCATAGTGGTTTTGTTTCAGATTTGCAGATTTTTATTATTATAGCAGCATTTTATTTGTTCTTATTTTTCATTCCTTTCCACATCGACATATGTCACTATCACTGCAAAATCGAATAAAGTCAATTCACACTTATATTTTAGTCTGTGATGTTTTTCATTGTAAAAAAAAAAAAGAAATCAGCAACAAAGAGCCTGATTCCTGAGATGTCCCCTGTAGGTGGTTGGAATGACTCTGCAATGTAAAAGGTGAGGCTCTGGTGACCTGCACTGCGTTGCAAACAGCTGATTGTCTCCACAGGTCTTCCTGTGCCAGGTAGTACATCTCAGTGGCAGCTGTCTTTGCTGACTCGATTACATTAGGCCCACTGCCTGGGGCAGTACCTGCTGCGAGTCTTGCACCCCAAAGTGCTTCTCGACTATCCTTCCTTCTTGCTCCACCGAAACATACCCGGCAGTAACTATTAGACCCATACTCTCTGACAAAGAAATCCTCTGTGCTATTCACTTAGGTCACTGCCTCAATAATACACCAAATCTTGCCACATGTTAAGCTCTCTGACACCATGTCTAACCTGAAGTAAAGACATTTCTTTTTGAGTTGACTGCAAAGTTGCAGAATCCTGCATAAGTTCATAATTAATGACTTTTAACGAGGCTTTAACAAACAAAATGTACTTCTTTCTCATACTTTTTGCTAATGTTTTTGGAGGGTTATGGCAACACAGAGTGGCATTAAACTTGGATGAAGTTTGCCTGCATTCTACAGGCATTTTGCCCTTTAAAAAATTTTTTATTTATACTTTCAATATCATTATTGTACTGAGGAAAGTATGGCTCTAGATTTGAATTTGAAAATAATTTAGCAGAAATTAATATTGCCCTCCTCTAGATTAAAGTATCACATTTTGGACAAACAAAATCACAAAAAAATGCTCTGTGTTGTAGACTCTATAAATGCCCAAACGGTTTTATAAAGTCATGCTTAAGAATTGCAAAGAAATTACTATTCTCACCTTGAAAAAAAAAGCTTGATGATAGTAATTGTGAATTAATGTCAGAATACAAGGGATAAAACATGAAATGCCATAATTATAAGTAGCACAGATAAATAGGATCAATATAATTTGTGCATTTCATACAGTTGACTAAACAATTGCCTTTGCACATCGATGTATGCCTTACAGATATCCAAACTGTTGTCTTAAGACATTTACTTAAATGTTGAGCTTCCTTCCATTTTGCCACGATTACCCAGATATTCGTGTTTTGGTTTAAAGCTGTCCCGAGGCTTGAGAGCTCCATACGCAGGGTATTTGTCATGGTATTCAGTCAGTAGAAAAGGCTGTAGAGTCCTGTCATAGAATCCTGTTGGCAGATGTGGACAGTGATGCCGCCTGTTAAACAAAAAGGAAATAAGGTTAACTTACTGACACAGATGTTTTTGATGATGGAGGTCAGGAGGGAGAGTACAACTAAGTTTAAAACAAATATCTTCAGTGTGCTTAAACAGTGTCGCCTAGAAATTACTTTTTTTGTTGGTATTAGTTGATGAACACTTAGCAGAGGAATTATCCCATTTAAATTAAATGGGGTAAGGCTTATGTTAAAACAGCAAAGAGAAATGTAATTCAAATGTGCTTAATGTTAACAGCAACAGCTATCTAGGTTCATATCACTAAATTAAGTGGCAAAGCAATGTCAATGTGTTATCTTCACAAGCTGTACACTATATTCACAAATATTAGGAAGTCAGTGGAAATGGTAAAATAAATGCTCGATATAGGATTGGATTGAATTGTGCATAAGCAGAAAATGCTGGAAACACTCAGCAGGTCAGGCAGCATCGAGGAGAGAGCAACAGAGTCAACCTTGAGAGTCGGGGACCCTTCCTCAGAACTGGAAAAGGTTAGAGAGATTTTTAAGCAGGGACAGGGAGGAGGGGAGGAAAGAACAAAGGGAAGGTCTGTGATAGGATGGAGGGCAGGAGAGATTGACTGACTAAAGGGATGATGGTGCTAGGCAAAAGGAGAGGTAAAGGGGGCGATTTTCTGACGTCGGAGGAGGTGGGTTTGGAGGCGGGAAAGGCGGGAAAATCAGAATCAAAGAGGTCGGGTTCGAACCCGCCTCCAACCCGCCTCCACGGGATTTTGCTGGTGCCGGTTTTGGAGGTCGGGAAATGCTCCCACCTCCAGCTGGCCATTGCGCTATTAAAGATCCTTAAATGCTCGTTAAGGGCTTCTCTAAGCCTATTTTGAGAGGCCCTCATTGTAATGATCAATAACATGTCATTCTATAGTGGACACTAGGTGGAGCTGTAGAGCTGTATATAGCTGTATGTATAAGACTACACTACCCAGCTGTATGTATATTAAGACGACATTACCCATGAGGCACTAGTCTACCCACAAGGCAACAGTCAAGATGGAAGCCTCTACAGATACTGTACCTAGTCCACATGTGCTCAATAAAAGTGTCTAGCAAAAGCTAGCTGTGTTCATAATAAGAATGTCTATTTATTAATGAACATAAGACTCATGATTTTTCCAGCTATTTGGCGTGATTCACGCACCTCCTAAACCACGCCAGGTAAACCTGGCGGGTTGACTCGTGGGTGGCCTCCTCACTGCTGCAGGTCTAAGAAGACATCGTTTATTGCAGCAAGGATTACTTGCAGGTGCCAGACCTTGGCTTTAAAGGGTCTCTGAGCACTTTTAGAAGGCCTTCCGAAGTTGGAGGTGCAGCAGCTTGACTCCATCACCTGTGGGACCTCCTTGGAAGACCCTCTCCCCACTTGCAATGAGCGCTTCCCCAAGGAGGCATCTAAAAGCAGCATGGGAACCATTTGTTTTCTTTCTGCGTGGACCTCAGATGAGGATGAGGAGGAGGAGGATCTGGAGAAGGAGGAGGAGGAGCAGGAGGAGTTCAGAGCGCCGGTGTATCGACCAGCGGCAGCGGCAGCACGCGAGCACATGGCTTCCCGGGATGCAAGGGATGAACTTATCATGGCCAGATTTGCACAGGTTGCCCAAGTTGGCACATGTCCTTGGCTCCATCCTAGGACATCATTGACAATGGACATGACTCTCTGGCCTCCTTTCACTCAGGCCACCAACCTGACAATGCAAGTGTGGCGGTGCCCGCAATGTGGAGCTGCCTAAGGCGAAAGAACAGATGCCATAACGCCAACATTTTGGCTTCAAATCATTTTAATGCTTTCCAACAGGGATGGCATTTCATCAATACACAGGAACATTCTCCCAATCTGCACACAGATCTGGAGGTTATATCCCTTGCCAGCTGGACCCACACAGCCTTGGTTTCTTTGGCAAGCCTCTTCCTCCGAGATGAGTGGAAGAGCACCTCCATGCTAGCTGTCACCCCCTCAAACATTTGCAGCGCCTCATCCGAGAGCCTCGGGGAGGTCCTTGCCTTGGAATTGGACATAGTGGTTTCTCAGAAGATGTTGGAGGTGGTGCAGGAGATGCAGAAATGCTGTGAAATGAGCCAAGGGAGGAAGAAGCCATAAAATCAGACTGGAAAAGTGCTGTCAACAGAGGCGAGTTTCAGTCCCAAAACACTAATTGAGCGAGGGCATCCCACACCTCTGAAATCAAGTGGCCAATCATGGGAAAATCGCAAATTTTTGAAACCTATCAGTGGAGGCGAGTTTCAAACCAACCCAAACCGAAACCTGCCTCCATCTCGTCTCCAGTGGGAAAATCGCCCCCAAAGGGACAAGTTAAGAAACAAAAGATGACTCTAGATGAGGTGTGAATGATGATGGCAGCATCATTAACAGCTACCATGTGAGAAAACAAGAGAAAAAAATTAAAAAATAAAGAAATACAGGGGCCGAGGTTATAGTCTAAAATTGTTGAACTCGATGTTAAGTCCAGAAGGCTGTAAAGTGCCTAATAGAAAGATGAAGTGCTGTTCCTCGAGCTTACATTGAGAGATAGATTTTGTTGAGTCATATCTTTTTGTTAATAATATAATGCTGTACTTTGCCTTGGTAAATACAATGCAGTAATCACATTTGCTTATATATTAGAATATGACATCTTCCATTTTCAAACCAATTATCTTTGTGGTTCCTGCAAGTTATGCTGCCATGTTTCATGTTGAGTTGTGGGCTGTTTTGTGAAGAGTTTAGACTGCCCAAACTCATTTCACTTGGGGGTAAAAATTTCAATGCATCACTCCTTCGTGCATGCCGGGAGTGCAAATTGCAAAATTGCACTCTCCCAGACAGAAATTGCAATATGTACCAAAGAGCAGCACATTGGAATTTTTACCTCTTACAATGATAACTTGCATTTATTTAGTGCCTTTAACTTAGTAAAATGTCCCAAGGTGCTTCACAGGAGCATAATGAGACAAAAATTGACACCGGGCCACATAAAGAGATATTGGGCTGGATTTTGTCAATGGGGGCGCGTTGGAGGCGGGACTGCTGCTTGTCGGGTTTTAGTCCCGCCTCCATCGACTTGTGGCCAACCCACGTTGTTTTCCCTTGATTGACCTTGTTAAGCCCGCCCAGTGGGCTTAGCAGGCCAATTAAGAGGAAGCCGGTTACAGAGAACGTCAGCGTATGACGTTTCATCTGTCAAAAAGTTTTGACAGATGAATTGTCATCGTTTGACAGCTCTGTGAAGCTGTCAAACCACTGACATTCTCTGTTGTTTGATGAGTTCTTGTATTCAAGGCTCGCCAAACCTCTTTTGTGAGCAGAAATTAGATGGCTGCTGCATCGGAGAATGCAGCAGCCATCTGTCATCTCTGCCGGTGAGATGCGAGACTCTCCGCATCCCCAACGGTTGAAACCTGCAGGAAGAAACAAAGGTAAATAAACATTTTCTATCACTTTCCACTCACCTCACATATTTACCTCTCCACACTTGCACCCATCACTTACCTCCACAGCGCACTTTTGCACCCCTCCGACCCCCGCCTCGCCCCGGTGACCCTGGTGGGGTTTCCCGACGTCAGGAAGCCTGTGCCTCTAGTGGAAAAATAGGGATAATCCTCCTAACTGCCTGTTACTTACCTGTTAACAGGCAGTTGAGTGGCTGTAATCCCCTTCCCGCCTCCAGGAGACGGGACCTGGCGCAGGTCAGCTACCCAGCTCCTGGGAAGATGGAACGGAGGCGGGTTGGCGGCAGGATGGGTACCCACCCCCAGATTCTGCCATTTTCCCGGTAGTCCCACCTCCAAACCCACCTCCCCAAGGCTGGAAAAATCGCCCCCATTAGGACAAGTGGCCGAAAGCTTGGTCAAAGAAGTAGGCTTTAAGGAGCAACTTAAAAGGAGGAGCGAGAGTCGGCGGGAATCGCGGGCTGAGCGGTGAGTATAAAAGGCTCCAGAGACCAGGTAAGGCCTCAGTTTGGAGCGAGAGTCGGCAGGAATCGCGGGCTGAGCGGTGAGCGGTGAGTATAAAAGGCTCCAGAGACCAGGTAAGGCCTCAGTGCTGAGCGAGAGTCGGCGGGAATCGCGGGCTGAGCGGTGAGCGGTGAGTATAAAAGGCTCCAGAGACCAGGTAAGGCCTCAGTGCAGAGCAAGAGTCGGCGGGAATCGCGGGCTGAGCGGTGAGTATAAAAGGCTCCAGAGACCAGGTAAGGCCTCAGTGCTGAGCGAGAGTTGGCAGGAATCGTGGGCTGAGCGGTGAGTATAAAAGGCTCCAGAGACCAGGTAAGGCCTCAGTGCGGAGCGAGAGTCGGCGGGAATCGCGGGCTGAGCAGTGAGCGGTGAGTATAAAAGGCTCCAGAGACCAGGTAAGGCGTACCAGTCTCCAATCTCGGAACTCAGAGGGAAGGAGAGAAGTAAAAAGAAATCGAAATGTCACGTCACCAGGAAGCAGGTAAGTGATTGGTTGGTGAGTATTTCTCTCTTTTTAAACCTTAACTCTGTGGTTTATAGTTTCTAAAGTCTCTGCGGTGTAGCGGGGACTGTTTATAAACCAGGGCCCTTAAATATATAATTTAGCTGTAAGGTAACTTCAATTCTGCGGTTTATATTTTCTAGGGTCTCTGTGGTGTAGCGGGGACTTCTGCCATACAAGCGCCCTAGAGTATATCTTTAATTGGTGGTATTGAATTAATTTAAATTAATTAAAGGGTAAGTCATGTCAGGACAGCCCAGCCCCGTGTTATGCTCCACCGGCGCTATGTGGGAATTCAGGGACACTGCCGGCATCCCTGACGACCATGTGTGCTGGAAATGTATCCAGCTGCAGTTTCTAGCAGACCGCATTGAGGCGCTGGAGCTGCGGATGGATGAGTTTTGGAGCATTCGCGATGCTGAGAGGGTCGTGGATAACACGTTTAGTGAGTTGGTCACACCGCAGGTAAGGGCTGCACAGGCAGAAGGGAAATGGGTGACCATCAGGCGGAGCAGGCAGGTAGTGCTGGGGACCCCTGTGGCCATCCCCTTCTCAAACAGGTATACTGATTTGGATACTGTTGAGGGGGATGACTTACCAGGGGAAGGCAGCAGCAGCCAACTTCCTGGCACCGGGTGTGCTTCTGCTGCTCAGGAAGGGAGGAAAAAGAGTGGGAGAGCAATAGTGGTAGGGGATTCTATCATAAGGGGAACAGATAGGCGTTTCTGTGGCCGTAGACATGACTCCAGGATGGTTTGTTGCCTCCCTGGTGCCAGGGTCAAGGATGTCACTGAACGGCTGCAGGGCATTCTGAAGGGGGAGGGTGAACAGTCAGAGGTCGTGGTTCACATTGGGACCAACGACATGGGTAGGAAGAGGGATGAGGTCCTGCAGCAAGAATTTAGGGAGCTAGGTGGCAGACTAAAGAGCAGGACCTCAAAGGTTGTAATCTCTGGATTACTCCCGGTGCCACGTGCGAGTGAGTATAGGAATAGGAGGATAGAGCAGATGAATGCGTGGCTAAAGAGTTGGTGCAGGAGGGAGGGCTTTCGTTTCCTGGATCACTGGGCCTGCTTCTGGGGAAGGTGGGACTTGTACAAGTCGGACGGGTTGCACCTGAACCAGAATGGGACAAATATCCTTGCGGGGAGGTTTGCTAGCACTGTTGGGGGGGGTTTAAACTAACTTGGCAGGGGGATGGGATACAGAGTGGAGCTATACTAGGGGGCGATGTACAGCCAAATATAGAAGAAAAAACAAGTCAGCTTGGAAGGCAGAGCAAATATGTAACGGCACAAGGGAGTAGGGCAAGGCTGGATGGCATTTATTTTAATGCAAGGAGTCTTGCGAATAAGGTGGATGAACTGAAGGTGTTGATGAACACATGGGAGTATGATATTGTTGCTATCACGGAGACATGGTTGAGGGAGGGGCAAGACTGGCAGCTCAATATTCTGGGGTATAGAATCTTCAGGTGAGACAGGGGGGGGTAAAAGAGGAGGGGGTGTCGCAATATTAATTAAGGAGTCAATTACTGCTGTAAGGAGGGATGATATATTAACAGGTTCCTCTAATGAGGCCATATGGGTCGAACATAAAAACAAAAAGGGGGCAAGCACTTTGCTGGGAGTGTACTATAGGCCCCCAAACAGTCAGGGGGAGATAGAGGAACAGATATGTAGGCAAATCTCAGAGAAATGTGCAAATAATAGGGTAATAATAGTGGGGGATTTCAACTTCCCCAATATTAACTGGGATAGTCAGAGTGTGAAAGGCTTAGAGGGTGCAGAATTCTTAAAGTGCATCCAGGAGAGCTTTCTGAGCCAGCATGTAGAAAGTCCTACAAGAGAGGGGGCGGTACTGGACCTAATTCTAGGGAATGTGGCCGGGCAAGTGGTAGAAGTGTTAGTAGGTGAGCACTTTGGTGACAGTGACCATAATTCGGTGAGATTTAAGGTAGTCATGGAAAAGGACAGAGATGGACCGGAAATAAAGGTTCTAAATTGGGGGAAGGCCGATTTTAATATGACAAGGCAGGATCTGGCCAAAGTGGACTGGGATCAGCTACTTGTAGAAAAATCCACATCGGAGCAATGGGAGTCTTTCAGAAAGGAAATTGAGAGAGTACAATGGCAACATGTTCCCGTAAAGGTCAAGGGTGGGACCAACAAGCCCAGGGAACCTTGGATGTCAAGGGATATATGAGAATGGATTAGGAAAAAAAGGGGGGGCTTTTGGCAGATACAAAGGACTAAAGACAGAGGAAGCCCTAGAGGAGTATAAAAAGTGCAGGGGGATACTTAAAAAAGAAATTAGGAGAGCGAGGAGGGGCCATGAAATAACACTGGCGAGCAAAATAAAGGAAACTCCTAAGGTGTTTTATAAGTATATTAAGGGCAAGAGGATAACTAGGGAAAGAGTAGGGCCCATTAGGGACCAAAGTGGCAAACTGTGTGTGGAGCCAGAAGATGTAGGTGGGGTTTTAAATGAATTTTTTGCATCTGTGTTCAGTATGGAGAAGGACGATGTAGACATAGAAATCGGGCAGGGGGACTGTGATATACTTGAACATATTAGCATCGAGAGGGAGGAGGTACTAGCGGTTTTAGCAGTCTTAAAAGTGGATAAACCCCAGGCTCGGACGAGATGTATCCCAGGCTGTTGTGTGAGGCAAAGGAGGAGATTGCAGGGGCTCTGACACAAATTTTCAGAACCTCTCTGGCCACAGGGAATGTGCCAGAGGACTGGAGAACAGCTAACGTAGTACCATTATTCAAGAAGGGTAGTAGGGATAAACCAGGGAATTACAGGCCAGTGAGCCTAACATCAGTGGTAGGGAAATTATTGGAAAAAATTCTGAGGGACAGAATTAGTCTCCATTTGGAGAGGCAAGGATTAATCAGGGATAGTCAGCATGGCTTTGTCAAGGGAAGATCATGTCTGACCAATTTGATTGAATTTTTCGAGGGGGTGACTAGGTGTGTAGATGAGGGTAGTGCAGTGGATGTGGTATACATGGATTTCAGTAAGGCTTTCGATAAAGTCCCGCATAGGAGACTGGTCAAGAAGGTAAGAGCCCATGGGATCCAGGGTGCCTTGGCACATTGGATCCAAAACTGGCTTTGTGGCAGAAGGTGATGGTCGAAGGTTGTTTTTGTGACTGGAAGCCTGTGTCCAGTGGGGTACCGCAGGGATCGGTGCTGGGTCCCTTGCTGTTTGTGGTCTACATTAATGATTTGGATGTGAATGTAAAAGGTATGATCAGTAAGTTCACAGATGACACGAAAATTGGCGGGGTGGTAAATAGCGAGGAGGGTAGCCTCAGTCTGCAGGACGATATAGATGGGTTGGTCAGATGGGCGGAACAGTGGCAAATGGAATTTAACCCTGAAAAGTGTGAGGTGATGCATTTTGGAGGGACTAACAAGGCAAGGGAATACACAATGAATGGTAAGACCCTTGGAAAGTCAGAGGATCAGAGGGACCTTGGTGTGCATGTACATAGATCCCTGAAGAGGGCATAGATTCAAGGTAAGGGGCAGGAGGTTTAGAGGGGATTTGCCTGAAAGGGTGGTAGAGGCAGGAACCCTCACAACATTCAAGAAGCATTTGGATGAGCACTTGAAATGCCATAAAATACAAGGCTACGGACCAAATGCTGGAAAATGGGATTAGATTAGACAGGGATTGATGGCCGGCGCGGACGCGATGGGCCGGAGGGCCTCTTTCTGTGCTGTATAACTCTATGACTCTGTGACTCTATGAGAGGGGCGGCGAGGTTTAGGGAGGAAATTCCAGAACTTAGGGCCTAGGCAGCTGAAGGCACAGCCGCCAACGGTGGAGCAAAGGAAAATCAGGGATGCGCAAGAGGCCAGAATTGGAGGAGCGCAGAGCTCTTCGTGCTATTACAACCAGCAGAGGAAGGGAATTTCAGGCTGGGTTGGATTCTAACCTAGGTTCCAAAGGTGAAAGGACAGAGATTGATGTGCCTCAATGAATCCGAGACTCGACGTTAACGGAGCAAAACAAGGCTTTTATTAACTAAGAAAGTAATACACAGTGGAGAAGTGTCTCCCATCCAAAGATCTGCTGCACTGTCTGTGAGACAGTGCAGCCTGCTTAAGTAGTGGCCAGGTATGGGCGGAGCCCTACACACAATACAGTACCGGAGGGGAAATGAAACTGAAACTAAACTAAACACAGAGAATACAGTGCCTGAGAACACAGAGAATACAGTGCCTGATGAACGGCATATTTCATCACAGAGATCTAACCCACTGTGCCACCCAGCCCCTTAGAAGAATATTCATTTTGAAAATCAGGTTCTAAGAGTTGATGGAGAAATTGTGAATAATTACAACAGATTAACAAAATAGTTAAATTGCATTACAAATTAAATGTTAAATTAAATGACCACAGTACCCATGGAAACATATTTCCTAACAAACGGTTGAGTATAATTGGACTGACAAGAGTGTTCTGCATCAAGTGAACTGAAAAGCATGTACTGTAATTAATCAGAATGAAAGAGTACAAAAATAGATTAATTTTGTACTTGCTTGCGTTGTCATATAAGTTGTAATTGAATGTTCTTGCTGTTTTATGCCAATCATGACTTCAGCTTTAATTTATGTTTTTCTGAGTCCTGAAATTATTTGGATCTATAATAGATGCTTTAATGCAATAAAAAGTGTAATGTTGGTTAAAATGTATAAAGCAGTAATGGTCCATTTATTTAATCATTGCAGTAAAAACGATCTTTGTATATTTGTGATAAATTCACTGTACAATGCCTCCATCTACAGGGAGGTCAATATTGGATTTATCATTAACAACCACAATGACAAACTCCATTTATCTAGCACTTTTAGCGTAACAAATGTCCCAAGACACTTCAAGAATAAGCAAAAGGAACCAGATGCTGAGCCAAGAAAGGTGGATAAGAGGAGAGACCAAAGGCTTGGTGAAAGAGATGGGTTTTGAGGAGGTTTTTAAATGGGGGAACACAGGTGGAGAGGGAAAGAAGCTTAGGTTGTGATTTCCTGTAGGTAGGACCCAAGTGGTTAGTCAACCAAACTAAATCTAGTCAATAAATATGGGAAAACATTCTAACCCATTTATCTATAAACAATAGCCCCTTGGAGATCTCAGAGTGCCCACTGCCATTGCAAACTGAAGAAGGCCTGAAGCAACTACCATTTACAAAATTTAAATAATCTATGGCAACTCATGTTTTTCTTTTAAATTGTATGGTTTCTTTGAACAAACATTCTAGGGACGGTTTTAACTGGAGGCACAAAATGCCCAATGCCCGCTTGTTGTTACTGCTGTGAGGTTGAGTCATTTTGAGGCCTGGGCCTCAGTTACCTGCAGCCGGCGAGCTGTGGGAGCCCCGCTGCAGCTAGTTGGTTGTACGAGAGTGGGAAATAGGCCGGCTCTCACACCGAGAAATCCGGCAGGTTGGGTCGGGAACGGGTGGGGCCATCCTGGCAGGTGCCTTGCCCAAGCAAGTAACGGGCCAGACTCTTGTCGGTGTGCCCAGGTGGAGCACTCCTGCTCCTTCTGGCTCCACAAAAATATAAAGTTAAAAAGGAATTGGCAGGCATTTTCTGAGTGGCCTTCTGTGGTCCCTCTATGAACCATTGGTTAGGCCTCAACACCTGGTGCAAATAGGCGGAGTAGGAGTGGCGCACCTGTATACGTTATAGGACCCGATTTGGTTACTACAAGTGGCCTCCCGCCTGAAGCAGACAGGTCACTCCAGCTGCCCATCTCAGGACCCTATGCAAGATAGCAGTGGCCAGGGTGCCAGTGAAAACGGGGTGTAAGTGACCTGACACCATTTTCAGGCTGCAACCGCCCCAGTTACACGAGGTGGGGGGGGGGCCTTATATTCAGCTTTACTCTTTCTTCAGGCCTAGGGCTGCTGAAGGGAGCTCATTCGTTATTAAACAAGAGGCACCAAATCTGTTTTTACGCAATAGATTCATGTTGCAAAATATTTTTTTTTCCCAATTTATATTCCAACTTTAGGAGCAGTTGCTCACTGTCAGATTGTTTGTAATACGGAAAGCATTTCCTTTAACATGGTTGCCTCAGCCTCGAGTTCCAGGGCACAGATCCATCATTTCATCACATCTCCAGGAACTTTCATTCAATACCCCCTTCGCAGACTTTCATTGGAAAGGATTCCTCTCGTGTCTAGCAGCACCGCAACAAGGCACTTTCTGATGTTTAATGAGTTGAGAAGGGAAATTGTGCAATTCCAAGTTAAGGCCACGAATCAATGTTGCCAGCAGAGCTGGGTTCACCGGCACTGCTGACAGCCCTAGTATTGGGCCAAACAACAGTGATATAGCGCAGAAACTGTTTAAAGCGCAGGCCCAGGTCTGATCCACGAGTGCTTCTCCAAGGAGCCTCCAGTCAATTAGGGAGGGGCGATAAGTGCAGTTCTGCCAGTGTCACCTACCTCCCAAAAACCAATAAAACAAGTGATTTACAGAGCTCCAGTTCCAGAGGCTGCTCCGTGTAGACCCAAGTAAATCAGATGGAAGATCAACAGGATGGAATTGTGAAGGAAATGCTCCTGATTGGAAGTTACAAAACAGAAGGAGAAGCACGATGATTTAAAAATGAAGGATCTGAGGCGATTGAAGTGAGAAGTAGCAGGATTGAAGGAGAAGCATAAAGACTTAAAAAATTAAATGCTATTGTATAAAATATGCCCTAGAAGGACAAGGGCAGCAGACGCATGGGAACACCATCACCTCCAAGTTCCCCTCCCAGTCACACACCATCCTGACTTGGAAGTATATCACCGTTCCTTCATCGTCGCTGGGTCGAAATCCTGGAACTCCCTCCCTAACAGCACTGTGGGAGTACCTTCACCACACGGACTGCAGCAGTTCAAGAAGGCGGCTCACCATCACCTTCTCAAAGGTAACTAGGGATGGGCAATAAATGCTGGCCTTGCCAGCGATGCCCAGATCCCATAAGCGAATAAAAAAAAGTATAAAATATGCATCTATTTGAATTGCCATAACTTACAGAAAGAAGACGCTATGGCTTCAACAAGCAACTACTGTCCAAACTGGGACCTACGGAGGGTAATTTTAACTTCTATGATGGTGTGAAACAGACGATATCAGACCGATTATTCATTCAACACCCTGCCCGATTTTCCGCCGGAAGTGCGCCACCCACCATATTGAATAATATATTAGCCATATTGGCTGCTCAGTAGGCATCTAGGGAATGAATACACCTAAAACTGGCATTAGGCCCATTTCAAATTGGGGGGCCTTATGCCTGTTCCAGGCCCCTATGCTAAATGAGTCTGCGAATGGCCACAGCAGTGGACGGTTTGCATTGGGAACAAATGCGTGGGGATGATAGTGAAGACAGTAGAGATTTGAGCCAGCATGTTGGTATTGGGCGAGTGGAATACATAGAGGCCTATAAGACTGCTCGTGTTGGTTCTGTTTTCAACTAAAGGTCAAATCAGTCCTTGCTGCATCAGTCTCACCTACTCCTCCCTCCTTTTCTGCCTCCTCCTTCTCCTCGCCTTGTTCTTCCTCCATTTTTTGCAGACAAGGATGCAGGCTTGCTTTCCAGCTGTATGGTCCCCTCGTCATGGCGAAGTTGTGCAGAATGCAACAGGCAGACATTATCTCAGAAACTGTCACTGGGCTGTAGAGGAGGGACCCACCGATCCGTTCAGGCATTGGAAGCGCTGCTGCAAAATGCTGATTGAGTGTTCTGCAAGAATTTGGATGGAGGTACAACTCTCATTGAAGTAAATTTTTATCTTGGAATGAAAATCGGGTGTGTTCTATAAAGTATGCGTGATCTGCTGCACCAGATTACCATCCAGGCATTGAAGGCGAAAATCTATCCCGTTGTATTTTCTTTTGGCATCAGTGTAAGGGGGTTCCAAATTGGCAAACATTGACCTGTTTAATGCAGCCATGTGAAAATTACTGACTCATTTGGCAAAATCATTAGTACTGGCGTGAAAGGAGGTACAGGAAACTTTCAATTAACCGGCCCCTAAATAACCGGAAATGTCGGTTAACTGGCAAAATTCAGGAGTAGGTTCAGGTAACTTTTATTACTTTCATTACTTTTTTTACTCCATTTGTTGCTGTGCAAGGGTGTAGCTGCAGCTGTTGCTAAGCTACAGAGACGCTTGCAACTTGTGCTGATTGTTCTGAAGCTGTTGCAGGGTTTGTTGCTTTATACGGAGCTCTGAGCTCCGTATTGTTTACTATAGCGTTCGGTTATCCGGAATTGTTGATGAACCGGCACCACGTCGGTCCCGTCCGTGCCGGATAACAGAAAGTTTCCTGTAGTTGCATAAAAGTTCAATGCAGTAGTGACTTTAATTGCAATGGTAGGTCTGTTCCTCTGCTGTTGTTATCGGAGCGTCAAGCTCCAGTAAGCAGCACAACTCAGTGATTGCCTCTTTGCTGAATCGTAGGCAGTGGAGACAGGTCTCTTCTGATAGGCTCGAGGAGTTTGTACCTGTGTCAATGGGTTATAATATAATTACTGGCCACCTGCAAGTGGGTGTCAGTGCACCTGCCTCTCCTCCCCTCCTCGGGAATTATTTTTCATCCTCCAAATCCTACACAACCACTGGCAGACCCAATGGAACTTCCATGGTCAGCACAGTGTGCAGCAGAAATACTACCGTGGGAGGTACACCCCAAATAAGTGCAGAATTGAAGGAAAGCAGCAGGCCAAAAGAAAACAAGCTGTAAGCACATAGTTCAGTTTTTAAATCAGAAACAGCAGTTAGCATGCAAATCTCACCAATGTGATATTCTATGTGGCGAAGTTCATCAACAAACAGTTGGCAGGCCTCCCAGTACCTGTTTTAAACAGACACTCAATAAATCAAGAGCAGTACTGCAAAACATCATGGGGAATTTGGAGAGGTAACAATTTACATTCATTGATATAAATTTTCAATGTGTAGTTAAGCCAGCACATGCACATAGCATGGCCTAAAAAAATGACATTCTTCTTCTCATATGGAGTCTGAAGTTCAGCAGTGAATACATTCAGCTGCCTAAGCCCCAGGCTCTGGAATTCCCTACCTTCAGCTGTCTGAAGCTCTGGAATTTCCTCCCTAAACATCTCCATCACTCTCGCCTCCTTTAAGACCCACCTTAAAGCCCACTGCTTTGACCAAGCTTTTGATCACCTGTCTTACTGTCTCCTTCTTTGGCTCGGTGTTAATTTTTGTCTGATTATGTTCCTATGAAGCGCCTTGGGAACATTTAGAGGGAAAAATTGAGTCACGCCCCCTTTGGGGCGCTAACTTCACCAGGGGGCTACTTTTAGCGCCCCGAAACAATTAGTGCCCCCGCGGCCGAAATTGAATGGTGGCGCCCCAAGAGGGAAGCAGGGCGCTAGTGGAAGCACCCCGCCTCCCTCTTGGGGCGCTGTGAGGGAATATCGCGGCGCTACGTGCCACTGCACCACGCTCTGCGGCACATCACGCCACAGTACTGCAGGCCTTCCCTCCCCTTCTTAAAGGGGAGGGGCCTGGCGCAGCACGTCCCAGCTCCCAGCTGGGAAAAGAGCCCGGCACTGAAGAGAAATGCTGGGCTCACGGAGCGCAGCCGGCACTCCGCGGGGGGGGGGGGGGGCGCTGCAGAGGAGGCCGGGGATGGCAACGGGGGCAGGTGCTGGCAGGCAGCCAGCAACGAAAATGGCCGCCCGGCACCTCGCCTTTAATTAGCGCCGCCCTGGCAGCAGGTAGGCCCCCCTGACCCCATCAGACATTGCGTCCGGCGGTAAGTCAGGGGGCGCTACTGAAGATCGCAGCCGGGGCGCTGTGCATGGTGACGACGTCATCGCCAATGGTGCAGCACCGCGGGGCACTAACTGTTACCGCCGCCACTAACCTCCCACTGAATTTCGCGGGAGGCATTGGCAGTGCCGTGCCCGGGCACTAGTTGCTTTGCGCCCCGTTAGCAACCACATTTTCCCCCCTTACTATGTTAAAAGTGCTATATAAATGGAAGTTGTTGTTCCCAATTCCACAGGTCACACAGGTGTCTCTCAAGTCTAAACAACAGCTACCACCTTTGAGAGCTCCATCCTTAGTCTTTGTTCATCATTCAACATTCTTGGCCTCACTAATGCCTCTAACGTCAAACATGCCCCACATCTCCTCCATTGTTAAACTTACCTAAAACTAAACTCAGTTTCCCCTGAAGAGACAGGCATACATGGTGGGCATTCCACATGATCTCTATTGCAGTTAAGGGTTAATTGTTAAATCTTGACATGCAAAGCCTATACATGGCATGTACAGAGGAACAAGCTTTGGTTCACGAGACTCGGTCTGCTTATGCAAACTGTCTTTAGCTGTGAACATAAGAGAAAAGTGTTGGGAAAGAGAATATGTGGTTATAGGGTCTTAGAATTTGCAGGGATTACATCTATCAAGTTAAAACCTTTGCATCTGTCATGTGTCTGTCACCTCACGACTTTCAAAAGGTTTCACACCTGCAAGTGTAGCATCGGGGGCGTCACATAAATTAAAAAATAGTGATTGGCTGACACAAGCACATCTATTCAATTAAAACTCAAATGTCCAATTGACAAATGAAAAAGTAAGTACCAATGAGGACATGTAGGAAATGGAGTAATTAAATTGCTCAATTGTTTTCTCAAAAACTGCCAATCCCGAACTGGCAAGCAGCAGAAACTGACGAATCAAATCATTTAAATACATTTCTCAGCTTGCTTGGAGATGCCAGTTTGATTCTTCAACTGGCTGAAAACTGACAATGTAAATGACATTTAAAAGATAAAGCATTAAATAACAGAGCAAAATACTAATTTTTACCCAGAAAACCATCTTCCTGCCAAGGGCTGCCTTTGTATCAGGATCCTGGGGCTCAATTTGTGTACAGCTTCAACTGATCCTCCTCCTTTTATACAGACTCACTACTGGACATCTGGCAAAGAGCCCTGCCCAATCTTGGTCCAACTAGTGTTCAGTTGAGTTGCCTAACATTTTGAACCCCTCACCCAATTGCACTGCCTCCTACCTTGGTTCCCCATCTGATTGTGATGTCTCCCAGCCCAATTCTTGCTCTACTGCAGTTCCTCCTGGCCCAAATCCCCCCACCCAACTGTACTACCTCCCATCCTGACCTCCCACCAGATTCCTGACCCACTTTGGTGTCCCCTAAATCTGATCTCCCCACGCGCTCCATCCCAATCCAGCATACTCTGCACACACTCACTCAACAGCTCTGCTTACGGCAGCTTGGCAGCCCTGGCCACACACTCGCCTCTCTGCACATACTCAGCTCCAGGCGGCAAATTCATTTTCCTTGTTATTCTTATAGAATCGTATTAATTTACAAAGAAATATTTTTTTTAAAAGACAATCCTTTCAATTTTCTAAACATTTACAGACACAACTCTTAAAAATTGAAGTTTAAAAGACTTACATGATGGTAAATTATTTATTGCATGTCCAGGCTATTAAGCCAGTAATACAAGATTATAAATGAAACGTGTAGGTGTTTCAAATCAGTATGCGGTCTATGAACTGTACAGGCATTAAAGATCTCTACATTTCCTTTGATTATAACCATTGCTAACGCCTCTGCAGCTCCAGTGCAAAAGGAGTTGCTTTTTACTTAGCTATATTAAATATGCACATGCAAATTATAAAGCTGTCGTTTCAACTTGTTATTAATCCATCATTGGTGCATTAAAAAATTGACGTTCTGTAACAGGACTAATAGTGGAGGAGGGATTCGAGGTAGGGTTGCTGGCACTTTGATGTTTGATTGGCAGATTCCCATTTTTCTTTGTGTGCCCATATTTGGTACATCACATTTGCACTTCACATATGTGGGGAGCCATCGTTTATTTCTGGGTTTGGAAAATAAAGCACAAATTGGCTTTTAATTATTTCTTTAAGCTCATCAATTTGAAAGATATTTTGTCTGCTTTACTGATAATCTCAGAAGTCACGGAGAAAAAAATATTTATGTAGTTGTCTTCATCTGAGGTGTTGATAAATCTTAAAATGTGTTAAGCATATGAAGGAAATAAGTATGGCATTGGAGATTAATTCTACAGTTTATGTGCTTTGGATTGAATCATATTTTTCTTTAACTAAAACATTTCTATTGAAGATAGAATAATTATTGCCTTGCCAGCATCATCCACAGCTAGAGAATAAGGTGTCAGCCTTTGCTTGGTGACAGCACTCCCACCTCTGTGTCAGAAGGTCATGGGTTCAAGCCCCATGTAGGCTGATATTTTACTGCAGTACTGAGGGAGTGTTAGAGGTGCTGTCTTTTGTATGAGACATTAAACCGAGGCCCCGTTTCCCCGTTTGCTCTCTCAGATGAATGTAAAAGATTCAGATGGATGTAAAAGATTCCCTGGCAGAACACCTTTTGAAGAAAAGCTGGGGAGTTCTCCCAGTGTCTCAACCAACATTTATCCCTCAACCAATATCACTAAAAGAGGTTATCTGGTCATTTATTTTATTGCTATTTATGGGACCTTGCGGTGCACAAATTGGCTGCCACGTTTCCCTAGATTACAAATGTGGCTACACTTCGGAAGTACTTCATTGGGATGTCCGGAGATCATAAAAGGCACTATATAAATGCAAGTTCTTTCTTTTTTTTAAATGGAGCTTAATTCTATATTAATAGATGAAAACCACTTCTGATTTGAAAAGATCATTAAGAAAATATTGCTGTAATAAGAACATTGTTTTATTTAATTAGCTTTTTCTTTTACTGAAACATTTTCACAGTTTGGGCCCCAGCTGCACAATAACCAGATGGGTCTTGACAGGAACATTGGACACAATGGGAATATTATAGAAGACATGGAGCAGATTAACATAAGAAACAGGAGCAGGAGTAGACCATTCAGCCCCTCGAGCCTGCTCCGCCATTCAATAAGATCATGGCTGATCTTAGATCTCAACTCCACTTTCCCGCCCTATCCCCATATTCCTCGATTAAAGCCAATACACTCAGTACCAGGCAGAAGATTCTGCCTACCTTCACTTGTAAGGAGGCTGTGGTCTCGCTGGAGGCATGGGCAGCACTGGGGGATTTATCAGGCGCATCAGGAGTACAAAAAGAGCTACACAGAGAAGGATGATTTAGAGGAACAACAGCCTTCAGCAAAGAAAAATCTCCTTGGATAACAGAAAGGCGATTTAGCAAGGTGGCTCCTGCTTCCTGGCAATTTCTGCTAAACATCTGAGTCAGCTCCATTCTATATTCTCTCTGTTATGGAAAGTAAAGTTCTATTGCGCACAAGAGCACTAATCTTAGCCAGTAGCATAGTTGTTTTTTTAATTACCTGGACTCCCCATAAGCAATGCCATGTGAGATTAACTGATATAGCAGAATGTTTGCTAAATTAGAGCCCCACTTATTACAAGACTCAAAAACTACGTGGAATTTGAACAGATCACATTTTTATCCCTTTGGTGCAATGAGGAGTGATTTTTACAAAAAGGGAAAATAACACAACTAGTACTGTTGTTTGTAAATGTGAAAAACGACCCTAGAGGAACACAAAGGCATCAATGAAGCTTAAATTGTCAACTAAAGTAGATCCAATTGACTTAATATTAATTATTCACATATGAACTGGATGGATTAGTGCTGTTGCACTTATGGACTGTAAATTCACAATGGGGAAGATTTCCTCTGTTTACTATTTGTGACAGAAGAACATAAGAAGTAGGAGCAGGAGTAGGCCATTCGGCCCATTGAGCCTGCTCCACCGTTCAATAAGATCATGGCTGAACTTTTACAGCAACTCCACTTTCCCGCCCGATCCCCTTAAAATCATATACAAGTTCTTTATACTCACATCTATGGTTTCACTACAAAGAGTAAACCAAGAAAATATTCCCCATAACTTGCATTTCTTTATGTCTCTCAGAAACATCTATGAATTAATTACTTCACCGGTGGTATTATGTAGGCAAATGCAGCAGCCATATTGTGCACAGCATTGAAACATAGAAGATAGGAGCAGGAGTAGGCTATTCGGCCCCTCGAGCCTGTTCCGCCATTTAATGAGATCATGGCTGATCATCCAAATTCAGTACACTGTCCCTGCTTTCTCCCCGTATCCCTTGATCCTTTAGCCTTAAGAAATATATCTAACTCCTTCTTGAATATATTTAATAAGTTGGCCTCAACTGCCTTGTGTGGTAGAGAATTCCACAGGTTCACCGCTCTCTGGGTGAAGAAATTCCTCCTCATCTCAGTCCTAAATGGCTTACCCCTTATCCTTAGACTGTGACCCCTGGTTCTGGACTCCCCTGCCATCGGGAACATCCTTCCTGCATCTAGTCTGTCTAGTCCTGTTAGAATTTTATAAGTTTGAATGATAAGTTAATCGGTTACTTTTTTTTTAGTGGTGTTGGCTGAAGATAATGAGAGAACGCCCTACTCTTCATAGTAACATGGAATCTTTAACAGAGGCCTGGAAAGTCAGAGTGACATCAATGTCATCCAAAACAGCACAGGAGGCCAGAGAAGGGCTTTCCCATACACAAGGTGATCTGACTCTTCAGCACCAAAGGAACTGTTGGGCCATCTCTGGAAGCTAATCAATCCCCTTCCAGAATCAATTACCCACTTCCTCCTTTATTCTGGGGGCCTTTAGTAGGTCCATAATGGAACCTACACTTGCTCTCAGCAGACATAGGCTCCATTGGGCTGATCAGGAGGCAGACAGGGTCCTTTAATGTGTTGTTGCCTCCCAAATCTGTGTCCATCTCTCCCGCAACTCCATGTTAGAACCGTTCCAATCAGTACTGAAATTGCCCTTACCAAATTCACAAATGACATCCCATGTGACGGTGATCATGGTGCACTATCCCTTCTCATCCTTCTAAAACTGTCTGCATCCTTTGACACAGTAGACCACACCATTATTCTCCAGCGCCTCTCCTCCGTCATCCAGCTGGGTGGGGCTGCCCTCGCCTGGTCCCATTCTTATCGATCCAGTCATGGCCAGAGAATCTCCTGCAATGGCTTCTCTTCCTGCTCCTGCACCGTTACTTCTGGAGTCCCTCAAGGATCTATCCTTGGTCCCCTACTATTTCTCATCTACATGCTGCCCCTCGGCAACATCATCCAAAAACACATCAGATTCCACATGTACGCTGGTGACAACCAGCTCTACATCACCACCACCTCTGTTGATCCCTCCACTGCAACTGATTTGTCACGCTGCTTGTCCGACATCCAGTATTGGACAAGCAGAATTTAATTTCCTCCAATTGAATATTGGGAAGACCAAAGCCATTGTCTTCAGTGTCCTCCACAAACTCCATTCCCTATCCACCAAATCCATCACCCTCCCTGGCCACTGTCTGATGCTGAACCAGATTGCAACCTCAGCATTCTATTTGACTCGCAGCTGAGCTTCCGAACCATATCCTCTCCAACACCCAGACCGCCTACTTCCACCTCCGTAATATCGCCCATCTCAACCCATCTGCTGCTGAAACCCTCATCCATGTTTTTGTTACCTCCAGACTCAACTATTCCAATGCTCACTTGGCCAGCCCCCCATCTTCCACCATCCAGAAACTTGAGCTCAACCAAAACTCTACTGTTCGTATCCTGACTCACACCAAGTCCTGTTCACCCATCACCACTGTGCTCACTGACCTACATTGGCTCCCAGCCCAGCAGCACCTCCATTTTAAAATTCTCATCCTTGTGTTCAAATCCCTCCATAACCTTGCCCCTCCCCATCTCTAACCTCCGTCAGCCCTACAACCCTCAGAGAACTCCACGTTCCTCCAATTCAGGCATCTTGTGCATCCCCGATTTCCTTCGCCCCTCCATTGCTACCTAGGTCCTAAGCCCTGGAATTCCCTCCCTGAACCTTTTCGCACCCCTCTCTCTCTCCTCCTTTAAGATGTTCCTTAAAACTACCTCCTTGACCAAGGTTTTGGTCAATTGTCCTAATATCTCCTTATGTGGCTCAGCGTCAAACTTTCTCTGATAAAGATCCTGTGAAGTGCCTTGGGATGTTTTACTATATTAAAGCTGCTTTATAAATGCAAGTAGTTGTTGTCAGAGAAGACGGCTGCTTCAAAGTGGTGTGGATGATAAAGAGTGCGGAGATGTGCATGATGGTCCGGCAATACTGGCTTACTCCTCCTGAGTTTGTGGCCAATCTGTTAAAAAAGAAAGATGTCACACATGAGCACATTGCATTGTTATGTCTGTTCTTATTGCTATGTTTCACCTGGGAATCCCTGGCCCAAGGCCGCACAAAATGGAGGAGAAGCATCCGGGAAGGCGCCGAACACCTCGAGTCTCTTCGCCGGGAGCAAGCAGAAGACAAGCGCAGGCAGCGCAAGGAGCGCACATCAACCCAAGCACCCCACCCACCCACCCCTTCAACCACCGTCTGCCCCACCTGTGACAGAGACTGTAGGTCCTGCATTGGACTAATCAGTCACCTGCGAGCTCATTTTTAATGTGGAAGCAAGTCATCCTCGGTTCCGAGGGACTGCCTAAGAAGGAGAAGAAGGTTTCACAGTAGAGCACGAAACTATGAATCTGTTCAAACGTACAATCAGTACCACCGTGGCTACATTCAATTACCAATACACAAACCAAAGCAATAGTCCCTACAAACATCCATCCCCCAGGCCTTGCTAGCTTATAACATCCAATCATGTAAATATATTGCAGTGTGACATAATTGACAGTGATCCTCATTGCTTACCGTGGCACTTTTCTTCAAATCAAACTCTTCCTTCCACACAAGGCTCCAAGCACAGTGGATAGGGAGGCAGCGTTACCTTGTGTGGTGGCTTCCTATGGGCCCTCTTGTTTAGTTGCGAATTGTCTTTCCATTCTGGAGAGGATGTAACTCCGTTCCCTCGGGCTATCCATAATAATGAGACAGCAAGAGGTGAAGTAATAACAACAGAAAGTGCTGGAAACACTCAGCAGGTCAGGCAGCATCGAAGAGAGGAGAATCAGAGTCAACGTGTCGGGTCAAACACTTCGTCAGGACTGAGTGGTGAAGAACACTTAAGCAATTGTCCTCATCAGTAAAGCAAACCTTACTCCCTCTATTAGCATTCCAATTTGCCCACTCTACAGCAGAATAGATGCACTGATTGATATTGCTAGCACTTAAGTCCCTATTAAAGGGGTAAGCATGTGATTCATTCACTCCTTTAATTGCAATTGTGTTTCTAATTAGCTGCTAAATTAAGTTTTGCAAGTTGTAACAGCTTCCCAGCTCCAAGAAAGCTGCCTACAAAGGTCTAGCGATCTCTGTGGCATGAATTTCAGCTCTCCTGACCTTAGTTTGAAACTGGTACCAAATCATGCGAATCTCTTGGGCTGGATTTTGTCCGCCCCGACGAGGCGGGTATGGAGGCGGGACTGCCAGTAAAGTTGCAGAATTTGGGGGCGGGTGGCAAACCCGCCCCCAACTTGCCTCCGTGCCCTCTTGCCAGGCAGCGGGAAGCTGTCCTGCCCCAGGTCCCATCTCCTCGAGGCGGGAAAGGGATTAAAGCCTATTAACTGCCTGTTAGCAGGTAGTTAACAGGCAGAAAATAGGATTATTCCCATTTTACCTTCCCAAGTGCAGGCTTCCCAACCTCGGGGAACCCCACCAGGGTGGAGGAGAGAAGTAGGAGGTCTGCAGGGGTCTGAAAGTGCAATGTAGAGGTGAGTGATGGGTACAAGTTTGGAGTGGTAAGTATGCAAGGCGAGTGCAAAGTGTTAGAAAATGTGCACTTACCCTTGTTTCTGCCTGCAGCCTTCAGCCGCTGAGGAGCCGGAGCCCCGACATCTCCATTGTAGATTTCACGGACTGGCTGTTGGATCCTCTGAACCAGTAGCCAGGTGATTTCTGCAAAGTTGAAAGGTTTGATGAGTCCTGAACACAAGGACTCATCAAACTACACAGAATGTCAGTGTTTGACAGCTTCACAGGGCTGTCAAACACTGACATTTCTTCTTTCAACAAATCTTGTCAGATAGCACGTCATACGTTGATGTGCTCTGTCAATGACTTCCCGCTAATTGGCCTGCTGAGCCCGCCAGGCAGGCTTAACAAGGTCAATCAGGGGAAAATCCCTTTGGTTGGCCAGAAGCTGATGGAGGCGGGATTGAAAGCCAGCAAGCAGCAGTCCCACCTCCAAAAGCTTCCCATTGACAAAATCCAACCCCTAGTGTCCAGCAACAGTGATGTCATCAAGCAGGCTAAGCAGCCAATCACATTGAAGAACTCTCACAGCCAGCAAACCAGGAAGTAAAATACACAGATTATAATTTACTTATAAATTTTACAGAGTGCTAAATAAAGATTGGGACATACACATAGGATTAAGGTAGAAGCTGAAATATCTTAAACAAACTTCTTTCCAAAAAAAGTATTATATTAAAAGCATTGTAATTCTTATCATATCAATGGAAAAAATTGACATTCCACAATATAAAATTAGTTTTTCAGGACCAGAATGGTTGTTCAGCAGTCAATACACCTTTAAACAAAACCAATTACACCTTTTTCAACAAGGCTTAACTTTTTCAGGGGAGTTTAACAGCGATGTTCAAGTGCAACAGAGAAAGTTTTTGTCAGAAACTGTGATTTGAATTGATTGCCGGCTCTGGGGAGTTCCACAGTGCAACCTGTGCAGCAACTTCTGGATTTCCACATTTATCTGCGCAAGCGCTGACTCCAGAAGTTGCTGTCATTTTTAGAGGGGTAATGACAGCTCGCCATCACAAAATCCAGGCCAATAACTCTGTTTTTCTCGCTGCCTGACCTGCTGAGTGTTTCCTGCATTTTTTGTTTTTATACCCAATTTCCTGTCTGAGATGAGTTAATTACCCTTATTGATTCAATTGGAGATGGTTTGCAAAAAACACCATCCTGACATGAGGGATGAATGAACTTCCATTGTTTAAGGTTGCAGTGATCTACAAGAGGCATCATTCAACAAACGGGGTTGTCAGGCTCTAATACACATTTCCCAGCATTTCTGTTGCGAAAATTTAATCCCTTGTAAACTAAATTTAACAATAACATTTTAATATAAATCATGCCAAGATCTTCCCATTGGAAAAAAATAGTCATGAATCCTGAGATGTGACAGACTCTAACACACACTTCTCAGTATTACTTATATCTCTATATTTGTCGGTGTCCTTGGCACCCTTTTTGACACTCTTGTATAGCACTGGAGGCAATGAAGAGAAGAGACATGAGGCTGATCCCTGGTGTCAGACATCTAAGACACGATGAAAGATAGGGGAGACTCAGGCTTTTCAGCCTTGAAAAGAGGCGCCTGAGAGGTATTCTTATAGAGACATACAAGGTAGTAAATGGTATGGAAAAAGTAAATGCAGAATGTTACTTCAAATTACATTGTGAGAGTAGGACAAGGAGATACAAGTTCAAACTAGTAAAAGATAACTTTAGAACTAATATCAGAAGGTTCTTCTTCACACACAGCGTGAGCAACACTTACAATAGACTGCTAGGCAGAGCGGTGAAGGTGAAGGTGAAAACCCTGAATGCATTTAAAAAACTAGATGCAGTAATGCAGGGGAGACTCTATGCGCCTGTATGGGTGAACAAACGTGGGCTGAATGGTCTTCCTCATCCGTAATTATTTTGTGAAGTCTGTCTTTCCCTCAGTCTCTTTATATTTCCCCACTCTCCCGTATGTCTCCCAATCTCTCAGCATGATTTTAACATGTGATCCTTTACTGACAATATTCAATTTCTATCTCTTACCCTTTTTTTAAAAACTCGGGTACGCAACAAGATAGTGGCCAACATGTACGGTTTTTATTTGAGGGACTTGCTGGAAAATGCATGGGTGAGATACTGAAGGGCTGGGGCTGGTGCACCAAACGGGAAGGAAGTGATGGACTGACTGGGGCCTCGGAGGGCTTTGGGGAAGACTGGGGCCTGAGAGTACTCCTAGAATGTAGCAACTGGAGCTTCAAGGACTTAGTGGGTGTGAGATCTGTGACCACATGAATAGGGGTTGCGAATGTGGGAGGGGTCTTGAAGCACTTGAAGTTTGGTCATGGGTCTGGGACTGTTCAGGCTGAACTTTAGGATCGCACGCAGCCACGATGCCCCCCTCCCATCATAAAATAGGCCTGACACATGGTCCAAGTTCCCAAATGGCTAGTTGTCAAGGTACTGGAGGGGCTTTCAACACCCCTGAATCTGCATACCAGAAAGAGTCTGAAGAGAAATTAAACTGAACATTACCAATTTTCTTTTTAGCTTTTTCATTTTCTCTTTTGTGTACAGATGACAAAAGAATTTTGTCCACTCAGTTTCCAGGTAACACTCCGTAACAACCAAACTTCCAATGAAAACAATACACAAAACCTCCCCAGCGCACAAAGTACTATCAGTCTCCTTTAACTGACAAATTATCTTCAAAATCTCAAAAGAGAAGGTATTCCCAAACACTGGGGTGGAGTTTCCACTTTGGATGCAATCCGGGCGCAAATTGCACTCAAAATTGCGTTAGTTTTCCGAATTGATTTTATGGTGCAAATTTCTGCTCAAACTAATCACAAACGTAAAATCTTCCTTGAACCAGCACAATTGGGCAATGTTTTAAAATGTAACATATATATTTAAGAGTGGTAACCTGGTGCAGTTTTATTAATACTGCTGAAAATGGGTTTATCAGAAAAAAATATCCATTTTTAATCAGAATGTCTAGTCTACCACCTGTGAGTAAACCGATTTCAAATAACTGAAAGTGACATTAAAAAAACTATACAGAAACATTTACTAGTTTCACTGGTGTACAGTGGTCAGTTTCTTAGTAAATTAAATATTTTTAAATATTTCACAGATTTTAAAAGGTGCCTATTAGTACCCTTGTGTCTGAAAAATAGCTTAACATTAAGAGCCTCCTCGAAGGGCCGCAAACAGGCGCAATTAACGGAAACTCGCACTGTTTATTAATTCGATTGGGGGGCATGGCCAGTTTTGTGGGCGGGGCCAGCTTCCAGCGCAATGTTTTTTAAACTAGTGCAAAAGATCACGGAAACTTGGTTTGTGCTGGATGTAATTTGTGCTTGAAATTCCTCAAACTTTTGCGCTGATTTGGCCGATTTTGGGCGAATTGTGCTGGGAAAACCAGCACGAACTAATGGAAACTCTGTCCCACTGTGTGTATTACAGTTGATTATTTGTACAAACACAATGGCCAGAATTTTGCCTATTTCGGCGGGTCAGGTGCAGCCGGTGTCCGTGGGCGGGTCAGGACCCCGCTGCTGTCTCCATCCCGCTGTTGAAAATGAACTTACCTTAATGGGGCCTATTAAGCCCGTCCAGTGCGTTACCCGGCCCAATTAGATGGAGCGGGTCTGGTGTCGTAATTCATGATGCGTTTTCAGCCAGGATATTTAAAGGGACCATGGCCACATTAGATTTGAAGTTTCATCTAACATAGTGCTGTCAGTGCACTACAGCATTGGAGTGCTGCAAACACTGACAACGACTGCACGGAGGCAGAGGGCTGCACCCAGGTTCTCCGATGACTCACTCCATATGCTTATGGAGGGAGTCAGAGCATGCAGGGAGGTCCTCTTCCCTTCCAATGGGCGGAAGAGACCTCCCCAGGGGACCAAGACAGCCTGGTTGCAGATTGCATAGGAGGTCACAAGCAGGGATGTGGTCAGGAGGACCTGGGTGCAGTTCTGAATAAGTTTCAATTATCTCATTAGATCAGGAAACGTTAGTACAAAGCCACACTCAACCTCATCCTGCTGTGCCTCTCATCACATCTCCATCACTCTGCCTTCCCTACCCTACTCTTGCATCCTTACTCACAACAACATACCTTGCACCTCCACCCATCCCTCTCTATCTACATTATCACATCCCCATCTCATTAGCCACCCTCACACTCACCCTCATCCTAGTGCAATCATACCAACTAACAATAAACAAGGGTAGCCACTTGGGTGTTTTAACCAATGTTTATGTAAAGTTTCTGTTAATGTGGTGTCAAACATATTTTCAACACTTTCCGGTCTTGGACAGATTTGTGTGCACCTTTGGAAGTGGCTTAGTGAGTTGCAGTGAATGGTGAGACATAACGGCACCCCCCACAATGGTGATGAGTGTGAAAGGAATGGCTTGGTCATTGTAGGGATGCTTTATGGTGTTGGTGTGGTGTGGTGCCAACCTGGCGCATCATGTGGCAGCCATATGGGAGTATAGCATTAAGTTAAGTAAATCTGGTCATGATAAGGCCATCCCTGGCCTCCCGGGCAGCAATGTGGTCGGGTGCTGATGGCCTTTGTCCTGTGCAGCATCAGGTGATTGTGGAGAAGGTTGGTGTTGTTGTTGGTGCTGCTGGTGTGCCTGGTGCTGCTGGTGTTCGGCTCATCATGGTCCGATTCTGAGGACCAAGGTGAGACAGTATAAACAGCACCCATGTTGATGGAATAGATGGCAGGTAAAGTACAGATGACAGAAGCATTCTGTCAATGGTGAGAGAGTTCTTCCAATGAGGTGACACTGGATGGAGACTTTGCTGGAAACACTTGCAGCCTGCAGAATCTGTGCTGGAAATGGGCTGAGCAACAGATTCTGCCTGAGGAAAATGATCATCTGCCAGTTGGGTGCTTTTACTGTAAATTTGATGCTGTCAAGTAATCAGCTGGAGCAATGGCCACCAAACTCCAGTCTCAGGTTGACAGATGTGGTTTCCGAGCTGCGTGAATTCCGTGGTCATGCAGGGAAATTTAAAATGTTGGGGGGAAAAGGCTCTTAAGTATCTGTAAACTACCTGATAATGATATCAATTGGGTCGCCCACCACTGCTGGTCGGGTCGGCTCCGTGATGACAGATGCGCCTGGGGGAAAGGCGCGTGGGAACAAGATGACAGTGGGTTCCCGATCCACTGTCAAAAATAATGGGGGAAAAATTCAGTGTCGCCCCGTTTGGGGCGCCATTATCGGCCGTGCGCAGAGTTCAGCACCTGGCGCTAATTATCGCCTCCGACAGCAAACTTGGCTTTTATCGCCCCTGGAGGTGATTGGAGCACTAAATCAGGCGCTTCACACCTGTCTTAAGGCGCAAACGCCGAGGAGTGAGGCGCTACCTCAGAGTGCTGGCGAAGCAAGGAAGGGCAAATCAAAATAAACCTGCAAAGTGCTGCTCAGTACTCAAAACTCCTTCACACAGCATTGAATCTCTCCAGAAGTCTCTCTCTCTCTCTCTCTCAGAATGCGTGGTGCAAAAATGTCGCCGACAAAAAAAGGCAGGAAGCGGTCGCCTTTAAATAGCGCTCCCCTAGTCCCTTTCTGACAGCATAACGCTCCCCTCAACCTGTCGTTGCTAGCGGCAGGCGGTAAGGCAGGGGGCGCCACTCAATATCCGGTCCGGGGCACTAACGGGGCGTTGCGCACTCGACTGACGTCACAATCTGCCGGCGCAGGAGATTGTGGCAGTAGTGTTTAGCGCCGCCGCAAAATGTCTAGTTAATTTCGCGAGCGGCACAAACATCGCCGCGCCCGGCCTCTAGTTGCTTTGCGCCCCAATTGGTGCCCTCTTAAGGCGCTAATGGGAGGTGCAAACAACTGAATTTTTCCCCCTAATAACTTTCCCACCCGACCCGCCACCGATCACGCCCACTACCACCCCAGAAAATTCTGGCCAATGTTAATTTCTGCTTTTTAAAAGAAAAGCAGTCATATAATTACACATATGGAAACAATGTTAAACTATTTATACTTGGCTAGATCATTTACTTTTTAACAAAGCAGATTATTAAGTCTGGGCATTTCTTGATTTTTGCTGTATTGTTGATGTAACAGTATGAGGTGGCATCACAGATTTGGTTATAGTATCTCACATATTGTAACCAAGATATACACATTGAGGGGTTGAGATGAAAAATTAAAGTTGAGAGATTCATGAATGTTATGTGAACCACGGGATATAATGATGTACAGTAACAGAATCCCCCATGGTTATTGATTAAAATATATGGAGATTTAACCACTTCCTACCATTTTAAATATTACAAGGATGTCTGGAGTGGAAGTAATCATATTAATACCTAGAATGGAAAATAATTTCAGTAAATAGCAGGTTGTCGTGATTCAAACTGAAGTTATTTTATACTGTGGTTGTCATTCTCCGGTGATGTGAAAGTAGATTTCAGTCTCTGCGACCTGGGTGTAAAGGTGGAACACAAAGAGGAAAATCGGGCGGGAGAATTGTAAGCCTCTTTCAGAGACCACTACATTTTTTTTTTAATATCAACTTCAGTGGAAGGAAAACGCTCTATCATGGGCCTGCAATCCTCCATGCCTGATGTTCCTCTCTGTGCTCTGTCCAGGTGATACATTACACCCAGGTGATATGGACCAAACTCTGCCACATAAGGTCTTTGTTCAAGTATGTTGCCTTGGAATAAAATACCCTGCATACTCTATACTGCTGGACCTATCACATGATGAGATTTTTGAGGGACGGTTAAATGGAGAGGGCAAATATCATCAGGTGTTACCCTTGTTTGACATGTCTATAGTTTGGTGTTATACCCCCATCATTACTACTAGTGCTCCAACAGTATTAAACTACTTGAGTAAATATTGGAATAGTTATTGGGGGCTGATACTACAAGAATTTTGAGCAGCTCTTTCTGCCAATATCAACTCTGAAAGCTGACCTGATACCGATTTAAGTAGCTCATCCTAAAATTTTCAGTGATTTTTAATGAACAAGATACAGGTGTGTTATTTTGTATTGTGCTAGGTACTGCTTATTAACATTGATCAGGAATATTGTGGCATCATTATATAAAATATCTCAGGATTGTGTGACTGAATTCACCGATTGTTCGGACATGGTTATTTGGGCCTATTCTGAAATGGTTCCTAATCCATCTGCTGACTGTGTTATCAATCGCCGATAATCCTGATGTCACCATCTCTATAGTAAACTGTCAACAATGTATCTGAGGAAAATAAAATGAGTAAATAATGCATATACTATACTATACTGGCCCACAAATCCCAGGAAATGAATTAAAGGTAGTAATTTTATCTTAAGATTCATATTACATTCATAAATCATCTGAGCTTCTCCGTCAAGCTTGATGATGATCTGAATGTGGAGATAGAATTACTACCTTCTAATTGGATCCCTGATATCTATTATTCTGTTTTTCAACTATAAATAAACACAAAAACAAAAGTGGTTAACAGCAAATTTAAAACAGTTACAATACAGCAGCTACACTGATCTTTCTTTCTCCAGCTAAAATATATGTCAGCTCCCCCAGCTGGGTAGTTCAGGGCTGGAGCACGGTTTCTAATGTTTCCTACAGTCTCATTGCGGCCTAAACACAACAGCAGTTTGCTCCTCGCTATAATACGGTTAATTAACTGAAACAATATATCGCACGACTGACAAGGTAAAAATATAGATGTTACTGATACCAAAAGACACAGGGCCTCACCGATATAACATTTGTAGTACCAGTTACCTACTGCTTTACAAAACTTGCTCAAGATGCAAATAATTTGTTTTTATTCCCTCCCCAAAACCTCTTATTCCCAGCTATTAAAAGAAAGAAAGAACTTGCATTTAATTAGTGCCTTTCACAAATTCTGGATGTCTCGAATCGCTTCACAGCCAAATTAAACATTAATTTTTTAAAATATTTTGTACTCTGCTAGGTATTGCTCATCCATCAGGACTATTGTGGCATCAAGGCTACATCATTAACATTATAGTAAAAAGATATATTTTTTGAGCTGCCTCCACAGTGTATTTGCTGTATTTGTTCAAGATTCAAGAACTTTAACTTACCTAGAATTTACAGCACAGACACAGGCCATTCGGCCCAACTAGTCCTTGCCGGTTTTTGCTCCACACGAGCCTCCTCCCACCCCACTTCATCGCACCCTATCAGCATACCCTTCTATTCCTTTTCCCCTCATGTACTTATCTAGCTTCCCCTTAAATGCATCTATGCTATTCTCCTCAACCACTCCCTGTGGTAGCAAGTCCCACATTCTAACCACTCTCTGGGTAAAGAAGTTTCTCCTGAATTTCTCATTGGATTTATTAGTGACTATCTTATATTTAATTTGAAAGACCTCTGTTAGGTTATCCCTCAATCTTTTCTTTTCTAGAGAAAAGAGCCCCAGCCTTTTCAGTCTTTCCTAATGGTTATAACCTCTCAGTCTGTCTGATATCATCCTCGTAAATCTTGTTTATTATATGCTAATTCATATCAGCAGCCTGTAGTTTTCAGTGACTGATATCAGCAGGGGAACAAATATGAGAGCTGCATTTTTTAAATAATTAGAGACAATTTAATTTTGCTTTAGAAAACCATCAGCATCGTGGAAATTTTTGAAATATCCTTCATTGGTCACTCACTAATGTGCCATGCAGACACACTGCAGTGCTTGTGGGGATGGTGCTCCAACAGTTGCATTAGGTAGGGGATGATGAAAGAATGGTAATACATATCCAAGTTAGGACGGAGTGTGACTTGGAGGGGAACGTGAAGGATGATGGTGTTCCCATGATATTGCTGATCTTGTCTTTCTCCATGTCAGAAGTCGCAGGTGAGGAAGATTCTGTTGAAATATGGAACTTAGTGAGTTGCTGCATGGTGTCCTTTAAAGAGTGCGCACTGCAGCCACTGTATGTCGGTGATAGAGGGGTGGATATTGAGGCTTTAAGGGGTCAGGAGGTATGTCACTCATTGCGGAGTACCCAGCCTCTGCACTGCTCTTATAGCCATGGTGTTATATTTGGCTGGTCCAGTTAAGCTTCTGCTTCATAGTGATCCAAAGATGTTGATAGTGGGGACTTGGCGATTCTGGTGCCATTGACAGTCAAGGGGGAGATGGCTGGGCTTTTCCTTGTTTGAAATAAAAACAGAAAACACTGGAAATGCTCAGCAGGTCAGACAGCATCTGTGGAGAGAGAAACAGAGTTAACGTTTCAGGTCGATGACCTTTTGTCAGATCAACCTTGTCATCGACCTGAAACGTTAACTCTGTTTCTCCCTCCACAGATGCTGTCTGACCTGCTGAGCATTTCTGGCATTTTCTGTTTTTATTTCAGATTTCCAGCATCCGCAGTATTTTGCTTTTGTGTTTCTCTTGTTTGGGATGGTCACCCGGCTAATCATTAACATTGAACTAGCCCAATTTGGTTTACTTCAGGCTCAGAATTTGGTCCACTGCTCAACCCTAGTGTTACAAAGCTGTCATGGTGTGCGCCTGTTTTATAGCACTGCCAGAAATACTTTACAACTATCATACACCACATGTGAAACTACCAGGCCTTCCGTCTTCAGTTTGCTCCTTACTGTGATTAGTTATTATTGGAGAATGTTAAGGAGATCAAAACAGGTTAATAACTATCACGATAGCAAAATACTGCGGATGCTGGAAATCCGAAATAACAACAGAAAATGCTGGAAAAACTCAGCAGGCCAGGCAACATCCGTGGAGAGAGAAATAGAGTCAATGTTTCAGGTCGAAACCCTTCGTCAAGACTGAAAAAACACAGGAAATGAAACAGATTAAAAGGCCAGTTTGGGGGCTGGGAAATGGGGATGAAAGAACAAAAGAGAAGTGAAGAGACATTAAGAGGTATTCAAAACCAGACGAGATGGTGATAGGACTAGTGGAGACAAAAGACGGCTGAGATTAGGTGTGAAATGCGCTGGCAGAATGAGAGACAGCTGCCATGTGGGAGAGAGAAAAAGGGGGAAGGGCCAAAACTATCACACTGCACTGTGCACTGTGAAAAGAAACAAAGGATTATAAAAACTAAGCATTATGTGCTTTGTAGAGAGCAGTAGAATATATAATGCTTGTGCAGTGACTATTCTTTCATGACATGAAACATTTGAGTCATGTGGCAGTGGTTACTAAGCTTTTTGTTTTTGTATTCCTCTGTTTCTTGCTCTCCATCATCTACTTATTCTACTCTGTGTGATACATTAATTATTGCCATTATTGCAACAATATAGTCACTACCATTAGATAACATTTTACTGTTGTTACACCTTAACTACAATGTTGTTACACCTTAACTACAACATTGTTGCACCCTAACAACACACTCTTAACAACATACCATAAACAATACCTCCAGAAGACTTTTTACTGCTATGCAAATACTATTTTCATTGGTTAAATCTTTGGGGACAATAGAGACATTTGTGCAGTGTCTACTTACTATATACACTATCTAAAATATAATCTTTTAAATTACTTCCTTTAGTAAATGGTATAAAGGGCAGCAGGTTGCGCTGTTGTTTCAGTGCAATTTGCCCGAAATCGGCCAAACCAGCACAAAAGATTGAGGAATTTCAAGCGCAGATTGCGTCCTGTGCAAATCGGATTGCTGCGAATTTTCTGCGCTACTTTGAGAAATATCGCACTAGAAGCCCGCCATGTTCACAAAACTGGCCACGTCCCAAATCTACTTAATCTCCATAGTGAGTTTCTGCTAATTACGCTCGTTTGTGGGCCTTCGAGGAGGCTCTTAAAATTAAACTTTTTTTTAGGTGCAACACTAATGGGCATGTTTTAAAAGCTTTTAAATATTACTTTTTTAAAAACGTCTAAGAAACTGACCACTGTACACCAATGTAACTAGTAAATGGTTCTGTACAGTTTTTTAAAAGTCATTTACAGTCATTTAAAATCAGGTTACTCACAGGTGGTGGACTAGACACGCTGATTAAAAATGCTTATTTTTTGTGACAAACCCATTTTCTGCAGTTTTAATAAAACTGTACCAGGTAACCATTCTGAAATATATCAAGGAATATTTTTTAATGCAAAAGTTCTTAAAAAAAATTACGTTCTAAAACGTTGCCTGATTGAACTTTACATTTGGTGATATGCAAATTAATTTGAGTGGACACTTGAGCAAAAAAAAACACTTCTTAAAACTAACACAATTTTTTGAGCGCAATTTGCGCCCGGATCACTGATTGCGCCCAAAGCAGAAACTCTTGGCAAACAAATTATTTGATTGTTAATTAAAGATACATATGTACAGGAATAATCTGATCCTAACCAATATTAAATTGATTAAAAACTTGAGTGTTAGGGTCTAATGAAGGTAGCCATCAAATGATAGCAGTGTGCCTTCCCAGGCTTCTCTCTGCATATTTACCATGTCTTTTAAGGATAGGAAATGGACTTCAGATTTGCGAGCAGGACACTACTGAATCATAATATTAATGGCGTCGCTCATGGTAGGCAGAGTTTTGTCTTCACTGCTTGGCTGGTAATCTGGCAGGTTCAGCAAACGGTGGCCGATCTACCCCAGCACATTATCTCCCAGATGGTGAAGGTTAAACTCTATCTCATCATTTTGTAAGGACGGGAGCATTATAAGCATGCAACGCACAATATATTATTCTGCTACGGTGGAGGGGTCCACAACATAGCAGAATGTTGCTCTAAGGCTCTAGGGTCATATTTCTGTGGGCAGTCACATCTTGAGGTCAATTACCAGATATTTTATGCTGCTCAGAATGTTACTCTGTAGACTGGCAACTGTTTGTAAACCTTATGGCTCTTCCCAAGATTCCCAAGTAGAGAAAAAACAGCAGGAAATAACTATCTTTCATTGTCTATTTTTGCATTTTTGACACTTTGAAGTGTGACATCTGAACTGTGATGGATAATATGCTAGATGCAAAATATTTATACCTTTGCAAGTAGATAAAATTGTATCGAGCATACTTATCTCCATGTTGCGAGGGGCTTCTCACAATTGCCTTCCGTACCCTAGAGCTTGCTAGCCAAGTGGCTCTGCCCGTGGGACGGGTTTGGAAAAATGTACTCTGAACACTTAGCCAAGTGCCAATGTGCACTGTTGCAACTTTCAAATGAATGACTCAGTATAATAAGAAATAAAGGAAAAAAGGTATTAAGGGTCTAAAGGACAGCATTTATGTATGAATAATATTTAATGGTAAATGCAGATTTATTTGCTTCCAGAAGGGTGAATTTTCTTGTATACTGGAATCTCATAACACTACCATCTGTGACCACCAGACAGGTATATTCAGGCACCTCCGCATGTTGACAGTTGCTCCAAAATGAAACTCCAGTGATTTTATTAAGGCACCTTAAACGTGTTGAAATGTTTCCCCTTTCCCACTCAGTTCAGATTGTCTCTGACATAAAATGGTTTCTTTACGACTTCCATTTAAAACTCGAGTGTTTTATTGTGATAGTAAAAGTTTTTATTAGCTAACAGCTTATCAACTATTTATTCAATTCTGGTACAGCACTAATTGTTTAGATTGTAATAAATACACAGAATCTAAGGGGGTGATTTTGCCAATGGGGAGCTTTTGGAGGCGGGACTCCCACTTGTCGGGTTTCAGTCCCACCTCCATCAACCTCTGGCCAACCCACGCTATTTTCCCTTGATTGACCTGCGGGCTTAGCAGGCCAATTAAGGGAAAGCCGGTTGCAGAGAACGTCAACGTATGACGTTTCAGATGAATTGTCATCGTTTGACAGCTCTGTGAAGCTACATTCTCTGTAGTTTGATGAGGTCTTGAATTCAAGACTCATCAAACCTCTTTCTTTTGCAGAAATGAGATGGTTGTTTCATTGGAGAATGCAACGGCCATCTGTCATCTCTCCGCATACCCACTGACTGAAGCCTGCAGGAAGAAACAAAGGTAAGTACACTTTTTCTAACACTTTTCACTTACCTCAGATACTCACCTCTCCACACTTGCACCCATCACTCACCTTCACAGCGCACTTTTACACCCCTCTGAACCCCGCAGACCCACTACTCGCCTCGCTGACCCTGGCGGGGTTCGGAGCCTTCGGGAAGCCCCCACTTGTATGGGAAAAATGGTGATAAGCAGGCAGTTAAGTGGCTGTAATCCCTTCCCGCCTCCAAGGAGACAGGACCTGGCACGGGATGGCTACCCGCCTCCTGGCAATATGACATTTTCTGCCATTTTCCCGGCAGTCCCGCCTCCATACCCGCCTCCCCAGGGCTAGCAAGATCGCGCCCATAGAATCTATGCGGCATGGACCATGTACAGCAGGCACCTCAAAGCACTGGAGAGATACCACCAACGCTGCCTCCGCAAAATCCTGCACATCCATTGGCAGGATAGGCGCACCAATGTCAGTGTTCTCACTCAGGCCAATATCCCCAGCATCGAAGCTTTGACTACGCTTGATCAGCTCCGATGGACGGGTCACATCGTCCGCATGCCCGATACGATACTCCCAAAACAAGCGCTCTACTCGGAGCTCCGACACGGCAAGAGATCCCCAGGTGGGCATAGGAAACACTTCAAGGACACCCTCAAAGCCTCCTTGAAAAAGTGCAACATCGCCACTGACACCTGGGAATCCCTGGCCCAAGACTGCACAAAGTGGAGGAGAAACATCCAGGAAGGCGCCGAACACCTCGAGTCTCTTCGTCGGGAGCAAGTGGAAGTCAAGCGCAGGCAGCACAAGGAGCGCACGTCAACTCAAGCACCCCACCCACCTGCCCCTTCAACCACCGTCTGCCCCACCTGTGACAGAGACTGTAGGTCCCGCATTAGACTCATCAGTCACCTGAGAACTCATTTTTAATATGGAAACAAGTCATCCTCGGTTCCGAGGGACTGCCTAAGAGAGAATCTAAAGAAAATTATATAACAACCTCAGTCAGTTAATATGCGTGACTACCTTTTGGGGGAAAATATATAGATATATACAAAGAAAGAGAACAAAAGAACACATTTGTAGTTATATAGCACAAGTACATCCCAAAACATCTCACAGCCAATGAATTACTTTTGAAGCAAATACAGGAGTCAATTTGTGCACATCAAGGTCCCAAAGCCAATAAATAAGAGGAATGGTCAGTTAATCTGTGCTTTTTGGTGGGTTTGTTAAGGGAGGAATGTTGGCCATGCGGGTTATGTCTGAAGCAGATTGATGATGTCACAAGGAAGTTGTTGTGACATCAGAGAATTTACTGTGACAACATGAATCATATTTCATTGTAGAATGTGTAACAGAATGGCTGGGCTCCACCTCTACTGTTTACAACCCATTCGGAATATCACCACTCACATTCTCACCTGCACAGGCTCGCACTCTTCCAGTAGTCCCAGCCTTACCCATTTCCAATGGCTGCCTGTGACCCCAGTGAATTGCCTTTAAGGTTCTCATCCTTGTTTTCAAACCCATTCATTGTCTCACCCCACCTCACCTCAGCAAACTCTTCCAGCCAAATGACCCCATACTCACCCTCCGCTGTGCCTCCAACACTGCAATACTCCTCTTTGTCCACTTTGTCCACTCCATCATCAGTGGCTAATTTTTCAAGCACTGGAACTCCCGCTCTAATCCCTTTGCTTTGCCTTTTTGCTTTCAAAATCTTTCTAAAAATCCTTCTCTTCAACCCTGTCTTTGCCTCTCCTTCTAATGTATTGCCCTTCCCTCGTGTGTTTGCTATTTTCTTCCTCCCTATAAACTGTCCGGGATCGCCTTTCTGTTTATGAAGTGCTAGTAAATGTAACGTGTTACAATACTTCTGAGGAGTTTATGGTGATATGTATTGTGACAGCGACTAGTATAGGGATAACAACTTGCATTTATATAGCATCTTTAATGTACAAAACATCTGAAGGTGCTTTAACAGAGGGAGAGGGAGTGAAGAAAATTAAATGGATAAAGGAATGGATGCCAAGCCATGATTTGAGAGTTAGGAGAGGTGACTGAAAGCTTGACTGAAAAGATGGGTTTTGAGAAAGGTGTTGGGTTTATTTAGAATATTGCCCTTATGTGGAGGTATTATAAGATATTATCACACACCCTTTACCTCTAATACAAGCTCGAGAAGTAGGAAACTCCTGAAAATGTATGGTTAATACTCTTTATTAAATTGTCGATGAGATAATAAAACATAACCCCTTATGTGCAGTGTATATGAGATATAGGTGACAGGAATCTTGTCATTCATGTGGAAATGACTTATGAAATAATACTGGGCGGCCTGCTGGTGGCGCTGTCCAGGGAGAGTATAAATACTCGGGCATGGGCCCAGCTTGCTCAGGACATTCTTTAACAGGAACTAGTGAAGGACACAACTAGATCTCCATGTTGAAAAACAGTTGATTAAAGCCTTGTTTAATACTCCGACCAAGTGCCTCGTAATTTTCTTACATCAATAGGTACCAATTATATTCATATACTGAGGAGGACTTCCTTCAGGAGATCGTAAGCATGTCACCTTGACTACTTACACTAGCCTCAGCAAGACTAGATCATAAAGACCTCAGGAGCTCCAGTGTGTTGTATTTTTATAGATGTTATTACATAGGACAAGTGTGGGTATCATGGCCTAGAAATTCAGTCTAGCCACTTTTGGGGCGGTAAAGTCGGGCGGGTGGTAAAGTTAGCGCCCGCCGGAAAGTGGAGGTCACTTCGCCGAAATTCAGTAGCTTTGGCCAAGGAGTTTGGGCGAGCGCTGAAACTGGCGTTGCACTCCTATCTTTAGGCGCTAAGCCGGCGGTGCGGACTGATAACGCCGAGGCCGGGCGCAGCGCAGGTGCGGTCATGTTTTGATTGACAGCAGACACCCTGACGCCGGCCAGCTCTTAAAAGGGGAAGGGTCGACTTTGTCTGCTGCCACGCCCTGGATAGTGGAGCCCTGCAGCTAGGCCTGAACACTGCTGGTGGACCCAAATAGCGCCTGAAGCCATGCAGAAGGCCCGTGAACGAGCGCAGCGCTTCTCAGAGCATGCTTTGAGGGTGCTGCTTAGGGGGTTGGAAAAGAACAGAGAGATCTTGTGCCCGGACAGTGGCAAGAAGGCTCCCAGGAGGCAGTACAGGAGAGTCTGGAGGGAAATCGCCCTGAGGGTGTCAGCCAACAGCGATGTCCCCAGGACTGGTGACCAATGCCGCAAGAAGTACAACGACCTCACTCGGTTGGTCAGGGTGAGTACCCTTTCCAGTGTCCTCCTCATCCTTGCATGTGCACCTCACATTATGGGCAAAGGGACCTCAAAGGCCTAATGGCCAGCCCTCCTCCCGCAGCTATGGCACTGGCATGATCATCAATAGCACTTTCTGCACTTCACACACTGGCCAAGCTATTCGACCATGGGAGGCAGTGCACACAACAACAGGGCACCACACTGGCCAAGCTATTCGACCATGGGAGGCAGTGCACACAACAACAGGGCACCACACTGTACTTAGAGGCCATCCTTTCTCTTGCAGGCCAAGCTGGCGCAGAATCTGAGGAGCCGGACTGTCACCAGGGGAGGGCGTGCCCAGTTCCAGGAGCTCAGTGACCTGGAGGAGCGCGTGGCTCGACTCATGCATGCCCGGGTGGTTGGCCCCGTTGCTATTGGAGATGCCGACCCTGTGCTGGGCCCCAATGGTAAGGACATGACCGTTTGCACCTCTCTCGTTCCCCTTGCGCTTCAGATCTACATCCTTTGCCACTGTCCGACCAATGCGCATAATGCCACCAATCATGCCTCCCTCGCTGATGCCCTGTCCTCACTCTAAAGCTACTCTTGTGCCTTCCTGCTTTCAGCTGGTGAGGAGGAGGTCCCTGAAGCTGAGAGTGCCAGTCTCTCGGAGGAGGAGGACGACGAGGACCAAGAGGAAGGCGGCACATCGGGGGAACCCTCATCCGCGCCAGGGGATGGCAATGGAGGGGACACGTCTTGCCTGGAGGAGAGCCAGGGGGAAGTGTTGCAGGGGGGTGTAGCTCCTGGGCCCAGTGGCGACCAGGCACACGGGAAGGGTCGGGCAGCACGGCTGCCTTCTCCCCAGAGGGGGGAAGTGTTGCAGGGGGGTGTAGTTGCTGGGCCCAGTGGCGTCCAGGCACGCGGGAAGGGTCGGGCAGCACGGCGGCCTTCTCCCCAGAGGGGGGAAGTGTTGCAGGGGAGGGCAGTTGCTGGGCCCAGTGGCGTCCAGGCACGCGGGAAGGGTCGGGCAGCTCGGCGGCCTTCTCCCCAGAGGGAGAGTCCGGCCTCCAGTCCGGAGACGGTCCTCGCCCAGGAGGTGCGCCTCCTTGATGAAATGTCTGCGGCCTCGGAGCGGCGCCACAACGAGTTCATGGGGGTTGTGGGACAGTTGCCTCAGGCCATTGAGTCCCTGGCTCATAGTGTGGCCGATTTCGGGGACTCACAGGCCAGGGGTGTCGACCAACTCGCGGCAGCACAGGACGCGAGTCGAGAGTTCATGAGTGGTGCCGTGCAGACACTGGCTGATCTGATGCGGGCACAGACCAGGGCAGTTCGGGCACTCACTTCTGCCACACTCGCTGTGTCACGGAAGCATCGCCAGGGCACCCGCCGCCCTGCTGCAGCACAGCGGTCTGGCCTTCACCAGATTGCTGCGCTTGCTGCAGTGCCAGCCCGGCCGAGTGCCAGTGTCTCTGGCGACCAGCGAGCGCCTGGCATCAGCCAGCTTGCCCCCATTGATGCAGCCGCCACTGCCACTCCCCCAGCCAAGCTGCAACGAGCTGCTGGAGAGACTGATGCTGCCCAGCCACAGCTGCAGCAGTCAGCAGCCGGCCCCTCCAGGGCCGGACCTCGTCTAGGCCGACCCCCAAGGGCATCTGCCGTCACGCATTGTGCCCCTCAGGAGCCTTCCCCCAGCCTTGCAACACCCACAGGGCCCAGGTTGAGGCGGAGCAACAGGTCGGGCAGGGGCCGGAGAAGCCTGCACAAGGACTCGCCCTGTCGGCACACCAAGTAGAGTGTGTTGCCAACTGTTTTTTTATATGGGGGTGTTTGTGTTCTGTATGGGGGGGTTTGTCTTGGTTAGGCCGAGGATGAAGGCCAATTGGATGGACAAGTTTTGTTATTCCTCCTCAGGTTGTGGGAGTGAGATATGTTTTTGACTGTTTTTTGGGGGTGTTGTCTGTTTTTCTGTTTCATGTGGGAAGGGCCCTGAGTTTGTTAAATAAAGCTTTTTATTTATTCAGCTTGTCCAGGTGTCATGTTTCAAGTGGTTGTTGCGTTAAGCGGCTGAGGGCTTGCGGAGCGGCTGCATTCAGGTGCGTTCATTGCCACAAGCCATTCCCTGACAGGGGGCCTAGAAGTGTCGTTCAATAAGCCGCCGGCGGACGGCCCTTGGACATTGTGGCTCCCTCCTGGGCTGGTACTCCTCCTCCTCCTCCTCCTCCTCATGGTCCTCCTGCTCGTCCTCCTGAGGTGGTGGTCCAACGTGAGGTGGCAGTGCCTGAGTCCTGCGGATAGCCAGGTTGTGCAGCATGCAGCAAACGACGACGAACTGGGAGACTCTATCCGGCGAATACTGTAGAGATCCGCCGGATCGATCCAGGCAGCGGAACCGTTGCTTGAGGACGCCAATCGTTTGCTCTATGATGTTCCTTGTGGCTTGATGGCTTTCGTTGTATGCCTCCTCCGCAGGGGTCCTGGGCGCGCGGAGCGGGGTCATGAGCCATGTACACAAAGGGTAGCCCTTATCCCCAATAAGCCATCCCCTTGGTGGAGGCTGTGCCTCGAACATGTCAGCCACAGTAGTCTGGTGCAGGATAAATGCATCGTGGCTGCTTCCTGGAAAGCGGGCATTGACAGCTAGGATGCGCTGCCTGTGGTCACACACCAGCTGTACATTGAGGGAATGATAGCCCTTCCGGTTGCGGTAATCCTCGGCATTGTCGATAGGTGCCCGCATAGCCACATGCGTGCAGTCAATGGCGCCCTGCACCATGGGGAAGTCGGCGATCCTGGCAAATCCGACTGCACGCTGCTCCTGTCTCTCTAGGGTCATGGGGAAGGAGATGAATTGGTGTCTCCTTGCGAAAAGGGCATCGGTGACCTGCCGGATGCAGCGATGCACGGCGAACTGGGAAATGTTCGCTATGTCCCCAGCAGCGGCTTGGAATGAGCCGCTTGCATAAAAGTTCAGAGCCACCGTGACCTTCACTTCCACCGACAGAGACGTCCTGCACATCAGCTGTGGACGCAGATCTCTGTGAAGCAGCTGGCAGATCTCTGCAACCACCTCCCTTCTGAAGCGCAGCCTCTTAACACAATGCGCGGCAGTCATGGTGAGATAGGACACCTGCTGCCGGTATTGCCTGAGTGGGTAAGGCCTACGTTGCCGACGCCTGATGGCCCCTCTGCGTCTAGGCATGGCTGGCCCTCTCACACAGCGTCTGCGAGCCCTTCGCACATAATGCTGGAACTGAGGGTTGGAACCCCATGCAGCCCCCATAATAAACTTGCAAACAGTGAAATCACAATGAGTGAAATTTCCAAGCTCTGGCCAGAAGCCAAAAATACCTCTCCTATGTTGTCCCAAATCAGGAAGGTCTGTTCCTTGGTCTCTGTCCAGAAATCCAAAGCACTAAAGTCATTGCAGCAAAATGGCTGGCCTTTATAGTTCAGTCTAAGTGCCCTTTAATTAGCGCTCCCCGAGGCCCGCAGGGCCTCTGCTGCGTTCCACTTCACAGTTCTTAACAGCGCCACGCCCACATTGGGCGGGCGCCGCTGAATTTCCGGTTTGGGGCGAACAAACAGCGTTGCACGACGAAATGACGTCATAAGCTGCGCGCGCAGCTGAGCGGGCGCAAACACTTTGCGCCGGCGCTAAATGTCAACTGAAGTTGGGCGTAGGCGCAGATCGGCCTGCGCCCGGGCGCTAAGTGCCTAGCGCTGGAAATCTACCCCTCTTATGGTGCTAACGGCTGGCGGACGCAACTGAATTTCTAGGCCTATATGTCATCACATTCTGTATGTACGCTATTGGTACAGATGCTATTGTTTAATTTACGAATAGCTGTAACTCTTTGTTGTGCATGCCTTTGATGTCTTAACTCTTCCAATCTTTACTGCAAAAGAAATGTATTCCCTTATCTACACTGGAGTCCATTCAGCATTTGACATTCCTTCTTCACACTCCCCACTCCTGTGCTAAAAGCCTGTCTGCTACATCTATGCATTTTTCTGAAGTGTGTTTTAACCTAACAACCCTCTAGCTTAATATGATATAATGCTATACAATTAATACTCTCTATGTGCCTATCCTTACAAAAGATTGTTAAAGTGAGGAGAGAAGTGGAGACACAGAGAGGTTTAGGGAGGGACTTCCAGAAAGTATGGCCAAGGTGATATACCTATCAATTCATCCAATGAAAAGCGACGAGTTAAGACAGTAGCTATAGGTTTTTATTGGCTAAATAACAGAGCCCACCCTCGTGGGTGATCGGATCCAACAAGGAGGAATACCAGCCAGTCGACCACCTTTATACCTGGGCAAGTAGGTGGAGCCATGGGCGGAGTCAGCAGTGGTCAGCCCAGGTATAACAGCGTGACAAGAGGCGACCTCGTGTAGTGATACAACAGTGTAAACAGTGATAACCATAGTGTAACGATATAACAGTGATAACCATAGTGTAACGATAGTGAACGATAAAAGTGGTTTACCACATTCACCCCTTGTTTAGATTTGAGTCTGGCGGGGTGAAGTGTACTACCAGTTCGGGTATGTCAGTCTGTCCGGAGGCCTCGTAAGCCTTTCCGATCGTCGCAGCAGCGGCGGCGGTGATGCAGTATCCGATGTTAATGCTGGTGTCTGCGTGGTCGGCGAAGGCTCGTGGGGTTCCGGCATGCCGTCTACCTGGGCTGGATTTGGGGGGGTGGTGGGGGGGTAACGGTGGTGTCTCAGGGATGCCCGAGGGTGCGAGGTCTCGTAAGGAGACTGTGTCCTCCCGCCCGTCTGGGTATGCCACATAGGCGTACTGGGGGTTGGCGTGCAGGAGGTCCACCCTCTCGACCAGGGGGTCCATTTTATGGGCCCTCGCGTGCTTTCGCAGCAAGACGGGCCCCGGAGAGGTCAGCCAAGTTGGTAGCGTGGTTCCCGTAGTCGACTTCCTGGGGAAAACAAACATTCGTTCATGGGGGGTGGCGTTAATGGCAGTGCAAAGCAGTGACCGGATGGAATGCAGCGCTGCCGGGAGGACTTCCTGCCAGCGAGAGGTTGGGAGGCCCTTGGACTTTAAGGCTAAGAGAACGGCCTTCCAGACAGTCGCATTCTCTCTTTCCACCTGGCCGTTCCCTCGGGGGTTGTAGCTGGTGGTCCTGCTTGCAGCAATACCTCTCGCTAGTAGGAACTGGTGAAGTTCCTCGCTCATGAAGGAGGAGCCCCGGTCGCTATGTATATAGTTCGGGAACCCGAACACGGCGAAGAGGTCGTTCAGGCATTTGATGACCGTGGTACTGGTCATGTCTGGGCAGGGGAAGGCAAAGGGGAAACGGGAGTACTCGTCAATGATGTTGAGGAAGTACACATTACGGTCAGAGGACGGGAGGGGCCCCTTAAAATCGATGCTCAAGCGCTCGAAGGGGCGGGTGGCCTTGATCAGGCTTGCTCTGTCCGGCCTAAAGAAATGCGGTTTGCATTCGGCACAGGTTTGGCAGTTCCTGGTCATGGTCCTGACCTCCTCGATGGAGTAGGGCAGGTTGCGGGCCTTAATGAAGTGGTAAAGTCTGGTGACTCCGGGGTGGCAGAGGTCGCTGTGGAGGGTCTGCAGTCTATCAATTTGCGCGTTGGCGCATGTACTTCGTGATAGAGCATCTGGGGGTTCGTTCAGTTTACCAGGCCAGTACAAGATCTCATAATCATAGGTGGAGAGCTCGATTCTCCACCTCAAGATCTTGTCGTTCTTGATTTTGCCCCTCAGCTTGTTATTAAACATAAAAGCGACCGAACGCTGGTCGGTGAGGAGGGTAAATCGTTTGCCTGCCAGGTAATGCCTCCAGCGTCGTACAGCCTCCACGATCGCCTGGGCCTCCTTCTCGACCGAGGAGTGTCGGGTCTCAGGGCCCTGGAGGGTCCTTGAGAAGAAGGCCACCGGTCTCCCCTCCTGGTTAAGGGTTGCGGCTAGGGCGAAGTCGGATGCATCGCTCTCCACTTGGAAAGGGATAGACTCATCCACCGCGTGCATTGTGGCCTTAGCAATGTCTCCCTTAATGAGGGAGAAGGCTGCGCACGCTTCTGCCGTCAGGGGGAAGGAGGCGGACTTCATGAGGGGTCTGGCTTTGTCCGCATAATTGGGCACCCATTGGGCATAGTAGGCGAAGAGCCCCAGGGTCCTCTTCAGCGCCTTTGGACAGTGGGGGAGGGGAAGATCCATGAGGGGGCGCATTCTTTCGGGGTCGGGGCCGATGGCTCCGTTCTCTACTACGCAGCCGAGGATGGCAAGGCGCGAGGTGTTAAACACACATTTCTCCTTATTGTAAGTGAGGTTCAGCCGTTGGGCCGTATGGAGGAATCTCTCCAGATTAACATCATGGTCCTGCCGGTCGCGGCCGCAGATGGTGACGTTATCTAGATAGGGGAACGTGGCTTGCAGCCCGTTCTGGTCAACCATCCGGTCCATCTCCCTTTGGAAGACCGAAACCCCGTTGGTGACGCCGAAGGGAACCCTAAGGAAGTGGTAGAGGCGGCCATTCGCCTCGAAGGCGGTATACTGGCGGTCCTCAGGGCGGATAGGGAGTTGGTGGTAGGCCGACTTAAGGTCGATGGTAGAGAATACTCGGTACTGTGCAATCTGATTGACCATATCAGATATGCGGGGAAGGGGGTATGCGTCCAGCTGGGTGTACCGGTTTATGGTTTGGCTGTAGTCGATGACTAGGCGGTTTTTATCGCCGGTCTTAACGACTACGACCTGGGCACGCCAGGGGCTGTTGCTCCTCTCGACGATGCCCTCTTTCAGGAGACGCTGCACCTCAGAGCTAATAAAAGCTCTGTCCCCGGCGCTGTACCGCCTGCTCTTGGTAGCGACGGGTTTACAGTCGCGGGTGAGGTTGGCGAACAGGGAGGGGGGCGGAACCCTGAGGGTGGATAGGCCGCAGGTGGTACGCGGTGGGCGGTTTAAAGGCTGTTGGTTGTCGACTGTGAGTGGGGGGAGGGGTCCACCGTATGCCAAAGTGACACTTTGAAGGTGGGATTGGAAATCCAGCCCTAGTAGGACGGCAGCGCAGAGTTGGGGCAGGACGAGAAGTTTAAAATTTTTATACTCCGTGCCCCTAACCGACAGGGTCACAACACAGTATCCGCTGATGTCTGTTGAATGGGACCTCGACGCCATCGAGATCCGGTTGCGCGTTGGCTGGACAGTGAGGGAGTAGTGGCTCACCGTGTCTGGATGGATGAAACTCTCCGTGCTTCCGCTGTCGAACAGGCAGGTCGTGGCGTGGCCGTTTATTTTGATGTCCATCATGGACTTGGACAGGTGATGCGGGCGAGCTTGGTCCAGTGTGACGGAGGCTAGTGTATGGCTGAGCGAGCTGCTGTAGTCTGCGGGTGAGGCTGTGGTCGGGTCTGAAGACAAGGTGGCGGTCGAGTGTGGTGAACAAAATGGCGGTGCCCACGACGTTGCATAAAATGGCGGAGAAGATGGCCGCCCCCACAACTCACATGAGGCACTGCCGGTGTCGGTGGCCTTGATCAAAGATGGCCGCCCCACGACTCACACGAGGGGATACTGGCATCTGTGGCCTTGATGAAAGATGGCCGCCCCCACAACTCGCATGAGGCACTGCTGGCATCTGTGACTTTCCCCCTGCAGGCCTTCGCGAAGTGGCCTTTCTTGTGGCAGTCGGAGCAGGTCGCGTTTCTTGCAGGGCAGCGCGCCCTCGGGTGTTTCGCCTGGCCACAGAAAAAGCAGCCGGCGGCCCGATCGCGGGGCTCCGATGTCGCAGCCGGTACCGGGGGTGGCGGTCCCGATCGGGTCCGGGACGCCGACGCTGAGGTTGGTCCCAGAGGCGGCGGTGCGAGGGGTATTGCGGTCGGGGTCGGGCCCGAGTCCCAGGGTCGCGCAGCACAGTACCTGGAATATGCCTCGAGGTCCCGATGGGCCACTTCCAGAGAGCGAGCGAGGGCTGCAGCTGTGTTCAGGTCGAGGTCCTTTGATTCGAGCAGTCTTTGCCGTGAGTAGTCGGACCGAAGGCCTTTCACGAAGGCATCACGGATATTCTCTTCAGTATTTTCTGCAGCCGTTACAGCTTTAAAGTCACAGTCCCTGCCGAGTGTTTGTAGCGCCCATAAAAATTCATCTACAGACTCTCCTGGCTGTTGCGGGCGGGATCTTAGGAGATGTCTGGCATACATAGAATTTACCAGGCTCCGGTACTGCTCTTTCAGCAGGTTGAGGGCGGCCTCGTATGTAGTAAGGTCCTGGATGAGTGCAAATACTTTAGGGCTCACTTGGGCGGTCAGAACTCTTAGTTTGGATCTCTGAGGCACGCCGGATTCTCCCAGGTAGGATTCGAAACAGCTCAGCCAGTGTTTGAAGTCGAGAGCTGAGTTTGCTGCCTGTGGGTTTAGATCCAGGTACGGCGGTCGGAGGGCTCGCAGCCAGGCCGGCTGCTGTGGCTGTTGTAGCTGGGCGTCTGATTGGTCATTTGGCTGCTCCGTTAAAGACATTTCAAAATTTAGCCAATAAAATTGATATACCTATCAATTCATCCAATGAAAAGCGACGAGTTAAGACAGTAACTATAGGTTTTTATTGGCTAAATAACAGAGCCCACCCTCGTGGGTGATCGGATCCAACAAGGAGGAATACCAGCCAGTCGACCACCTTTATACCTGGGCAAGTAGGTGGAGCCATGGGCGGAGTCAGCAGTGGTCAGCCCAGGTATAACGGCGTGACAAGAGGCGACCTCGTGTAGTGATACAACAGTGTAAACAGTGATAACCATAGTGTAACGATATAACAGTGATAACCATAGTGTAACGATAGTGAACGATAAAAGTGGTTTACCACACAAGGCCACTGCGAAGGCTCTGCCACCAATGGAAGGGAAAGGTGAGGGTAGGATGCACAAAATATCAAAGTCAGAGAACAGAAGAGTGCCGTTTCTATACTGATCGCAGGCGGGCTTGATGCTGACAGTGAACGCCTAATTTTGAGCCCAACACAGTTCAAAGTGTCAGAATTTGTTACAACTTCAAAATAATCTTTAATAAAAAGAAAAAAAATGTAATTATTTCCTACTGTTTTTTCTGATCCAGAAATTTACATTCGCTTGCCAATCTACAGAAAAAACAGTAACTATTGATTGACTTCAGGATACACCTAAGGGAAATGGGCTGGTCCCTATTTAAAGCAATTAGGGTTTGTGGCCTTCAAGGGACACAGATGCACCTGAGCAGCAGAATAATACACATTCCATTACATAATGTTCCTATTGTTATAAACATCACATCTTTCAATGCCACAGGAGATGCACTTTTTTTTCCTCAATATGTAGCTTTGTAATCAGTATGAGACAGAATTTTAAACTCTTCTTCCTTCTTCTTCTTCTTAGGCAGTCCTTCGGGAACCGAGGATGACTTGCTTCCATATTAAGAATGAGTTCTCAGGTGACTGATGAGTCCAATGCGGGACCTACAGTCTCTGTCACAGGTGGGGCAGACAGTGGTTGAAGGGGCGGGCGGGTGGGGTGCTTGGGTTGACGTGCGCTCCTTGCGCTGCCTGCGCTTGGCTTCCACTTGCTCCCGGCGAAGAGACTTGAGGTGTTCGGCGCCTTCCCGGATGCTTCTCCTCCACTTTGTGCGGTCTTGGGCCAGGGATTCCCAGGTGTCGGTGGGGATGTTACACTTTTTCAAGGAGGCTTTGAGGGTGTCCTTGAAGCGTTTCCTCTGCCCACCTGGGGATCTCTTGCTGTGTCGGAGCTCCGAGTAGAGCGCTTGTTTTGGGAGTCTCGTATCGGGCATGTGGACGATGTGACCCGTCCATCAGAGCTGATTGAGCGTGGTCAAAGCTTCGATGCTGGGGATGTTGGCCTGAGCAAGAACACTGACATTGGTGCGCCTATCCTGCCAATGGATTTGCAGGATCTTGCGGAGGCAGCGTTGGTGGTACCTCTCCAGTGCTTTGAGGTGCCTGCTGTACATGGTCCATGTCTCTGAGGCATACAGCAGGGCGGGTATCACTGCTGCTCTGTAGACCATGAGCTTAGTGCCAGGTTTGAGGTCCTGGTCTTCAAACACTCTCTTCCTCAGGTGACCGAAGGCTGCACTGACACACTGAAGGCGGTGTTGGACTTCGTTGACGATGTCTGCCCTTGTTGACAGTAGGCTCCCGAGGTATGGAAAGTGGTCCACGTTGTCCAAGGCCTTGTCGCGGATTTTGATAATCGGGGAGCAGTACTGTGTGGCGGGGGCAGGTTGGTAGAGGACCTTTGTCTTACGGCTGTTTAGTGTAAGGCCCATGCTCTCGTACGCTTCGGTGAAAGTGTTGACGATGGTTTGGAGTTCGATCTCCGAGTGAGCACAGACGCAAGCGCCATCTGCGTACTGTAATTCGATGACAGAGGATGGAATGACCACAGGAGATGCACTTTTTTCCCTCAATATGTAGCTTTGTAATCAGTATGAGACAGAATTTTAAACTAGTTCCAAATATAGATGTGTTTTTTTTGGAGGTGGTACCTTACACTAAGAAAAAAATAATAACAACACTTCTTGCAAAGGATTTAAAAAAAATAATTACAGCTCGTGATGGCAGGCAGTGAGCACGATGTAATGCAAGCGTCACTGGACATCTACATCCGCAATAGTTTCCATTATAGTCAAAAGCATTAAAATCAGCTCTGGTGAAGAATAATATTAATACCTCTAAAGCACTTTAAGATTCTCTGCATTATAGAAATGCAAGTTGTTGTTCTATATAGGGTAGTGTGCAGCCAACCAACTCCAGTGAACAATTTTGCTATCATTATAACAGTCACTGTACTTCAAAGCTGTGTGAAGCACTTTGAGGCATTTCAATGTGGTGAGGCACTATATGAATGCAAGTATTATTTCATTTGATCATAACACGATTGATACATAATAATGGAATATAAAATAGGTGCAAAACAACTATGGTTGCAAGTCAAACCTTGTCCACTATCGAAATTATTATAAGCAAACTGATATGAATTTCAGCAAATAGTACAGATCCAAATCCCAAAATGTATCCTGGACTTTGGCCTCAAATAGAGTGCCCCCTAAGTAATTGCAATAAGAATGGCAAACATTGTTTTATGGGGAAAGGAAACGGGTTCATAAACTTACAAGAATTGCTAAGGTAGGCCGCTAAGATCTAACTTGACTTAACCCTGAAGTGCAGTTTCATCTGCCAGTGGATTCAGGATCAGTTCTAAAAGAAAGGCTTACATTTATATAGCGCCTTTCATGACCACTGGACGTCCCAAAGCATTTCACAGCCAATGAAGTACCTTTAAAGTGTAGTCACTGTTGCAAAGTAGGAAACGCGGCAGCCAAGTTACACACAGCAAACAGCAATGTGACAATGACCAGGCAATCTGTTTCATAAGAACATAAGAACATAAGAAATAGGAGCAGGAGTAGGCCAATCGGCCCCTCGAGCCTGCTCCGCCATTTAATAAGATCATGGCTGATCTGATCCAAACCGCCAATCTACTATCGCAGAACCATCTCCTGAATCTAACAGAATTAGACACACGAAATAGGAGCAGGATCAGGCTACACGGCCCCTGGGCCCACTCCGCTACACACAGGGCCATGTCCAATCCGAACCTAGACTCATGTCTAAATTCAGTGATGTTGATTGAGGGATAAACATTGGCCGGGACACCGGGGATAACTCCCCTGCTCTTCTTCGAAATAGTGCCGCGGGATCTTTAACGTCCACGGAGAGGATTTAACGTCTCATCTGAAAGGCGGCACCGCCGACAGTGCGGCACTCCCTCAGCACTGCACGGGAGTGTCAGCCTAAAGTTTGCGCTCAGGTCTCTGGAGCGGGGCTTGAACCCACAACCCTTCTGACTCCGAGGCGAGAGAGAGAGATGCTGCTTGCTGCCCACTGTCCTATTAAATGAAACTGGAGCTCTGTCACTTTGCAGAGGGTTTTTATTCCCTGCTGAACTTACCCACAGTTACAAATATCGCAGATGCATTTCCTTCGGGTCATCGTGGCCGGTGTGTGGGTTTAAAAAAAATTATATATATATATTATTTATATAAATAAACTCTGTCTGCAGGTTAACAGTCTTTGCATGGCAGGCGGGAGCCGGCTGGAAAGCGGCCTGAGCCTCTTTCGCTGCCTTTATTGTGTCGGGAGCGTCTCCAGGCAGGCAACCGTCGCCTGGCAACCGCCGCGTCTCGGCAACGGCGCAGCGCGGGGTCAGGGGTGAGGAGTCAGAGGGTGCAGGCCTGGGCAGGCGGCACCGAGCCTCCCGGCGGCAGGTAGGCTTCCTGCGCTCGATCCTTTGCGAGACGGCGGCTAATTTGACGGGAGGAGCGGCTCGGTCAGCGTTGTTGACGCTTCTCTTCTTCTTGTAGCTGCGTCGGGCCTCTCTAGCCCGGGCTTCGCGCTTCCCTCGAACCCCCGTCCCTGTCAGCCCGGTGGGGTTGGAGCCCGGCCAGTGCTCGGGCCCTGGGTCGCTGCTCAGTCCATTCCCTGAAGCACTCGCGGTGACCCGGGGTGCCCAGGAGAGTGCCCCAGCCCCAAGGTGGCAGGCAGTGCTGAGAAACATAGAAACATAGAAGATAGGAGCAGGAGTCGGCCATTCGGCCCCTCGAGCCTGCTCTGCCATTTAATGAGATCATGGCTGATCATCCAAACTCAGTACCCTGTCCCTGCCTTCTCCCCATATCCCTTGATCCCTTTAGCTTTAAGAAATATATCTAACTCCTTCTTGAATATATTTAATGAATTGGCCTCTACTGCCTTCTGTGGTAGAGAATTCCACAGGTTCACCACTCTCTGAGGCTTGGAGCGCTCTCGCCGTGTGAGGAGGCCGGCTGGCCGCATGGTTGGCCTCTTGTAAAGCTTCCTTTCACCTTGCTCCAGCACTGTGTGTGTATGTGTGTCAGCCCCAGCTTCAGATGATGAAGTGTCGCCCAGCTGGCACTCCTGCCTTTGGGTCAGGAGGTTCCAGTCCCACTCCTCGAGACTCAAGCGCTAAAATCTGGCCCGACACTCCAGGGCAGTGCTGAGGGAGTACCGCACTGTCGGCGGTGCCGCCTTTTGGATGAGATGTTAAACTGTGTCCCCAGTCTGCTCTCTCGGGTGGTTGTAAAAGATCCCACGGCACTATTTGAGAAAGAGCGGTGGAGTCAGGACCCTGGTGTCCTGGATGAAATTTATCCTTTAATCAACATCAGTAAAACAGATTATCTGGTTGTTATCACATTGCTGTTTGTGGGAGCTTGCTGTGTGCAAATTGGCTGCCCGTTTCCTATATTACAACAGTGACTACGCTTCAAATGTACTTTACTGGCTGTAAAGCGCTTTGAGATGTCCGGTGGTCGTGAAAGGTGCTATGTAAACGTCAGTCTTTCTTTACGGGAGCTGTCTGACCTGCTGTGTATTTCTGGCATTTTCTGTTTTTATTTCAGATTTTCAGCATAGATGATGCCAATATAACATTTTTCCATTTTCTGCACCAGCTATCCTGTGGCCTCTCCAAGCGTAACTGATGATTAGAGGCCGAATTAGGATCAGTTTTTGTGCTGTGGGCCCACTTCAGCTAAACCCATTGCATGTAGCTCGGGTTGCCAACTCCGGTTTCACATCATCCTCACGTGACCGCCATCGAGGCTTCCATCACATCACCTCCCGCTCCAAACCTTCTGCCCCCACACCCCCGCCATTGGTTGCCCAACACACCTATTCTTGCGGTGCACCGCTTTCCCAGTTCAATTGAAAAGGAACACTCTTCATTACCCGATTGAATGATTCTTGATTGTCAGTCAAACAGCCTTTTTTCCCACCTCCAATGTTTTTATTAACTAATAAACAAATGTGTTCAAAGAACAACAACAAATTGCATTTATACAGCGCCTTTAACATAGTATAACATCCCAAGGCGCTTCACTGGAGCGTTAAAAAACAAAATTTGACACCAAGCCAAATAAGGAGATACAGGAGACTTTGGTTTATCTGGAGGTTGTATGTCCAGAAACCTCGATCTACCGGCAGAAATCAGGAGCTGTTTTGTTAGGTTTTTTTTCCCCAACAGTCAGGCTCTGGAAAGTCTCTCTGAAGCTGTTGCTAAGCTACAGAGACGCTTCCAAGGTACGGGCCGACTGTTTAGAAGCTGTTGCTAAGCAACAGTGTTTGTTGTCAGATACGGAGATGAAAACCTCCGTATGCTTCAACATTAACGCTGGTATGTCCGGCAGTTTTGATAGATCGGCAACAGCTCGGTCCCGTCGGTGCCGGATATAACAAAGTTTCCTGTATTAGGGCAGATGACCAAATGCTTGCTCAAAGGTAGGTTTTAAGGAGTGTCTTAAAGGAGGAAAGAGAGGTAAAGAGACGGAGAGGTTTATGGAGGGAATTCCAGAGCTTAGGGCCTAGGCAACAGAAGGCACAGCCACCACTGGTGAAGCAATTAAAATCAGGGGTGCTCAACATACGAACATACGAATTAGGAGCAAGAGTAGGCCATTCGGCCCTTTGAGCCTACTCCGCCATTCAATAAAATCATGGCTGATCCGATTACTCCACATTCCCGCCTACCCACGATAACTTTTCACCCCCTTGCTTATCAAGAATCTATCTACCTCTGCTTTAAAAATATTCAAAGACTCTGCTTCCATCGCCCTCTGAGGAAGAGAGTTCCAAAGACTCACGACCCTCTGTGAGAAAAAATTTCTCCTCATCTCTGTCTTAAATGGGCGACCCCTTATTTTTAAACAGTGACCCCCAGTTCTAGATTCTCCCACAAGAGGAAACATCCTCTCCACATCCACCCTGTCCAGACCCCTCAGGATCTTATATGTTTCAATCAAGTCACCTCTTACTCTTCTAAACTCCAGCGGATACAAGCCTAGCCTGTCCAACCTTTCCTCATAAGACAACCCGCCCATTCCAGGTATTAGTCTAGTAAACCTTCTCTGAACTGCTTCCAGTGCATTTACATCCTCCCTTAAATAAGGAGACCAATACTATACACAGTACTCCAGATGTGGTCTCACCAATGCCCTGTATAACTGAAGCATAACCTCCCTACTTTTGTATACAGTTCCCCTCGCAATAAACAATAACATTCTATTAGCTTTCCTAATTACTTGCTGTACCTGCATAGTAACCTTTTGTGATTCATGCACTAAGACACCCAGATCCCTCTGCATCTCAGAGCTCTGCAATCTCTCACCATTTAGATAATTATGCTTCTTTTTTATTCTTCCTGTCAAAATGGACAACTTCACATTATACTCCATTTGCCAGATCTTTGCCCACTCACTTAACCTATCTATATCCCCTTGTAGCCTCCTTATGTCCTCTTCACAATTTACTTTCCTACCTGCCTTTGTGTCATCATCAATCATACCTTTGGTCCCTTCATCCAAGTCATTTATATAAATTGTAAAAAGTTGAGGCCCCAGCACTGATCCCTGTGGCACACCACTCGTTACATCTTGCCAATCAGAAAATGACCCATTTATGCCTACTCTGTTTCCTGTTAGCTAGCCAATCTTCTATCCATGCCAATATGTTACCCCCTACACCATGAGCTTTTATTTTCCGCAATAACCTTTGATGTGGCACCTTATCAAATGCCTTCTGGAAAACTAAGTACAGTACATCCACTGGTTCCCCTTTATCCACAGCACATGTTACTTCCTCAAAGAACTGCAATAAATTGGTTAAACATGATTTCCCTTGCACAAAACCTGCCTGATTACTTTGAATTTTTCTAAGTACCCTGCTATAACGCCTTTAATAATACTGTAGCTTCTAACATCTTCCCTATGACAGATGTTAAGCTAACTCGCCTATAGTTTCCTGCTTTCTGTCTCCCTCCCTTTTTGAATAAAGGAGCTACATTCGCTATTTTCCAATCTAATGGAACCTTCCTCGAATGTAGGGAATTTTGGAAAATTAAAACCAACGCATCAACTATCTCACTAGCCACTTCTTTTAAGACCCTAGGATGAAGCCCATCAGGACCCGGGGACTTGTCAGCCCGCAGCTCCAACAATTTGCTCAGTACCACTTCCCTGGTGATAATTTTCTTGAGTTTCTCCTCCCTTCCATTTCCTGATTTACAGCTATTTCTGGGATGTTACTTGTATCCTCTATAGTGAAGACTGATGCAAAATACCTGTTCAATTCAACTGCCATCTCCTTATTTTCCATTATTAATTCCCCAGACTCACTTTTTATAGGACCAACGCTCACTTTGTTAACTCTTTTTAAAATATGTATAGAAACTCTTACTATCTGTTTTAAAATTTCTAGCTAGCTTTCTCTCGTACTCTAATTTTTCTCTCCTTATTAATCTTTTAGTCATTCTTTGCTATTTTTTATATTCTGTCCAATCTTCTGACCTGCCACCCATCTTTGCGCAATTATATGCTTTTTCTTTAAGTTTAATAATATCTTTAACTTTTTTAGTTAACCACGGATGGTGGGTTCTACCCTTGGAATTTTTCTTTCTTGTTGGAATGTATATATTCTGTGTATTTTGAAATATCCCCTTAAATGTCTGCCACTGCCACTGCCACTCTATTGACCTGTCCCTTAACCTAATTGGCCCGTTCACTTTAGCTAGCTCTGCTTTCATGCCCTCAGAATTGCCCTTATTTAAGTTTAAAATACTAGTCTTGGACCCACTCCTCTCTCTCAAACTGAATGTAAAATTCAATCATATTATGATCGCTGCTACCTAGGGGTGCCTTCACTATGAGGTCATTAATTAATCCTATCTCGTTGCACAATACCAGGTCTAGTATAGCCTGCTCTCCGGTTGGCTCCAGAACGTGCTGTTGTAAGAAACTATCCTGAAAACATTCCATGAACTCCTCATCTATGCTACCTTTGCCCATCTGATTTTTCCAGTCTATATGCAGATTAAAATCCCCCATGATTATTGCCGTACGCGTCTGACAAGCTCCCGTTATTTCTTCCTTTATACTCCATCCTACCATGTGGTTACTGTTAGGGGGCCTGTACACCACTCCCACAAGTGACTTCTTGCCTTTATTATTTCTCATCTCTACCCAAATCGCTTCTACATCCTGGTTCCCTGAACTTAGGTCATCCCTCTCTATTGTGCTAATACCATCATTAATTAACAGAGCCACCCCTCCATCTTTTCCCACCTTCCTGTCCTTCCTAAATGTCATGTACCCTTCAATATTCAGGTCCCAATCTATGTCATCCTGCAGCCAAGAGGCCAAAATGAGAGGAGAGCAGAGATCTCAGAGGGTGGTTGTGGGGGTGGAGGAGATTATAGAGATAGGGAGGGGCGAGGCCATAGAGGGATTTGAAAACAAGGATGAGAATTTTAAAATCGAGGCGCTGCTTAACCAGGAGCCAGTGTAGGTCAGTAAGCACAGGGGTGATGGGTGAACGGGACTTTTTGGATGATCTCGTTTACGAGGGTAGAACGTGGGAGGCTGAGGCTGGTCAGGAGTGCGTTGGAATAGTCAAGTCTAGAGATAACAAAGGCATGGATAAGGGTTTCAAAAGCAGATGAGCTGAGGCAGAAAATTAAAAAAAAAAAAGTGTCCAGGAGATTAATCTTCAGTTCATGGAGACTCCAGGACAGTCCTGGAGGGGTGGTACTCTCCATAACACTCCTACAAACAGGAGCGCATCAGGCCACGTTGGATTTGATCCCAGCAGTGAAAGGCAAGCATCTAATCCACTGCATCACTGCGTTTCTGTACATTCACATGTTATTGATTGGGAAAAGCTGTCACCTCAGCTGGTTTCAGTTGACAAAAATCACTGGCAGTGGGAGGCTCTGGCCCATTGGAGCCAATCATCCTCTGGTTTTATACCTGCGAATTTTGGTTAAACTTATTCTAGGGAGTTTCCCCTCCCATAAAAAGTTCAGATATATCAGTTTGTTTTTTCCGAATCAGCCTACCTGCACTGCCAAAGGAATAATATAGTTCAGCTTGGACATTATGTTCAGCTTTAAAAATACAGAAAGACTTGCATTTACATAGCACCTTTCACGACCACTGGGCGTCTCAACGCGCTTTACAGCCAGTGAAGTACTTTTTGAAATGTAGTCACTGTTATAACGTAGGAAACGCAGCACAGCAAGCTCCCACAAACAGCAATGTGATAATGACCAGATAATCTGTTTTTTAAGTGATGTTGATTGAGGGATAAATATTGGCCAGGACACCAGGGATAACTCCGCTGTCCTTCTTTGAAATAGTGCCATGTGATCTTTTACATCCACCTGAGAGGGCAGACGGGGCCTTGGTTTAACGTCTCATCTGAAAGACGGCACCTCCGACAGTGCAGCACTCCCTCAGCACTGCACTGGAGTGTCAACGTAGATTTTTGTGCTCAAGCCTCTAGAGTGGGACTTGAACCCACAACCTTCTGACTCCGAGGCGAGGGTGCTACCCACTGAGCCACGGCTAACATACAGCTAGGTCTGTTAACCTTGCTTGCCTTTCCTAATACAAAAAAATACTGCAGATGCTGGAACTCTGAAATAAAAACAGAAAATGCTGGAGACGCTCAGCAGGTCAGGCAGCATCGGTGAAGAGAGAAACAGAGTTAACGTTTCAGGTCGATGAGCTTTCGTCAGAACTGGAAAAAAGCAGGAAATGGATCAGATTTTTAAGCAAGTGTAGGGGCTGGGAAAGTGGGGAGGGGATGAAAGAACAAAAGGGGAGGCCTGTGATAGGATAGAAGGCAGGAGAGGCTAAGAGACATTGAGAGATATTCAAGGCAAAAGGAGATGGTATCTCCTAATGTTCACCGGTAGTTTGTATGTTTCAACATCTCTTAAGTGATGTGGCCCCAAACAGACCATCCCTTTTAGAAGACCAAATATGGTCATTCATTGTGCAGACACCTGCCATTAAACAGAAGGATCTGTAATGGTGGTGATATGTTTTCAGCCTATTTTGTACTCTTTACCCTTTGTATGTGGGGAGACTGTTTTTGTAGCAGTCTAGGGGATTCAAAGTCACTACAAACAGTAAGGGGGAAATTAGGCATCCTTGCTGTATGTCGTTAACCAGCTGAAAGATAGGGGGATCATACCGTTTAATGTAACTGAAACTAGAGGAGCCACGTACAGAGCTGATGTCCACCTGGGATATAGACAGGAAACCTGGCAGGAAAACTCATTTCTACTGGGTGTAGACGAGGTACCTCCACGTGCTATTGACCGCCTTCTCAGCACCTGACGGATAGGTTCTGGTGGGATACTGTGCAATCCCCCTTAGGGTCTCTGAATGCTTTTCACATATCCCACCTGAGTGCTGTGAATGGCCCGGGCCCTTGGAATTCTAAGACCCCCGAAGCCAATTTCTTTAGTAGGTCTCACCTCTGTGTTGAGAATGTAGATTCTGCAGCTCGTCTCGGTGGTGCAGAAGAGAGGGCACTGAGCTGTAAGGAATGCAGAGGGGCAAGGCTGTTGCTTCAGAGTGGGTGCCAGGCTACGAGGGGCATGGAGAGGAAATAGTGCTCCAAAAATGTAGTGAAAAATCCAAAGCTATTGTTCCGGTTTTGGCGGTTATATTTTTAGCATTTAAGGATATTTTACATTCTTTTACATAAAGGATAAATGATTGCTTCCTTTGGTTTCTACATTACAAATCCATCAAAAAATAACTGCTGTATCTTTGTACACGATCAAATAGGGCCAGAAATATATCAAAATGGAGGAATGCAGATTTCCCATTCCTTGTCAACCAAAAATATTCGTTTTAATCGGCCAAATTACTTCTAAGATAATAAAAATGAAAATACTTTTTCATAGTCACAACCCTGTATGATTGCTCTCTCTCCTCCCACTTTTGCCACTGGAATCAAAACTAGGGGGTAGAAATTTGTCTCGGATGGCCTGATAATTAATTCCGTTGACGGTTAAAGAACTAACGATCAGGCGCTGCGTATAACGGGCGGCCAATCCGATACTGCCCGTTTTGCGCCACTGCCCAAGATGAATTTCTACCCCCTAGACCTTTATGCTCGCCGCCCATTTGATGCATTTACTGACTGTACCTGTTCTTGCTGATTGCAAATACAGACCTTCATAAGTATTTGTCATTGGATTTGCTCAAACATGTTCCAGTCCAAACTGTATCACTTTAATGCATTCTATACAAAAGAAACCAATCAGCTTTGGTTTCCGCTCCCACATACATTGGCACATCATCACTGGAATTAAAAAGAATTAAGTGTCTGAAGCAGTAAACTCAGGTGAAGTGCAGCCTAATGAGTACAACAGGAGAGAAACAGAGGGTGCGAGAACACACTGTATACAGGGATAGTGAGAAAGACAAAATGGCAGCAGCAGGGAGGCTAGTAGAAATATAGAAACATAGAAACATAGAAGATAGGAGCAGGAGTAGGCCATTCGGCCCCTCGAGCCTGCTCCGCCATTCAAGCAATCATGGCTGATCATCCAATTTCCGTACCCGGTCCCTGCTTAGAGCAGGGAAAGATGCAGCAACAGGCTCAGGCAGTCCGAGAGAAAGTGAGATATGGCACAGGGGGGGAAGAAGAAGAACCGCTTGCATTTTGATAGTGTCTTTCACATCCTCACTGTTGTAATGTAGGAAACGCGGGAGCCAGTTTGAGCACAGCAAGGTCCCACAAACAGCAATGAGATAGTGACCAGTTAATCTGTTTCTGGTAATGTTGGTTGAGGTATAAATGCTGCCAACGACACTGGGAGAATCTTCAAATAGAGCTTGGGATCTGGTCCAAACTAGTTTTAGCCTTGGACCTCTACGAGATGCACTGTTACTCCAAGGACTGTTTCTTCATGGACCTGTAAGCGATGCTGTACGAAATGCACTATTACTCCAAGGATTGCAAATATTCCTGTGGGAGATGCACTATTACTCCAAGGACATGAAAGCATTGCTATGGGAGGTACATTATTACTCCAAGGACCTGCAAGCATTGCTGTGGGACATGCATTATTATTCTCTAAAAATTCAAGAATAAAGCATCTCTAATCCTGGTACGAGTTACATGGCATCATATTGCTTTAGTTAGGATGTCACAATACAGTGATAGCTAATGTACACCTGTCTTTGTCAACTTATCCTCACTAATTCTGGCTGCTTCAGCAGTCAGTTGCTACTTGTTAGTTTGCTTTAGCCTCAGATTCTTCATCATTTAAAAATATCAGTTTTACACATTACTGAAAACAATATGACCTAACCTGGATTGCTGAACAGTCTTATGCATTTGTATCATTCCCTGGTATGTGGCATTCTGAATGTAGAAATAACACTTTAGAATATTTAGCTTGTATTGTTAATGAAATGTACAGTACTATCATTTTATTTGTATATTGTTACAGAATCGAATTCAAAATGGGTCATACTAGTTTGGAAAATATTGTTGATCTACAAAAGAATACTGCCAACATCCGGAATATCTGTATAGTAGCTCACGTGGACCATGGTGAGATTTCTCTTTAGATTTTTTAAAAGAAAAACTTTACCAGTCAATTCACATTATTACCTCTCCAAAATTTAAACAGATAGCAGTAAATATTTCCAGTGGCGAGGACATCCAATTCCCTGACATGATTAATTTTTATGTTGTGTAGTTCCAGCTCCTTGATACACTTCTAACATGTAAACAGTATGTTTTTAGATCTCTTCCTCCCTGTATGTTTGGTTTCACAAGAGCCAAGTAGAATAAGTGGAAATGTTAACATCGCTTACTTTAATATAAAGCGTATTTAAGCTAAATTTAATGGGTCAATATCAAACTATCTGAAATTGTAGAATGAGTTATTTAAAGCGATGCTGTATGTGCATGTGTGTTTGTACATGTTGATAAATATCTACAAAGTCTACAAAGTAGTGTAGGTGCTGATTGCTGTAAGCAGCCATGATAAACCTAGTTCTAGACTCTCCAGCCAGGGGAAACAATCTCTCGGCATCGACCCTGTCAACCCCCCCAAGAATCTTATATGTTTCAAAGAGATCACCTCTCATTCTTATAAACTCCAGAGAGTATAGATCCAATCTACTTAATCTCTCCTCATAGGACAACCCTCTCATCCCAGGGATCAATCTGGGGAACCTTCGTTGCACCGCCTCCAAGGCCTGTATGTCCTTCCTCAGATAAGGAGACCAAACCGGCACAGTACTCCAGGAGTGGTCTCACCAAAGCCCTGTACAATTGTAGTAAGACTTGCTTACTCTTTTACGCCAACCCCCTTGCAATAAAGGCCAACATGCTATTTGTCTTCCTAATTGCTTGCTGTACCTGCATGCTAACTTTCTGTGTTTCCTGTACGAGGACAGCTAAATCTCTCTGAAACAGCAACATTTAATAGTTTCTCAAAATTTAAAAAAAAATTCTGTTTTTCTATTCTTCCTACCAAAGTGAATAACCTCACATTTGCCCACCTTATACTCCATCTGCCACCTTATTGCCCACTCACTTAACCACTCTATATCGCTTTGCAGGCTCTTTGTGTCCTCCCCACAGCTTACTTTCCCACCTAGCTTTGTATCGTCAGCAAACTTGAATACATTGCACTCGGTCCTTTCATCTAAGTCATTCATATAGATTGTAACTAGCTGAGGCCCAAGCATTGATCCTTGCGGCACTCCACTAGTTACAGCCTGCCAACCGGAAAATGACCCGTTTATCTCTACTCTCTTTTCTGTCCGTTAACCAATCCTCTATGCTAATATATTACCCCAACCCCATGAGCCCTTAACTGGCATAGCAACCGCTTATCGTGGAAACTTATTGAATGCCTTTTGGAAATCCAAATATACTACATCCACTGGTTCCCCTTTATCTACCCTGCTAGTTACACCCTCAAAAACTCTAATAAATTTGTTAAACACGATTTCCTTTTCATAAAAACATGTGACTCTGCCTAATCATATTATGATTTTCTAAGTGCCCTGTTACCACTTCCTTAATAATGGAATCTAGTATTTTCCCGACGTCTGATGTCCGGCTACCTGGTCAGTAGTTCCCTGTTTTCTTTCTCCCTCCTCTTTTGAATAGTGGGATTATTTTTGCTACCTTTCAATTCGCTGGGACTGTTCTAGAATCTAGGGAATTTTGGAAGATCACAATCAATGCATCCACTATCTCTGCAGCCACCTCTTTTAGAACCCTAGGATGTAGGCCGTCAGGTCCAGGGGATTTGTCGGCTTTTAGTCCCTTTAGTTTCTCTAGTACTTTTTCTCTACTGATATTAATTATTTTAAGTTCCTCACTCTTATTAGCTCCTTGGTTCCCCAGTATTTTTGGTATGCTGTTTGGTGTCTTCTACTCTGAAGACAGATACAAAATATTTGTTTAAAGTCCCTGCCATTTCCTTATTCCCCATTATAATTTCTCCTGTCTCAGCCTCTAAGGGACCAACGTTTACTTTTGCTACTCTGTTCCTTTTTACATACTTATAGATAGAAGCTCATAATCTGTTTTTATATTTCTTGCTAGTTTACTCTCATTCTATTTTCTCCCTTTTTAATCAATTTTTTGGTTATCCTTTGCTGGTTTCTAAATCTCTCCCAATCCTCAGGCGTGCTACTATTCTTCACAACATTATAAGCCTCTTCTTTTAATCTGATGCTATCCTTAACTTCTTTAGTGCACCATTGATGGATCACTTTTCCCCAGGAGTTTTAATTTCTCAATGGAATGTATATTCGTTGAGAATTTTGGAATATTTCTTTAGAATGTGGGTTTGAGAAATGATTGTGTGTTTAATGCTTTAGCCTGTGGGTTTGATATTTTAGATTATTGAGTCACAACATTTGAAGAATTTCATGCAGGTATAGTTGTTAGTGATAAATGTAGAACTAAAGCAAATCTTAATCATATGAGTTGGATTGCATACAATTTCAGCAATGAATCTTTGTTAAATAGTGTGTGTCACATTTCTTGTTTTATTGTATCTTAGCTGTTTCTTTTTCCTGCGATCACTGCTAATACTATCTGGTTGCGGAAACAGAATTGTTTTCCTGCTATGTATTATTGGTAAATGATATCATCGACTCTGATCTGTGCAAAAGCCCTCTTTCTCTCCTGTGCCCCCCACACAAAATAATGAAGAAATGACCAACTTGATTTCCACTATAAGCCTGTTAGAAATGGAAGTCAAGGTACGTCGTGTCCTAAGGTTTTCCATAGCCCCTTTGGGATGTCACTTCTCAAGATCGTCTATTTTCACCTCCGTAATATCACCCGTCTCCGCCTCTGCATCAGCCCATTCTGCTGCTGAAACCCTCATCCATTCCTTTGTTACCTCCATACTCGACTATTCCAATGCTCTATTGCCAGCATCCCATCTTCCACACTCCATAAGCTTAAGCTCATCCAAAACTCTGCTGCCCGTTTCCTAACTTGCACCAAGTAGCGTTCACCCATCAACCCCTGTGCTCGCTGACGTACAATGATTGCCAGACCCCAAACGCCTCGATTTGAAAATTCTCATCCTCGTGTTCAAATGCCTCTATGGCCTCGCCCCTCCCTATCTCTGTAACCTCCTACAACCCTCCGAGAATTTTGTGTTCTTCCAATTCTAGCCTCTTGTGCATCTCCAAGTTCCTTCGCCTCACCATTGGTGGCCATGCCTTCAGCTGTCTTCGCTAATCTCTGGAATTCCCTCCTTAAACCTCTCCGTCTCTCCTCCTTTAAGACACTCCTTAAAAACGACCTCATTGACCAAGATTTTGATCACCTGTCCCAATGTCTCCTCCTTTGGCTCAGTGACAGTTTTACTTTTTGTTTGATTCTGCTCCTGTGAAGTGCCGTGGAACATTCTACTACATTAAATACATGTTGTTGTTATTTAAATAAGTGACCAGTTAGAATGTTTAGGAACATCTGTGTGTTAAGTTCCAAAAACAGTAATTTTCTTTTGTTTGAAATATACTTAAATTTTTGTATCTAACGTGTATTGTATTACATATTTTTAGGAAAAACCACCTTAGCTGACAGCCTTATTGCTAGCAATGGGATCATTTCTAATCGACTTGCAGGAAAGGTAAGCAATTAATAAATTAAACACATTATGTACATGGGTGAGATTCTTCTGAACAATTACTTTGTTGTTAATAGAATTCAAAAAATGTTTTCTGATATTTCTGCCTTACTGTGCAGGACTTATGGGTGGAAAAATTCAGTATCGCCCCGTTTGGGGCGCCATTATCGGCTGTGTGCAAAGTTTAGCGCCTGGCGCTAATTATCGCCTCCGACAGCAAACTTGGCTTTTATCGCCCCTGGAGGTGATTGGAGCGCTAAATCAGGCGCAAAGGCCGAGGAGCGAGGCGCTACCTCAGAGCGCTGGCGAAGCAAGGAAGGGCAAATCAAAATGAACCTGCAAAGTGTTGCTCAGTACTCAAAACTCCTTCACACAGCGTTGAATCTCTCCAGAAGTCTCTCTCTCTCTCTCTCTCTCAGAATGCGTGGTGCAAAAATGTCACCGACAAAAAAAGGCAGGAAGCGGATGCCTTTAAATAGCGCTCCCCCAGTCCCTTTCTGACAGCATAATGCTCCCCTCAACCTGTCGTTGCTAGCGGCAGGCGGTAAGGCAGGGGGCGCCACTCAATATCCAGTCCGGGGCGCTAACAGGGCGTTGCGCACTCGACTGAAGTCACAATCTGCCGGCGCAGGAGATCGTGGCGGTAGTGTTTAGCGCTGCCGCAAAATGTCTAGTTAATTTCGCGAGCGGCGCAAACATCGCCGTGCCCAGGCGCTAGTTGCTTTGCGCCCCATTAGCGCTCTCTTAAGGCGCTAACGGGAGGCGCAACCAACAATTTTTATCCCCCATGAAGTCATTATTATTGTTGTATAGATTCATGTTAATTCTTTGATGCATTAGTGGTGTCCATGAATGCTAGTTCACTTGAGATACCAGGGCAGGTTTTCAGAGTCCTAACCTACGACGAGGTAATGCACCTGTGATTTTTCTTTACACATCGGCAGCAAGCATGGATTCGGACGTCACATTATCTCTGTTTTAAAAAGTTAGTTTGATTTAGCCATATACAACACATTGTGAAACAAAAAACTAATTTTTACCAGGACTACCATTGAAAACTCCACTAGCCTGGGGTCAGATCATTTTATCTTGATGCTCAACCTGGCAGAAGATAGCAATCCAAAATCTTAGGGCACATTTACACCAATAAAATAAAGACTAGCATTTATATAGCACCTTTCATGTCACAAAGCACTTCACAGCCAATGAAGTACTTTTGAAGTGTAGTCACTGTTGTAATGTAGGAAATGTGGCAGCCAATTTGCGCACAGCAAGGTCCTACAAACAACAATGTGATAATTACCAGATAATGGGGGGGAAATTCGGTTGATTTGCACCTCCCGTTAGCGCCCTAAGCTTCCAGTACCGCCCCGCCTCCCTCTTGGGGCGCTACCAGTGAATTTCAGGCGCGGGGGCACTAACTTTTAGCCCCGGCGAAGTTAGCGCCCAAAGGGGGCGGGACCCAATTTTGCTCCCAATCTGTTTTAATGATGTTGGTTGAGTAATAAATATTGGCCAGGACACCAGGGAGCATTCCCCTGCTCTCCTTCGAGTAGTGCCGTGAGATCATTTGTGCCCACGTGAGAGGGCCGACGGGGCCTTGCTTTAATGTCTCATCCGAAAGACGGCACCTCCGACAGTGAAACTAAGGGGATTTTGTTAATGGGGGCGCGTTGGAAGCGGGACTGCTGCTTGGCGGGTCGATGTCCCGCCTCCATCGATTTGTGGCCAACCCACGCTATTTACCCTTGATTGACCTTGTTGAGCCCGCCCAGCGGGCTTAGCAGGTCAATTAAGGGAAAGCCGGTTGCAGAAAATGTCAACGTATGACGTTTCATCTGTCAAATTGTCATCGTTTGACAGCTCTGTGAAGTGTCAAACAGTGACATTTTCTGTAGTTTGATGAAGTCTTGAATTCAAGACCTCATCAAACTTCTTTCATTTACAGAAATGAGATGGTTGTTGCATCTGAGAATGCAACAGCCATCTCTCATCTGCAACACAGAGGTCCGAGACTCTCCGCATACCCACCGACTGAAGCCTGCAGGAAGAAACAAAGGTAAGTACACTTTTACTAACACTTTGGACTTATCTCAGATACTCACCTCTACACTCTTGCACCCATCACTTACCTTCACAGTGCACTTTTGCACCCCCCCCCCCCAACCCCCGCAGACCCAGTACTCGCCTCGCTGACCTGGCGGGTTTTAGAGCCTTTGGGAAGCCCGCACTTGTGAGGGCAAAAAGGGGATAATCCTATTTTCTGCCTGGTAACTACCTGTTAACAGGCAGTTAATAGGCTTTAATCCCTTCCCGCCTCCAAAGAGACGGGACCCGCCGCGGGACGGCTACCCGCCTCCTAGGAAGATGGCATGGAGGCGGGTTGGGCACCCGCCCCCAAATTCTGCCATTTTCCTTGCAGTCCCGCCTCCCCAGGGCTGGCAAAATTGCCCCCAAAGATTCTATGAAGCACTCCCTCAGTTATTGCACTGCAGCCCAGATTTTGTGCTCAAGTTTTATATTGCTACCGTTATAATGTTAACGCAGCTAAACCTGGAGTCGGGGCCTGACCTGACACTGGAGTGAAGTGGAGTGAGATTGCCTGGTGGAGTCTCACTCCACTCTAAAGTCAAGTTCATTGTGAAGTCGAAACCACGTGTAGGGGGGTGGTGTGTAGTGGTTGTTTGGCGCGTGCGCCCAGTCAGTTATGCCGCTGACTGTTTATGAGCGGTTCGAATCGCTCCCACACCCCTGGGTTCTAGACACCGGACTTAGGTACAGGTGGCGATACTGAAAAGACTCGAGTAGACAGGTGGTTTGGATGTAAGCAAAACTCAAGATTTTCTTAAACAGAAAAATAACAGTCTTATGAGAAGTTACCAGTGTATAAACATAGAAACATAGAAGATAGGAGTAGGCCATTTGGCCCTTCGAGCCTGCTCCACCATTCAATGAGATCATGGCTGATCATCCAAATTCAGTACCCTGTCCCTGCCTTCTCCCCATATCCCTTGATCCCTTTAGCCTCAAGAAATATATCCAACTCTTTCTTGAATATATTTAATGAACTGGCCTCCACCGCCCTCTGTGGCAGAGAATTCCACAGGTTCACCACTCTCTGGGTGAAGAAATTCCTCCTCATTTCAGTCCTAAATGGCTTACCCCTTATCCTAAAATTACAGGCAAATACAAATAACTATATACTTATACAGGGAATGGGGAACACACTGCACATCGAGGGAAAACAACTATCTTAACAATCCCCTTATCCTTATCCCACCCCCTATACCTAACTAGATTAAGCTATGAGGGGCCAGAATTTATGCTCACCAATCAAAAGGGTCTGCTGGACTCAAAACAGCGGTGGAGTTCGGGGTTTGCTCTTGGTGCTCTCTGGAGCCTACCATCGTCACGTGGTCTCTGGGCGCTGCAAGTGCGTTGTCCAGGTTCGAGTACCCCAAAGTTAAAGTCTCTGTTTGGGTACTTTACCTTGCAGGGATGATGGTTCCTCTTCCTCGGCCGACAGTTTGAGTTTGCTTAAAGATAGTCGCAGGTCAGCTGAGACTGAAGTCCCGATGATTCGAAGCCTATCCTCAGTTCATATCCTCAGTTGGTCTTCCTCAGTTCATCTTGCCTCCTTGTCTTCGTCGCGTCCTGCCTCGCCTGGCCTGAATTGTCCGTGTCCGCCCGACCCGGTGCCGGGGCGATTCCAGATGGAGTGGGGAAAGGCACGGGCAAAGGCCAGGGGGTAAGCGCGGGACGGGGAAAGAGCGACAGCCACGAGGGCGAGGAGCAGGGAGAGGCCAGAGAGAAGAGGAGAGGAGAGCAGAGCGAGCAGGGAGAGAGAGAGCGCGCGATTGCTACCCGGGGCCTTCAATTATACTCCTTTCGAAAACCCTTATCTGCGCGCCAAATCAGTTTAGTTCTTTGTCTTAATCTTGGCGGGCTATTTTAAATAATGGTAGCAATCTTTACTAACTGTTTTTAGATGGCTGGTAATCGCATCTACTGGCCCGGTAATTGACTTGTTTTGTTATGAATGCGCCTCGATGGCTTCCTTAATCTGTTGCCGATTATTTATGCAAACTGCTTGATGGCCTTAACTATAGGCCTAACTGGGTTTAGATTTGTCTCCAATTTGATCTAATACATAATTCAAAGTCCTGTCTGGTTTTCAAAATGCAAAATCTCTCTTCACAAAAACTGTAGCTTTGGTTTCGATTTCTCCACAAGCTGCCTACGTCGCAGAGTCCAAGTTTTAAAAATCTCACAGGCTTTCTGCCACGAGGCACGAACGCCATCTTGGGTACCCTTTTTGATTTAAAATGTCCACGCAGGGTCCCTTTTTTATTAATAATAACCTTCGGGGAGATGTAGAAATTTTGCAAATCTTACACACGTCACACTAGCTGACCTTCTAGTATAAATGTACCCTTGCATGGTATTAGAAAACTGACCAGCCCTTCAGCTGCAGTAACTGCAGTTGTTGGTCCATAGTACCAGTTAACTGCCTTGACTTGTAGTACAATTTTAAAAAGTTAAGCCGTGATCCAGCCTATTGGAGCAACAGCGCACGGTGCTGGTGACTGGTGGGATGAGTGAAGAACTTCCTTGCAGCACTGAGCTCAAAGTTGCTGCTACTTTCCGTGGGAGGCACTGAGCAGAAGAAATGCGCGTTCCTACGAGGGTGAGAGAAAAATTGGAAGGAGAACCATCTCTGGGCTGTGCTCGAAGACTTCCAAGCAGCCAGTTCAAAGTAGTATTGGCACACCCCGGGGGAACATGGTTGTCCAATCTCCCTTTCAGCTACAGTTGGTGTGTAGCTGTTGGGTTGAAGGAAGTTGGCAGAATATATAGGGATTTCTCATAAAAAAATATATAAATTGCAATAATTTATTGCGACTCATACCGTGCCAAGTATTTTAATTCAATATTAGTTGGATTTTATTTTGTGAGGGGGTCTGCAGTTTTAAAAATATGTTTTGCATCATTGCGGTTCTTTTTAATCTAATAGTTGATGTCATGCATTTCTCGCAGGTTTTTGGGGTTTGGACCACAGCTGTAAAGTTTAGCCGCTAACCTCGCCTGTCCTAATGCCACTGCTGAGTTATTCCCTGTGGGGAACTGGTATAAATATGTCCTGCGGTCAATTAGAGGCTAATTATTGTTCTTGGAAGTTTCTCTGACTTTGCAGCTGCTTCCCCTGCTTATTATCTCAACAAACTCTTAGGGTCACAGAAAAACAGTAGGAAATTATATATTTTTTCCTTTTTTGTAAACTTTTCTACAAGATTGTTCAGTTGTGATTTGTTGGTGGTTATTCAAAATATGATACAGGAAACTTTCGTTTATCTGGAGGTTAAATGTCCGGAAAGCTCTATCCACCGGCAAAATTCAGGAGTCGGTTCAGATAAGTTTTTTTTACTTCTCGTTGCTTTTTTTTCAGTCGTGGCTCTGCAAGGTCTAGCTGAAGCTGTTGCTTAGCTACACAGACGCTTGCAAGCTACGCCGACTGTTTTGAGGCTGGGTTTGTTGCTAGATACGGAGCTCCATATGTTTTAACATTAGCGCTGGTTTGTCCGGCAGTTTTGATGGGACGGCAACAGCTCAGTCCCGTCAGTGCCGGATACCAGAAAGTTTCCTGTACCTGGAGAGCGACAGACACTCTCAAAATATCCAAATAAATAGACTTGACCACATGCGTGGTAAATTAATGCCACTGACTCATAACAATTGCAGCAATATCCTTTGGAAAGAGTAAACCACCAGTTTAAATTGAAAGTACTAAGTGTGTGCTTTTCCTGCATTTACGGTTTGTAGTTGCGGTACATGGACAGCCGAGAAGATGAGCAGATCCGAGGAATCACGATGAAATCCAGTTCCATATCATTGCACTTCAGTACAGGTAAGTAATTTCAAAGACTTACACACCATACCATTTGGCCCATCGTGCCTGTCCTTGCTCTTTGCTCGAGTAATTCAAAATTAATCCCACTGCGTTGCTCTCTTCCCATAGCCCTGTATTTTCCTCTGCTTCAAATAGTTATCCACATTTTTTTAATGAGATGCAATGGTCTCTGCCTCTACCACTCCCTGGTCCTTCCATGCTCCGACAACCCTCTGCATAAAGACATTTCTCCTAATCTCTCTCAATTTTCAATTGCTGATCCCTCGTTCCTGACTCCCAAACCAGAGTTTTTCCCTATTACAGGAAACTCTCATTTAAACGGCACCTAATTCTCTATTAACCGGCAAAATTCCTACTCCGAAAACACCTCACTATCCGGAAATGTTGCCGAGTCCGAGTCCGAGTCTCCCGCGGTGGCCGAGTTAGTCAGTGTGGGTAGTTCTCCAAACTGCCACTACTCAGTTTCTTGGCACTGTCAGAAGTCCGAACACCTCAATAACAGGAGTCTGTCTCTTTGTTTGTTAAAAATAGCCTTGGTAGATAACCCTCTCCATCATCCGGAATTTTTAATCAACCGGCACCATCCCCATCCCGTCGGTGCCGGATACCAGAGAGTTTCCTGTATTCTATCAAAACCCTTCATAATTTGAAAAAAACACTATCAAATCTCTTCTTAATCTTCTCTGCTCCAGTGGAAATAGTGCCAGCATCTAAAATCTCTCCTCATAACTATAAAGCTAGACTTTTTTTAAATTTTAGATGAATCCTTGAGGTTAATACCTTGAGGGTATTATCCTGGGAAAACATGCTAAAAATAAAACCTTCAGGTGTGTTCAGTTCACCTGTTCACCAATGCATCCACAACTATGATAACCTGAGGTAGTTGAGGCTGAAGAGGAACTCCTTTGAAACATCAATCAGTTTGATTCGCTGAGAACGAGTGATCGCAAAAGTCCTGTCAGTGATTCTGCTCATGCCATGGATGGTAGGAATCCAGACTTAAGCCTGAAAATCGCAACTTTAAACTTGACAACGTGGAAGCTTAAAGTATAGATTACTAGACAACCGTACCCTGGAGTTGATTAGTAAAAATGGCCTGTGAATGTTGATATTTGTTCCCTTTTCGATAACGTGATGTTGCTTGTTTCACAGATAATCAAGAATATCTCATCAATATGATAGATTCTCCTGGCCACGTGGATTTTTCCTCTGAAGTATCTACTGCTGTGCGCGTGTGTGATGGTGCTGTTGTAGTGGTCGATGTTGTTGAAGGTGTTTGTCCTCAGGTAAGCTAAAGGAACATGTGAACCTTATCCATTGGCAGCTTGGAACATATAGTAGAATTCAAAAATTTTCAAGCACATGAAGCCTTCAGGGGAAAAATTGAATCGCTCCCCCTTTGGGGTGCTAACTTCGACAGGGCGCTACTTTTAGCACCCCCGCAGCCAAAATTCAATGCTAGCGCCCCAAGAGGGAAGCGGGGCCCTACTGGAAACGCCCCGCCTCCCTCTTGGGGCGCTGCGAGGGAATATCGCGGCGCTACGTGCCGCGGTACTGCAGACCTTCCTCCCCTTCTTAAAGGGGAGGGGCCTTGCGCAGTGCGACCCGGGACCCAGCTGGGCCACCGGGGATCGGAGTGCCGGCAGAAGAGCCCGGCACTCATGAGAAGTGCCGGGCTCATGGAGCGCAGCCGGTACTCCCTGGGGGGGCTTCACAGAAGGCCGGGGATGGCAAAGCGGGCAGGTGCTGGCAGGTGGCCAGCAACAAAAATGGCCACCCGGCACCTCGCCTTTCATTAGCACCGCCCCGGCCGCAGGTAGGTCCCCCTGACCCCGTTGGAAATAGCGTCCAGCGGTAAGTCAGGGGGCGCTAGCGAGGATAGCGGCCGGGATGCTATGCACGGTGATGATGTCATTGCCGGCGGCGCAGCACTGCGGGTTGCTAACGGTTGCCGCCGCCGCTAACTTCCCGCTGAATTTCGCAGGAGACGTTGGTGGCGCCACGCCCGGGCGCTAGTTGCTTTGCGCCCTCTTAGGGCGCTAACGGGAGGCGCAAAGCAACCAAATTTTCCCCCCTTCAGCTTTAGGCTTTAAAAGGGTCTAAAAAGTTCAAATTCTCTCACCAAAAGAAAAAAAAGCATGACATCCTTTCTGAAAGTTATGAGGCCGTAGAATTAAAGTGCTGACTCCAAACTTCAGATTTTAGACAGTCCATGAGAGAAGGGGATAAATTTGTTGGAGGAAATTTGGCTAGGGCCATTTCTCCAGTACAGTAGCGTGAAACAGTTTATTTGCCCAAATTAGTTCTTAATTTTCATAGGCACTATTAACATGAAATCTTTAGCAGATTTTGCAGCTAAATAGAGTAACAAGAATGCATCACCATGATGTTAATGCTGAAGCAACAACAATTTAATTTGCTGTACTGTGACTGTTGCACTAATTCTTCTCAAATAGAAATCAGCAGAACTGTTGCTGTTTCATTTTCAGACGCAGGCAGTGTTACGCCAGGCTTGGTTGGAAAACATTCGCCCAGTTTTAGTCATTAACAAAATAGATCGACTGATAATTGAGCTAAAGCTGACTCCATTTGAAGCTTATATTCACTTACAGAAGACTCTAGAGCAGGTAAGAAAAAGCTACTGATAATGTTATGTTGAAAATTTAGTTTTGCACAATTCGTATTTCCATTACCAGCAATGGTTCCCTTTGTTTTTCATCCTCCTTATAGTTTTCTATATACTCTTGCCCCTCTTAGGCAGTCCCTCGGAACCAAGGATGACTTGCTTCCACATTAAAAATGAGTTCTCAGTTGACTGATGAGTCCAATGCGGGACCTACAGTCTCTGTCACAGGTGGGGCAGACGGTGGTTGAAGGGGCGGGTGGGCGGGGTGCTTGGGTTGACGTGCGCCCCTTCCACTGCTTGCGCTTGGCTTCCGCTTGCTTCCGGCGAAGAGACTCGAGGTGTTCGGTGCCTTCCCGGATGCTTCTCCTCCACTTTGTGCGGTCTTGGGCCAGGGATTCCCAGGTGTCGGTGGGGATGTTGCACTTTTTCAAGGAGGCTTTGAGGGTGTCCTTGAAGCGTTTCCTCTGCCCACCTGGGGCTCTCTTGCTGTGTCGGAGCTCCGAGTATAGCGCTTGTTTTGGGAGTCTCGTATCGGGCATGTGGACAATGTGACCCGTCCATCGGAGCTGATCGAGCGTGGTCAAAGCTTCGATGCTGGGGATGTTGGCCTGAGCGAGAACACTGACGTTGGTGCACCTATCCTGCCAATGGATTTGCAGGATCTTGCGGAGGCAGCGTTGGTGGTACCTCTCTAGTGCTTTGAGGTGCCTGCTGTACATGGTCCATGTCTCTGAAGCATACAGCAGGGCGGGTATCACCGCTGCTCTGTAGACCATGAGCTTAGTGCCGGGTTTGAGGTCATGGTCTTCAAAAACTCTCTTCCTCAGGCGACCGAAGGCTGCACTGGCACACTGAAGGCGGTGTTGGACTTCGTCATCGATGTCTGCCCTTGTTGACAGTAGGCTCCCGAGGCATGGAAAGTGGTCCACGTTGTCCAAGGCCTTGTCGTGGATTTTGATAATTGCGGGGCAGTACTGTGGCGGGGGCAGGTTGGTAGAGGACCTTTGTCTTACGGATGTTTAGTGTAAGGCCCATGCTCTCGTACGCTTCGGTGAAAGTGTTGACGATGGTTTGGAGTTTGACCTCCGAGTGAGCGCAGACGCAAGCGTCATCTGCATACTGTAATTCGACATTTTATACTAGTTTTCTATATACTCTCACTGTACTGGGATGCAAGTAAATAATGTTTTGTGTGGCAATAGACCTCAGAGAAAATTTAAAGAAATTTCAAAAGAATTGGCCCCAAAAATATGCTTAGAATAAGATATTTGCTATGATTGAAGTTGAAGGTAAAAGCTCTTGGCTCCCTTTTTAGGAAAGTTTATTTATGTATTATATCGCTGAAGCCTTTCCATTATTTTAGTGATACCTGAAGAGACTTCAGGCTGCCCTGTGTGTTTCTTTGTCCAGAGTAATTTAAAATATCTTGTAACTTAAGGCAGGGGTGAGAACACTTGAGGGTGGAGAGGAATTTGAGGACCAAGGGCTTGAGCAACTGTAGTATTGAGGCACGTGGAGGAGGTCTTGGGTTTGGGAGCACTGGGGTATGGAGGCGTTGAGGTGTCGGAGCTAGGGCCTGGGGTTACTCGGGAATGTGGGGGCTTGTTGTCTGGAGACAATGTGGTTGATTTTCCTGGAGCCATCAGGCGGGGTTTCAGGCGTGTGGGGGGGGAAAAAAATCCCGATTTCGGGGGTCCCGACACCATCCCGCTCAAAACCCGCCTCCACGTAAGTTTCAAGGGAGGCGGGTACGCGCCCCGCACTGGGACCCGCCGACCCGAGGCGGGAAGGGATTAGTGCCAATTAGCTGCCTGTTAACAGGCAGTTTTTAGCCTAATCCCTATTTTGAGGGGTGTCGTGTGGGATTCCCGACGGCTCCAAATCACGCCAGGTTAGAGCAGGCGGGCCGTCGGGTTGAAGGACTTGGAGGGGTCGAGATGTCGGTGTTCAGGTGAGTGATGGGTGCATGAGTGCAAAGGTAAGTGTGTTTGGTGTGTCTAAAGTGTGTAAAGAAGTTTAAATTACCTGCACTTACCTTAACAGCCTTTCTTCCTCTAGGTTTCGGGAGTCCATCACTCAGCCGGCACTGAAAGCAAAATGGCTGCGAGCTGTCAAAAGTGACAGCCTTCAGCTTTCATTGCCGGTGACGTCACCTGTTGCCGGGTGGCCCTTAATTGGCCTGCTGAGCCCGCTGGTCAAATCAAGGGAAAATCGCGCGGATTGGCCGAACGTCGCTGTAGGCGGGACTGAAACCCGAAAGTTGTAGTCCCGCCTCCTTCCCGACAGTTTTATGAAAATCGACCCCATTGAGAAGGGTCCGGGATAGAGATCACGGTGGGGGGGGGGGGGCGCGGGGGAGGACTCTCTGAGCGCTTGGGGACAGGGTGTCGGAATCCTGAGGGGCGGACATGAGCACTGTGAGGAGTGGGGAATTGGAGCACTGAAGGGGTCATGGAGCTAGGCGCACTGAAGGGGATGGGGAGGGGTAACAGCATCTGTGGGGTCAGACCAAGGCTTCAGGCCCAGGTCTGGCATAAGAGCATTGACCAAGTTCTAGCAGTAAAGAACAATGCAAAGTCTGAAATGGCCAGGCTTGGGACTAGCCCAGGTTCCAGCACGGAGTATAAAAAACACAACAACTTGCAGTAGACCCAAAGTGGGCTGCCTAGGCCGGGCAGAATGGGAGCCTTGCCCCTGGTCTTGCTGCTGAGAGAGTGGCATGGAGTGACTGCGCCAAGAGCTCATCACATTGGGCCCAATATTGTGTATTGGCCGAGGTTGGTTGCATGTGTTGGGCCCAAAGGAAAAAGACGGAGGCTTCTGAGAGAGGGCAGGCCTGTTGGTAGAAGCTTGGTCCAGCTGGTTTCTTGATGGGATCAGGAACTAGCAGAAGGAAAGAACAGGAGGAAACTAGCAGAACTGTGGGAGTTGTATGCCGTGGAGGAAAGGTGCCTAAAATGTTTACAGAAGAGGACTAAGGAAGGAGGAAGAGGGAGCTATTATGACAGCAACAAAACATTTTTGAGGCATTGATTCATTTATTTTGTGATTATTAATTGGTTGCTTTTTGTGAGTATGATTTATTTTGTAAGAAATAGTCAAATTCAGTCTGTTGAGATGATTTCTGATTGATTGGTTCCCCCTTCCCAACAAAGATAAGAACATAGGAGCAGGAGTGGGCCATTCGGCCCCTCGAGCCTGCTCCGCCATTCAATAAGATCATGGCTGATCTTCTACCTCAGCTCCACTTTCCTGCACTATCCCCACATCCCTTGATTCCCTTAATATCCAAAAATCTATCGATCTCTGTCTTGAATATACTCAACGACTGAGCCTCCACAGCCCCCTGGGTAGAGAATTCCAAAGATTCACCACCCTCTGAGTGAAGAAATTTCTTCTCAGCTCAGTCCTAAATGGCCGACCCCTTATTCTGAGACTGTGACCCCTGGTTCTAGACTCCCCAGCCAGGGGAAACATCCTCTCTGCATCTACCCTGTCAAGCCCTGTAAGAATGTTGTATGTTTCAATGAGATCACCTCTCATTCTTCTAAACTCTAGAGAATATAGGCCTAGTCTACTCAATCTCTCCTCATAGGGCAATCCCCCCATCCCAGGAATCAGTCTGGTGAACCTTCGTTGCACTCCCTCTATGGCAAGTATATCCTTCCTTAGGTAAGGAGACCAAAACTGTACACAATACTCCAGGTGTGGTCTCACCAGGGCCCTATATAATTGCAGTAAGACGTCTTTACTCTTCTACTCAAATCCTCCTGTATTAAAGGCCAACACACCATTTGCTTTCCTAATTGCTTGCTGTTACCTGCATGTTAACTTTCAGTGATTTGTGTACAAGGACACCCAGGTCCCTCTGAACACCAACATTTCCCAATCTCTCACCATTTAAAAAATACTCTGCTTTTCTATTTTTCCTACCAAAGTGGATAACTTCACATTTCTCCACATTATATCCCATTTGCCATGTTCTTGCCCACTCACTTAGCCTGTCTATATCCCCTTGAAGCCTCCTTGCATCCTCCTCACAACTTACATTCCCACCCAGCTTTGTATCATCAGCAAACTTGGATATATTACATTTGGTCCCCTCATCCAAATCATTGATATAGATTGTGAATAACTGAGGACCAAGCACTGATCTTTGTGGTATCCCACTAGTTACAGCCTGACAACCCGAAGATGACCCGTTTATTTCTACTCTTTGTTTTCTGTCCGTTAACCAAGCCTCAATTCGTGCTAGTATATTACCCCCAATCCCATGAGCGCTAATTTGTTTAATAACCTCTTCTGTGGATCCTTATCAAATGCCTTCTGAAAATCCAAATACACCATATCCTCTGGTTTCCCCTTATCTATTCTGCTAGTTACAACCTCAAAAAACTCTTAACCGATTCGTCAAACACGATTTCCCTTTCATAAATCCGTGCTGACTCTGCCCAATCCTATTATTATTTTCTAAGTGCCCTGTTATCACGTCCTTAATAAATGATTCTAGCATTTTCTCTGTTACTGATGTCAGGGTAGCTGGTCTGTAGTTCCCTGTTTTCTCTCTCCCACCTTTCTTAAATAGTGGGGTTACATTTGCTACCTTCCAATCCGCGGGAACCGTTCTAGAATCTATGGAATTTTGGAAAATGACAACCAATGCATCCACTATCTCTATAGCCACCTTTTTCAAAACCCTAGAATGTAGGCCATCAGGTCCAGGGGATTTATCGGCTTTGAATCCCATTAATTTCTCCAGTACTATTTTTTTACTAATACTAATTTCTTTCAGTTCTTCATTCTCGCTAGACCCTTGGCTCGCCACTATTTCCGGGAAGTTTGCGTCATCTTCCGTGAAGACAAACACAAAGTATTTGTTTAATTTCTCCGCCATTTCCTTATTCCCCATTATAATTTTTCCTGTCTCAGCCTGTAAGGGACCCGCGTTTACTTTGCTAATCTTTTGCATTCTGTTTTTATGTCTCTCGCTAGTTTACTCTCATATTCTATTTTCCCTTTCGTTATCAATTTCTTGGTCCTCCTTTGCTGAATTCTAAAATCCTCCCAATCCTCAGACTTACTATTTTTGGCAACATTATAAACCTCTTCCTTTGATGTAATACTATCTTTAACTTCTCTTGTTAGCAAGGTTGGACCACTTTTCCTATGGGGTATTTGTGCCTTAAAGGAATGTATATTTGTTGTAAATTATGTATTAATTCTTTAACTGCTGGCCATTGCTTCCCTACCATCATACCTTTTAATGTAGTTTCCTAATCTTCCTTAGCCAAGTCGCCCCTCATACCGACGTAATTTGCTTTGTTTAAATTTAAGACCCTAATTTCGGATTTAACTAAATCACTTTCAAACTCAATATAAAATTCTATCATATTATGGTCACTCTTCCCTAAAGACCCCTTTAACTACAAGGTTATTAATTAACCCTTCCTTGTTGCACAATACTAGATCTAAAAAAGCCTGTTCCCTAGTTGGTTCCTCAACATACTGATCTAGAAAACTATCTTGCATACATTCCATAAATTTGTCCTCCACACTATTACTGCAAATTTGGTTTGCCCAGTCTGTATGGAGATTAAAGTCTCCCATGATTACTGTATTGCCCTTGTTACGTGCGCCTCTAATTTCCTGATTTATACTCTGCCCTACATTACAACTACTGTTTGGGGGCCTATAAACAACTCCCACCAATGTTTTCTGCCCCTTGTTACTTGGCCCCACCCAAACTGATTTTCGGAGCTAAGATGCTTTCTCTCTACTGTCTTAATCCCATCCTTTATTATCAGGGCTACCCCTCCTCCTTTTCCATTTTGTCTATCTCTTCTAAAAGTTAAGTATCCTGGAATATTTAGTTCCCAACCTTGGCCATATTACAACCACACCTCTGTAATGGCTATTAGATCAAACCTATTGATTTCTATCGGTGCTATTAATTCATCTATTTTGTTGCGAATGCTTTGCGCATTCAGATATAGTGGGGTCGATTTTCATTAAGTTGTCGGGAAGGAGGCGGGACTGCAACTTTCGGGTTTTAGTCCTGCCTACATCGACGTCTGGCCAATCCACGCGATTTTCCCTTGATTGACCTTGTTGAGCCCGCTGGGCGGGCTCAGCAGGCCAATTAAGGGCCACCCAGCAGCAGGTGATGTCACAGGCTGAAATTTCATCTGTCAAGGGGTCTTCACAGATGAAATATCAGTGTTTCACAGCTGTTTGAAGCTGTCAAACACTGACAGTCTAACTTCTAACCTGAGTCCTTCTACACAGACTCAGTTAGAACTGTCACCGGCAATGAAAGCTGAAGGCTGTCACTTTTGACAGCTCGCAGCCATTTTGCTTTCAGTGCCGGCTGAGTGATGGACTCCCGAAACCTAGAGGAAGAAAGGCTGTTAAGGTAAGTGCAGGTAATTTAAACTTCTTTACACACTTTAGACACACCAAACACACTTACCTTTGCACTCATGCACCCATCACTCACCTGAACACCGACATCTCGACCCCTCCAAGTCCTTCAACCCGACGGCCCGCCTGCTCTAACCTGGCGTGGTTTGGAGCCATCGGGAATCCCACACGACACCCCTCAAAATAGGGATTCGGCTAAAAACTGCCTGTTAACTACCTGTTAACAGGCAGTTAATTGGCACTCATCCCTTCCTGCCTCGGGTCGGCGGGTCCCAGTGCGGGGCGGGTACCCGCCTCCTGTGAAACTTACGTGGAGGCGGGTTTTGGGCGGGATGGTGTCGGGACCCCCGAATTCAGGATTTCCTCCCCCCCCCCCCCCCCCACACGCTTGAAACCCCGCCTGACGGCTCCAGGTAAAATCAACCCCAGTGCCTTTAGCTTTGACTTATTTCTATTTTTCCCTGATGTCACCTTAGTCGCTGATGCTTTATTACCTTTGTTACTCTCTCTGTCCCTTCCAGACCCACTTTGCTTATTTTTACCCAAACTCTACTCTGCTCTAGAGCCTTGACATTTCTCTCACTGCTTTTAAATTTACTCTTTCCTGAATCCTCCCACCCTCCCTTCATTAGTTTAAAGCCCTGTTTATTGCCCTAATTATTCGGTTCACCAGGACACTGATCCCAGCCTGGTTTAAGTGGCGCCCGTCCCAACGGAACAGCTCCCTCTTTCCCCAGTACTGGTGCCAGTGCCCCATGAATTGAAACCGCTTCCTCACACACCACTCTTTGAGCCACGCATTTAAACCTGTAATCTGTTTGTCCCTATGCCAGGTCACAATCCAGAGATTATTACCTTTGAAGTTCTGCTTTTTAATTTGGATCCTAGCTCCTCAAACTCCCTCAGCAGAACCTCATTCCTAGTTCTACCTATGTCATTGGTTCCTACATGGACCACGACAACTGAATCCTCCCACTCCAAGTTCTCCTCTAGCCGCGAGGAGATGTCTTTAACCCTGGCACCGGGCAGGCAGCACAACCTTCGAAACTCTCGGTCACGAATGCAGAAAACAGTATCTATCCCCCTGGCTATACTGTCCCCTACTACAACTACAACCTCTTTCACTCCCCCCCACTTGACTGGCCTCATGCACCATGGTGCCATGTCAGCTTGCTCATCCATCCTGCAGGCTTTTCCCTCCTCTACACAGGCAGCAAGAACCTCATACCTGTTGGACAAGGGCAAAGGCTGAGGCTCCTCCAGCACTGCACCTGGGGTCCACTTACCTGCCTGAGTTGCAGTCACACCCTCCTGTCCCTGACCACTAACCAGACCTGTACTACTACCTAACCTAAGGGGTGTGACTGCCTCCTGGATCAAAGTGTCCAGGTAACTCACCCCATCCCGGATGCCCCGCAATGTCTGCACCTCAGACTCCAGCTCAAAAACTCTGAGCTGAAGTTCCTCAAGATGCAGGCACTTACTGCAAACGTGGTTGTCCGGGATCACAATGCTCTCCACAAACCCCCACATGCAGCAGTTGTGGCACACCACATGCACTGCCATCCCTATATGACCTTGTTTTATTTAATTAAATTTGTTATTGGGTAACTTAGTTTATAGTGTAGTTTCTTGACTACTTACTTGATCTAGATTAAGTTATGGGTACTGAAATTAAATATCTACCTGTTACACAAAGCACTACAAGTATAATCTAAGTATAATCAATGACTTCAATATAAGTGGAAACTAGATAAATACATCAGGGAGAAAGCAAAGAAGGACATGCTGATAGGGTGAGATGAAGTAGGGTGGGAGGAGGCTCGTGTGGAGCATAAGCACCGGCATAAACCAGTTGGGCCGAATGACCTGTTTCTGTGCTGTAAATTCTATGTAAAATGGTAGTCCTAGACAAGTAAATCCCCAGGATATTTATCCCAGAGTGCTGAGACAGACGAAGGAGGAGATGTGTGGGGCAGTGACAAATGTGAGGGAATCAGTGGACAGTGAGGAAGTACCAGTAGATTGGTAACAGACCAACGTGGTGCCCATATTAAAAAGGGAGATAAAACAGACACAGGTCACTACAGAACCATTAGCCTTACTTCCAATACATGTAGAATAATGGAATTAATTATCAGGAGTAAATCTGAGGGCCATCTTTACAGTAATAACCTCATTACGTGTCGAAGTTTATTTGATAACGCTCCTGTGAAACGCCTTAGGACGTGTTACTATGTTAAAGGCGCTATATAAATGCAAATTGTTATTGTCAGCATGCATTCAGAAAAGGAAGATCTTGTTTAACCAGCCTCCCCAATGAAGTGAGAACCCAAGTACAGGAAACTTTGTGATATCCGGCACCGACGGGACCGAGCTGTTGCCGTCCCATCAAAACTGCCGGACAAACCAGCGCTAATGTTGAAACATACGGAGATTTTCAGCTCCATGTGAATCAACAAACCCTGTTGCTTAGCAACAGCTTCAAACAGTCGGCTGCAGCTTAAAAGCGTCTCTAGCTGAAGCTGTTGCTTAGCTACAGACCTTGCAGAGCCTGACTGGGGAATAAAAAAGCAACGAGAAGTAAAAAAAACTTATAGGAAACGGCTCCTGAATTTTGCCGGTAGATAGAGCTTTCCGGACTTTTAACCTCCGGATAAACCAAAGTTCCCTGTGGATTGTGGAATGTCCTTTGATGTGGTGCACCTAGGCTTCCAAAAGACATCTGATGAAAGTCCCACATAAAAGGCTATTATTTAAACTCAAAGCTGTAGGGGTTCAGAATAAACTCTGGGAATGGATAAAAAATTTGACTGTAGGCTAGAAAATAATGAGCACTCGTTAGAGAAGTTATCTTGGGCGGGGGGAGATGTACTGAATGGGGTGCCCAGGGCTTGGTGTTGGGGCCGCTACTATTTCTAATTTATATAAATGACTTTGATCAGCAACCCAATGCAAAGTGGTCAAATTTGCAAATGACACCAAACTAGGAGTAAAAGTGAAATCAGGAGGCAGATCACAAATTAGAGTGAGTTCCATAAAATAACTGGGCACAGCATCGGCAGATGAAATGTAGTACAGACAAGTGTAAAATAGTGCACATTGGAAGAAAAAAATAAGCGATGCACATACTCCATGAATGGATTGTAATAGCCAAGGATGAAGGCAAAAGAGGAGTGAGTCTTTAGGTTTGTGGTAAAAATAATGCCTCTGAGTCAAAGGTGAAGGGTTCAAGCCCCACTTCAGACAGCCCCAGTGTGTAGAGACTAGAATATAATCTCTAAAGACTGGGATGATATCCAGTGAGGCACTCGTGTCTGGATGGAGTGACCACTGACTGAGTGGTAGTGTTCCTGCCTGTGAGTCAGAGGGGTTGGGTTTGGGCCCCACACCAGACAGCCCTGCTGGGCAGAGTGCTGGCTCTAATAATGGGTTGACGTCTAGTGTGCGTACTATGGTCCAAGGCGTGCGGCTGGTCTCTCCATCGTAAAAGAGAAGGTGGGACTCTTTCGTTTTGGTTGTAGTCCACCTAGGAGAAGGTAAAGAGCGTGAAGAAGGCAGTGGGAATCCACCTCAGCTACTCTTCCCTAGTAAGTGGCTCAAGAATTTCATAGACCCTCGGGCAGAACACAATGGATGGACGTAAGGCAAAAGAGACCTCGGAATCCTATTAGACTCAACACTCAACATGTCCAACCAATGCAGAGCAGCAATCAACAAAACCAATAGAATGTGGAACAACACAGACAAAACAGTAGAACACAAAGAAAGTCATGCAGACTTTATTCTAGTATTCTACTGTTTTGGCTAGTGCGCTTTGAGTACTGTGACCAGTCCTAGTCATTGAGACATTTAGGCGCCATAAAAGTGCAGCAAACAGTCACAAGGCAGATGTCAAAGATCTGAGTGATGAGGAAATCTGGAGGGACTTGGACTTTTCAGCTGGAAAGGAGTCTTCTGAGAGGTGATCTTTAAGAAAAAAACCAAGACGTACATTTATATAGTGCCTTTCACTTCCTTAGGATGTACCAAAGCATTTCACGGCCAATGAATTACTTTTGAAGTACACTTGTTGTTCTGTAGACAGCCACGTTGTGTAGAGCAAGCTCCCACAAACAGTACTGAGACGAATGACTAGTTCATCTGTTTTTGGTGACGTTGGTTAAGGGATACGTGTTGGCCAGGACACACGCAACGTATACAAAATTGTTACGGAAATGGAGAGGATAAATCTGGAATATAACTTTAAATTAAATGCAAATGTAGGACAAGGGGGCACAGGTTCAAACTAATAAGAGGCAAATTTAGTACTGATGTCAGGAACAATCAACATGTGAAATAGACTTCCAGGCAGAGCTGTGGAGACAAAAACGCTGGAATCATTTGAGGAGCAATTGTATGCTGCATTGGCGGAGTGGGGGGAGAGGGGTTTCAGGGTGCTTTCTGAGGGATGACTTAATATGGTCCGAATGACCTTCCTTAAATGCAATTGTCTTGTGATCTTGTGAATTTATGTGAATGAGAGCATTTTAGAGACAGTTCGTATACTTTTCTATTTTACAGACAAGGGCCAGACACACAACTTCAATTATATAGTTACTGAAATAATAATGAAAACAGCAGCTGTCACTTTGTAGTATTTGTGGACTGAATCAAGACTTGCAGGTTAAAGGGATAGAACGGAGAAAGCAAAGGGACAGGGGGAATGATCGAGAATTAAAAGCAGAAGTAACAAGAAAACTAAAAATTGAAGCTCAAAGTAAGACGATGAGAAGAGTACAACAAAAATAAAGGGGAATGTGCTGATAAACTTTTAAAAAAAAAAGCAAAAACGTGGAGTAAAAGCTTGAGAAAGAAAAGGGAGTGCAACAGAGGAAGGCTTCAATATTTTTTGTCACTGCAGAGAAAAGGCATAAATAGAAGCTGTAGATGAGCGTGCCTGTGAATTGGTTTTACTTAAACTTTTTTCATTATCGATCAAAGATCCTTTCATAAAATTCTAGTAATTGCCACTCACTCTTGGCCTCAACTGTCTAAGGAGTAATATGGGGCAAGCGGTTCCACAGCACACACACTAATTAGATTAAACACAGTATTGAAAACGGAAACCACCTGCTGGATAATATATTTATTTCTCTGCTCGTTCTAAGTGATGAAAGAAGCATTAAAAAAAAATATTTCAACAGGTGGCTTACAGATGACAACAAAATTAGGGTTGTGCAGTTTGCCTGGCCACCTTTGACCCATGCAGGATATGAACTTTTACGCAACCCAGTATGAATTTGCTGATTATTTGGTATTGATGTCCTGTGGGGTTATGGAACTGATTCATCACCCAGCAATGTGTTACATTCAGCAGCACAATAATGTTGAATCCTGGAACAAAGCTAACTTCTTTGTCAAGAAATGCATTTATACTCTGATGTAAAACAAAGCAAAAGCAAATCTTTGTTTCAGACTCTAATTTAATCATTAATTCCGTGATTTGGCCTTACCAACCTGTACATTTACACAAAGGGGATTACATTGCTAAAATGTATTGCTGTGTTGTGTACTTGGTGTAATTTGACCACAGATTGGCTCCATTTTGTCTGAGAATTACAAATTGGATAATATAAGGGCACTTTGCACTTAGATCATAAATTCTATTCAGTGGGAATAAATGTGAAGTGGTTTGTTACACTGGAAATCTATTTGTGCCAGATTTGTGGTTACCTATGGCCAGTCAACTATCTGTCTATCTAAAGAAAGGAAAGAAAGGAAGACAGAACTTGCATTTGAATAATGCCTTTCACATCCTTAAGTATGTCCCAAAGTGCTTCACGACTAATGGATTAATTTTTGTAATGCAGTTATTGATGTTATCTAGGTAAATGCGGCTGCCAGTTTCCACAAAGTCCTACAAACAGAAAATTAATGAATGACTGGATAATCTGTTGTTAATGGTGTTGGCCAGGACACTAGGAGAACTCCCGGCTCTTCTTTGAATAATGCCATGGAAACATTTACGTCCACTTGAGCAGGCAGAGTTGGTTTCATGTCTCATTTAAAGGACAGTGGCCTAGAAATTCAGTGGGCTTTGCGCCCAGTTACCGCCCAAAGAGGGCTTCTGCGCCAGTCTGCAAACTTCGGGCGAACTTCATTGACGTGCTAATTGCGGCGGTAGCCGTTAGCGCTGCACCGCCACCGATGACGTCATCGGTGTGCGCAGCGCCCCGGTACCGCCCCGACACCGGCCCGACCCCCATCTTCAGTAGCGGCGGCCTCTTCCGCGGCGGCCGCTAATAACATTCGGAGACCGGGTCCGTACAGCAGCCTTAGTGGGGCGCTTTAAGGTGGAGGTGTGGCCGGCCGCTTTTTCGGCGGCCGCCTGCCCGCGCCTCCTTCCCCGGCCTCCTCCACCCCCTCCCCCGCGGCATTGCCGGCTGGTTTCCGGGAGCCCGGCACTTCTCCGTTGTGCCGGGCTCTTTTGCCGGCACTCGCGATCGGGGCTCCGGCTGCTGCAGGCACCTCCCCCTTAAGAGAGGGAGGAAGGCCTGCAGTACCGCAGCCTGCCGCTCCGCTGCGGGTGGCGCTGCGGCCACTAGCGTGCCGATATTCAGTTTCAGCGCCCCAAGCGGGGGCGGCCACACCCTTGAACAGCGGCCGTCCTCGACTTTGGGCACTGAAACTGAATATTGGCTGGGCGCGAGTGGCTCTGCGCCCAGCGGTAAATTCTGGCCGCCAGCGAGCTGGCGGGGCTATAGCTAATTTCTAGGCCAGTGTCTCTAACAATGCAGCGCTCCCTCAGTGAAGTATCAGCCCAGATTGCGTGCTCACGTCTGTAGTGCGATTTGAAAGGACTATTTTTGTTTCTGTGTTTAAAATGTCAGTGCAATTCTGTACAAAAGCAAAATACTGCGGATGTTGGAAATCTGAAATAAAAACAGAAAAAGCTGGAAATACTCAGCAGGTCAGTTTCCATCTCCAGCGTTTTCCAGTTCTGACGAAGGGTCATCGACCTGAAACGTTAACTCTGTTTCTCTCTCTACAGATGCTGCCTGACCTGCTGAGTATTTCCAGCATTTTTTTTTCGTGCAATTCTATACGTGGGATAGTAGAGAATTCTGGTAATTGATAGTACAGAAAATGTTAATGGAATTACTGTTTTTGGATGCTTTTCCTGGAAAATAATGGTGAGTTTGTAGCTGAATTAGTGCTGGGTTGCCCTGTCACTTTGTAGACAGACTTTTCATTTAAACATCTTCCACACCATAGGATTAAAGCCTATCTTGTTTGGCTCAGGAAAAAGCACACATGAAAATGTTGTCATGATATTGCAGGTCAGAGGGCGGGGGGGGGGGAGTCCAGGAAATGCCAGGACAGTGTAGTGGGGGTGGAGACCTGATCTAACCCAGTGTCCACCCCCATTTCCTCACAGCGCCTGGGAACTGGAAATAGGAGCGATGAGGCACAAAATCGAACGTGTAAATTCATGATCCTGCGCTAACTATTATTGGCCACAATAATATCTGAAGCCTAAGAATAATAACAGTTGCTGTGACGTTTGAACTATTATTAAACATCTTTTATTTTGATGTGGACAGCCCATTTTGTTGTCTTTAAAATGTTTTGCTGAGAGTGAGAAAATGCTAAATTTGACGGAGTGGATTTCTTTTAGTGTACAATAATTTTTGAACATTTTAGGTAAATGCCGTGACCGGGAGCCTGTTTACTTCAAAAGTATTGGAAGAAAGAGCTGAGATGGAAGTCACAGCAAATCCTAGTTCAGACTCCAAGAGCAGTGGACACATATATGACTGGAGTGCTGGCCTGGAAGAAACGGATGATTCACACCTTTACTTTGCCCCTGACCAAGGAAATGTGGTTTTTGGAAGTGCCATCGATGGCTGGGGCTTCAGGTATGGAGGTCTTTTAAAATTACAGTATCTTTTTTATAGAAACATAGAAACTCTCGACTGAGGTGTGGAATTCTGCAGGACTACCACTAGTCTCCCGCCATAACTCTGGCAGAGAAACACTGTGACTGTCTATCCAGTTCATCTTCCTGCTGTCCTAACTGTTGTAGCAGACTATATATTTTTCTTCAAGTTGCTTGTCTAGTTTCGATATTGAAGAAATCCAATCCCTGGTAAGTCATTCCAAAAACTGACCATCCTCTTAGCCAAGTAATGCTTCTTGCATCATTGCATTATCTTTGAAAATATACGCAAAAAAATTAGGCTCATATCTCGGCACTATTTTATGAGTATGTATATGTGCGTGCGTGCTGTGAATCAAGGATATTAGCCCATGCAGTGCTTGTAACAAAAAATGTTCACCGTTCCTGGATATTCCTTCACCTAAATCAACAACAACTTGTATTTATATAGTGCCTTTAACGTAGTAAAATGTCCCAAGGCGCTTCACAGGAGCGTTAGCAAACTAAATTTGACACTGAGCCACATAAGGAGATATTAGGGCAGGTGATCAAAGGTACGTTTTAAGGAGCGTCTTAAAGGAAGAAAGAGAGGTGGAGAGGTTTAGGGAGGGAATTCCAGCGCTTAAGGCCATGGCAGATGAAAGCACGGCTGCCAGTGGTGGAGCGATTAAAATCGGGGCTGTTCAAGAGGCCAGAGTTGGAGGAGCCCAGATATCTTGGCGGGTTGTAGGGCTGGAGGAGATTACAGAGATAGGGAGGGGGCGAGGCCATGGGGGTTTGAAAACAAGGATGAGAATTTAAAAATTGAGACATTGCTCAACCGGGAGCCAATGTAGGTCAGCGTGCACATAGGTGGTAGGTGAACGGAACCTGGTGCAACATGATGAGGAGGGTAGACAGGAGCCACTGGGATACGGTGCCATAAGAGTTTGGGACCATAGTGCTCCAGTGGTCCTCACTTGAACCCCGTTGTTTAGAAGTCCTTGCTTTGGAAATGCATCTCAGTTCGTTCTCTCCTATTGTCAGTGCACCAGAAAAAGTTCCCTTTTACTGTTTGGACTTTGCATGTTTATTTGTGATTTTAGTCCTGCTTTTGTACTTTTCAGACACTTTTGCAGGAATGATTTATGGTTTTACTTGTGACAACGCTTCAAAAACGAAATGTGTTTAATGTCCGGTGCTTCGGGCCACCGGAGGATGTGATAAGGCACTTTATAAATGTGACTTTCTTTCCCTCCTTTTTTATTTAACAGCCATAATCCTCTGGTATAGTACCTATTAACTTGACTGTCAGTGAGTTCAGCTGATACGTACAGAACATCTGCTGCTAGTCTAATGCGCAGGGGCTTTATAACTGGAATGGTGCTGGGCAGGGAAGGATATATTAAACGATATTTATGCAGTGAACCTGGAAATAAAAAGGCCATGTCGAAATTCAAAACGCGTGCTTGAACTTGTTGAATTGCATATGTAAATGTAAGCATTGATGGTGCATGATATAATGGGTTTGAACAATTCTGGAGCATCAGCTGTATAGCTGTCTAAAATTACTCATGATGAAGCACTTGCAGCTGGCCTAATTAACTTTACCAATCAACTTAAGTCTATTAGGTCAATAGTTTACTATGTTTCTTTGATTACACAAGTACTTTTGTAATGAGTTGGTACATGTATATTCAAATTTCAATAAAATCTTTTTTCAATAGCAAGAATGATCTGTCACTTGGCAAAAGGGAGTGCTGAGAAAAGTAGTGTCTATAAGTATATAACGTTCATTAGTTCTTGAGGTGGAGGGAAAGGAAGAGAGTAACATTTATTTAGAAATAAGGGGCAATGAGTGACATTTGACCGGCATGTGTCAGCTCAGCGGTCGCACTCTCGCTTCTGAGTCAGACGGCTGTGGGTTCAAGCACCACTCCAGAAACTTGAGCACATGTTCCAGGCTGACCGTCCAGTGCGGTACTGAAGGAGTGCTGCATTGTCAGAGCTGCTGCCTTTCTGATGGGACATTAAACCAACAGTCTGTCTGCTCTCTCAGGTGGATGTAAAATAACCCATACCACTGTTGAAAGAGGAGCCGAGGAATTCTCCCAGTGACCTGGCCAACCTCTATGCTTGCGGGTCTTTGCTGAGCACAAATTGCCTGCTGCGTTTCCGACGTTACAACAGTGATTGCTTCAGAAGTACTTAATTGGCAGTGTAGTGCTTTGGAACGTCCTGAAGCCGTGAAAGTCGCTGTATAAATACAAGCTCTTTCTATGAGAATTAGGAGAGCTGAGAGCATGTCTGACTGTCGCATGCAATCCCAGACTGGTGAACCCCCAGCACGTGTGCCCAGGTTTGAACTGCACTTTGTATATTTGCACTGCATCTTCCCCTGGATGTTTTTCTCAGTTGTGGTCACTTTGTGGAGGAAAGAGTAAAGTGACTTTGGGGATCCCTTCCTACGGCAATGTGCAACTTGTGCACAGGTGAAGGAGCAACATCGATGGCACCTGCAGCGAATGTCCATGGGCCGGCCTGCCCTGCCCTTCCAGTTGAGAAGGAGAGTAAGGATATGGGTGGGGCGGGGGGTTGGGGTGACGAGCAGAAGGTGGCGGGGCCGGGGCGGGGGGTGGGGGGTGGAAACGTCTGGTTAAACTCTGCAATCCCGAAGCAAATTAATTAAGCTTTCTAAGTGACTTCCTCTCATTAGACACTGGATTCCATTCCAAAATAGTGAAGCTGACAACCATCTGTCATGCTGTAATGTCAGAAAATCTGGTTGTCAGATTTAAAAAATGTAGCCGTGAGAATTTTGTTTGGAAGCCTGTATAGCAGCAAAACATTTTACAGCTTGGAGCTTTGCAGCTGCAATCAGCTGAACATGGTGGTGCAGCAAATGGAGCGGAAGACTAATTGAAGCAGTTTTTATATTGTTAGCACACCTTCGGGATATTCGGAAGAAGAGTTAATTTTTTTAACGTGCTTTCCTAAAGTTAAAGAAACTCTCCATCAGAGACTGACCATTGGGCATCCTGCAGCAAAGAGTCGGATTGCCGTAGTCAGGACTAAACATCACGGCCACCCTTCTTGGGTCAATTCAAGCAGGGTTAGCTCCATGCTTTCCTTTATTTGTATTTATTTCGATAGGTTTTTACGTAGCTAATCAGTTTTAAAAGAAAAAATAACTGCGAGCTTAATTATTATTACTGTCCCTTTGCTCGGACAGATTGGTTTAGAGATGTTGGCCGAGAAACTCCAGGCGGGCCGTTGCATCTCATGAAGTGCGATGGCTGATGGGGTGAGACATCCACCTACCTGTCTGCCACAACACTGACCCCTTTCCTGATCCCTTAGCATAAAGGGGCGGGCATTCACGCATTTAGTGTAATCCCTGGATGTCTCCGATCGTGATGGGAGGTGAGCCGGTCTGGCGAAAGAGCAGGTTTTTCCTACGGAAACCGTCCTTCTATCATTGTCACTTCCCCAAACGACAATCGATCTTGTCTCTGGGATATGACATTGTGGGCATCACTAACCCTTCTACGTCAAGTGCGCTTGAATCAGGCAGATGCACTGCACACTGGTGGATAGGTGGAACTGGTTGCATTTGTTCTGGGGAATGGCATTCTGCCCATTCAAACTCTTAGTGACTTCAGGATGGGAAAAGCAGCCCTGCTCCCTCCCGTTAGAATTCTGCATTGGAGCCAGAAAGGGGAAAATACCCAGAGCCATCAGGTTCCGCCCTAAATTCTTCCCCTTTCCCTCCTCCCCCCATCCAGATGGCGCCTTTCATGACCTCAGGACGTCCCAAAGCACTTTACAGCCAATGAAATACTTTTTGAAGTGTAGTCACTGTTATAAAGTAGGAAACGCGGCGACCAATTTGCGCACAGCAAGGTCCCACATACAACAGCGTGATAATGACCAGATCATCTGTTTTAGTGATACAGTCATAGAGTTATACAGCACAGAAAGAGGCCCTTCGGCCCATCGCGTCCGCGCCGGCCATCAAGCCCTGACTAATCTAATCCCATTTTCCAGCATTTGGTCCGTAGCCTTGTATGCTATGGCATTTCAAGTGCTCATCCAAATGCTTCTTGAATGTTGTGAGGGTTCCTGCCTCTACCACCCTTTCAGGCAGTGAGTTCCAGATTCTAACCACCCTCTGGGTGAAAAAGTTTTTCCTCAAATCCCCTCTAAACCTCCTGCCCCTTACCTTGAATCTATGCCCCCTTGTTATTGACCCCTCTACTAAGGGGAAAAGTTCCTTTCTATCCACCCTATCTATGCCCCTCATAATTTTGTACACCTCAATCAGGTCCCCCCTCAGCCTTCCCTGCTCCAAGGAAAACAACCCCAGCCTGTCCAGTCTTTCTTCATAGCTGAAGCGCTCCAGCCCAGGTAACATCCTGGTAAATCTCCTCTGCACCCTCTCCAAAGCAATCACATCCTTCCTATAGTGTGGCGACCAGAACTGCACACAGTACTCCAGCTGTGGCCTTACCAGCGTTTTGTACAGCTCCATCATAATCTCCCTGCTCTTATATTCTATGCCTCGGCTAATGAAGGCAAGTATCCCATATGCCTTTTTAACCACCTTATCCACCTGTTCTGCCTTCAGGGATCTATGTACATGCACACCAAGGTCCCTCTGATCCTCTGTCTTTCCTAGGGTCTTACCATTCATTGTGTATTCCCTTGCCTTGTTAGTCCGTCCAAAATGCATCACCTCACACTTTTCAGGGTTAAATTCCATTTGCCACTGTTCCGCCCATCTGACCAACCCATCTATATCGTCCTGTAGCCTGAGGCTTCCCGCCTCGCTATTTACCACCCCACCAATTTTCGTGTCATCTGCGAACTTACTGATCGTACCTTTTACATTCACATCCAAATCATTAATGTAGACCACAAACAGCAAGGGACCCAGCACCGATCCCTGCGGTACCCCACTGGACACAGGCTTCCAGTCACAAAAACAACCTTCGACCATCACCCTCTGCCTTCTGCCACTAAGCCAGTTTTGGATCCAATGTGCCAAGGCACCCTGGATCCCATGGGCTCTTGCCTTCCTGACCAGTCTCCTATGTGGGACTTTATCAAAAGCCTTACTGAAATCCATGTAAACCACATCGACTGCATGTTGGTTGAAGGATAAATATTGGCCAATAATGGCGTGGGATCTTTTATGTTTACCTGAGAGGGCAGACGGGGCCTCGGTTTAACGTCTCATCCGAAAAACGGCACCTCCGACAGTGTAGCACTCCCTCAGTACTGCACTGGAGTGTCAGCCCAGATTTTTGGTTCTCGGGTTTCTGGAGTGGGACTTGAATCCGCAACCTTCGGCCTCAAAGGCGGGAGTGCTGCCCACTGAGCCACAGCTGGCAGAAAAGCAGAGGAATTTCCAGACTCTGTGCTGCAGTTGATTAGATTGATCGTACGTAATTTTACGATGCATTTAAAATGTTTGCACATGGGTAATTCAAAAAAGCGATAGTAAAGTGGTGGGTGCTTATCTTTTGAGGGCATGTGCATCAGCCCAGTAAGCTTTGTTTTGAACTGCACGCTTAAGTATTGCAGTTGTTAATGTGTAACAAATTTGTAATACTCTGGTACAAGTATTTCATATTTAATTTGATGCATCCTTGATATCAATAAATATGTTTTATAGTTTAAAAACTTTTATTTATGCAGCACTTTCTCACATTTCTCAGAAACGTCCCAAAGCTCTTTACATCCATTGGATATGTTGTTTTATAGGCAAATGTGACAGCCAGGTTCTGCACAGCAAGGGAGTCACAGCTGATATAATTGTACATATATGTAAGATGAGTTTTTCAGAATGTTGGTGAAAAATGTCACAGCAATGATGTGCAGTACTGCGTGCAGCCAAAAGGTGGCGCAGCAGTGTCATGGGTTGTTAAACCTGTATTAGGATGGCTGTCACGGAGGCAGCTTGCGGTGATTTGTTCCTCTACTTTGCTTCTGAATTCAGTAGCTTTCAAGCCATCTGCTGCGCTCTGGCTTCAGAGTTGCTTCTTTTTTCCTTTGTATAAGATCTAGAAACCCTCATTTATTGTCTTAACTAGTATTTTATCAGACTCACTTAAATAAAGTTTTCAGTCACCAAAAACGATGACTGTTAGGGGGAAAAATTTGGTTGCTTTGCGCCTCCCATCGAGGGGCTGCAAAGCCCTGGGCGCGGCGCCGCTAATGCCTCCTGCGAAATTCAGCGGGAGGTTGGTGGCGGGAGCGCCTTGCGGCACTGCACCTCCGGCAATGACATCATCCCCGTGCGCAGCATCCCACTCGTGCCCCCTGACCTACCGCCGGACGCTATGTCCAACAGGGTCAGGGTGGCATTTTTGCGGCTGGGGCAGGTGCAGGGCTGGGCGGCCATTTTATTTGGGCCGCCTGCCAGCACCTGCCCCCTCTCGCCATCTCCTGCGGGGTGCCGGCCGCGATTGGTCAGCCCGGCACGCCTCTTGAGTGCCGGGCTCTTTTGCCAGCACCTTGCTCCCTGGTGCTCCAGCAGGGCCTCGGTGCATGCTGCGCTAGGCCCCTCCCCTTTAATCAAGGGAGGGAGGCCTGCAGTACGGCGGCGCTACGTGCCGGCACGCGTGGCGCTGCTGCACGTAGCGCCGCGATATTCAATGTGAGCACCCCAAGAGGGAGGGGGAGCGCTTCCAGTAGAGCCCCGCCTGCTGCTTGGGGCGCTACCATTCAACTTTGGGCACGGGGACGCGACCCAATTTTTCCCCCTTAGAGTTTAACTAGAAGGTTCAGTGCGCTGTTGGTACAGATGGAGCTCATCACCAGGGATGGGGAAGAGCTGCAAAAGACCACAGAGACTCAGACATAGTAGGAAAATAGAAAGAGATGCAAGAATAAACACGGTGATAGTTTCAGGCTGGTGAGTTACTTTATGTTTCAGCTTAAGAGATGGAACTACCTCACCCGTGGCTAATTGGCAAGTGGAATTTTTTAGCGCTACTTCGAAGGCAAATATTTTTCCAAAAACTTCAATTCATTAACCGTGCAGCGTGTACTTTTCCCTGTTTAAATAATTGAGTGTTCATCTTTTAACTACAACATTTTGTTGGTTCATCACTTTTTACTAATCGAATCCATGTCTGAATGTGTATATCAGCATTAATTATGAAGCACTTTCTTTTGACCTGATGAAAGTGGTTTACAATCTGCAAATGCTAATCCAATAAAACCCCAAGACATCCTCAGCTATACAGCAGCTGTCATTTTGCTTGTTTGATCATACAAGTCTTATTTCAGCAGCTGTCATAAACCATATGGCACTGTCCTGTGATGCACAGTGTTCTATCGAGACTTGCTGTCTAATGCTGTTGCCCCAAGTAGCTCCTCTTTGTTTACTACTAGCTTATGACTAGATAGAGAAACTTCTCATCTGCAAACAGATCGGAGTAGAATACGACCAAAATCGAAAACTGAGAAGAAGTGCTGGCCGAACACTAAGGTGTATTTAAACACCAGGTGCAGAATCCACATAGGTTTTATTCGGTAACAACAGTGAGCTGTTTGTGTTATTTGTGAAAATGTTCTTGTCATTTTCCTGTGTTTTTGAAGACGGTATGAGGTTACCTTTCTGTACCGTGTCAGTGGAAGTGTGGATTAGAAACTTGCAACTTCCACATGATTGTCCAGTCAGATTCACATAAAGCTAAGCAAGTTCACCAAACTTCAGCCAGAGCTAGACTTCATCCCACTATCCCTCGAAGTCACAATAAGGCATTCAAAAATAAGTGTGTATTACACATACTGGTGTATAAGACTGTTAACAATGTCCTATTTATTCATTTTGAACTCCACGTGTGTGGGTCCTTTAAGAAGTTTAACTTCCTGATTATCCTCTTGCTGTTTTAGCATTAGAAGAATTTTTGGCCGTTATCTGCTCTTGTATCCCTTTCTAATTTTCTCTGGCAGCCCTAATCTCTCTTTAATTGCAATTGTATATTGGTTGCAACGCATTGACATGCTCATAGTATGCAACGTGCATACTCTAGTACATATGTGTAAGTGTCAATTTGGCCCAGTTGATAGCACTCTCATTTTTGATTCAGAAATATCGGTTCAAGCTCCACTGTAGGACTTGAGCACATAAACCAGGCTGACACTTCAGTGCAGTACCGAGGGAGTGCTGCATTGTCAGAGGTGCCGTCCTTCAAGTGAGACATTAAACGAGGACCCTTTCTACCTATTCAGGTGAAGATAAAAGATCCCTTAGTACTATTAAAAGCGGAGGACTCATTGCTGTTCTTTAACCACCAAAACAGATTAACTGGTTGCTGTTTGTGGAATCTAGGTTTGTGCATTTGCCAAAATAACTCGAGTGGTTTGAAGTGCTTTGGGACGTCCTGAGGACGTGAAAGGTGCTATATAAATGCAGCTTCTTTGGTCTGTGGATAATGATTGCGGGTAGCGGCAGTGGGTGCTAGTTTGTATCACTACTCGCCTGTTGTGTCAATGCAGGTGGATTTTGGCTATACCAGCAGGGTTTTGAAAGTTCCCTTGTTCTGGCATGGTTCAGCATGTCAACAAGTGTTGGTGTATGAGTAATGTGCTGGCTGCTGTTGACATGCCAGTGGTAATGGCCAGGAGAAGGTATGACGTTTTAAAGACTCATTTTTGTAGACTGCAACATATTGTCCAGATTCTCAATCTACAATGGCCAGGTGGGGGGTCCTCCTTATGTCACTTCAGGGGATGCATTAATGGGCTGTAGTTAGGAGGAACCATAAGAACGTTCCCATGTTAGAGTGCAGTTGGGATGTTGCAGTAGGAAGGCAGAGTGCTCGGTTCATGGGGTGCAGATTTTCTGAATTTCAAGCAGCTCCTCCTGTGTAGACTGGATCTCCCTCGTGTCTTTTCCGATCTGCTTCTGTATAATCTTGTACTTGGCAAAGAGGTCACCACTTCCCTTCTCTGTATAAACTTTATGAATCTTTCTCATAATCGCTTTAATTTACCTTGCTTCTTTGCACTCAGATATCTAATTGTCCAACTTGTCCCACGTAACGCTTTGTAAAGGATGTTCTTTTATCCTTGACTGACTGATTCTGGAATAGTGCCTCCAGTCTACGTTACTAAGCTTGGCCCTCATCGTTCGGAGGTCTGCCTGCCAAAAGATGTATGGTAGGGTTTGGTTACATGCCTGCGGAGTTTCCCAGGTCAGGCCGAAAGTTATTATACAGTCGTCACCATCAGCTAGTGGGTCAGCTACATCTATTAAGTAGTTTTCGAGTCATTCACAAGGATCAATTCTAGAAAACTTTCTCTTACCTCTTTAAGTTGGACAGCTCCTTTTATTATTGCTTTCAATAAAACATTTTTTGTTTCATTGGAAAGCTTCCTGAAACTTAATCAAACCTGCTTTGTTTATGTCGCTTGAACTGCCAGGTATAACTTTACCGCAAATTATATTGTTATCCCTGCTGGGTTAGCCCTAGGTCAGTATTTTAAAGGGTAAAACCAATTGCTAAAGCCTTGCTTTCTCGTCTGTATTATACTCGTCATTAGGCCTGAATGTACTGGAATTAAATGTATTTGTCTGCATTTATGTCTGAAATTTGGATAGGCCACTGCTAATCTATTACTGCTATCAAAATAGGAGTCCTGGCAAAGTTGCTTTATTTCCCGTCTCTCAAATGCCAAACAGTATCTGTTATTTTACTCGCCCGGGGCAGGTAGAATGGAAATCCTGCATGTTAGCAGTTAACCAAAGCAATGTAGTTGCAGACTTTGGTCAGGAGATGGTGCGGTGGAGTGAGTTGTTGAATTCTCACTTCCCGCTCCATTGCCATCTTGTTTATGAATTCATCAACTGACCGTGGGCAAAGTTACAACAGTTCAGAAGTGGGAAGCCTGTGTGCTTAACACCCCCAGCCCAGCATTGTAGTTTAGGCTGTACCCATCTCTGTAAAGTCTTGCATATGCTGCGCACTTCCTATCGGTGTAACACTTGCCTTCTGTCACACTTTTCCCATCAATTTTATTGATTAACTCAAAGTAAAACAGTGGCAATTACAAATGCAAACATAGTATTAGAAACTGCATACTTTAAGGAGCTAGCTATATTTTGTTCATATATTATGCTGAATAGTTCATCGTTGTATTGACTTTTATCTAATATCTTGAATGGAGGAAACAGAAGCAGTAGGTTGAGTTTTCATTTATCTTTTCCTTTTTAACTTAAAATTCCTTACACACTTTATTTGGTTTTGAGTACAAAACTGCTGATAATGTCTGGGCAGATAAGATTGTTCAGTGGCACAACACATGCCTTAGAATGGGAGGATGTGGCCTTGAGTCTCTCATCCACACATAGCAGGCCCTCTGCCAGGGAGGTTACACACATACAAACACACACTGCTATCCCAGGTGGCTTTTGTCTGACTTAATTTGGCAGAAGCCTGAAAGCCTCTGGGAATGACAGGCAGGGAGGAAGATCTGAAAGAGGAAGGAAGTAACTTTTCTAAAACCGACTTATATTTGGAGGAAAAGTACTTTTGAGGTAGAAAATAGGATAAGCACCATGCAGACAGTGCTCTTCTGTGGATAAGCCAGTAGAGAGTGACCTTGCCTCTAATACTTTAGTCATTGAACTGTTCAACCCTCGCCAAGAAAACTTGAGAAAAATGTTTTTTCCCCCGCTATTCTTTTCCTCTCCTTTCTTGGGGGCACTAACTCTTGCTGGGCTGTGGGAATGTGGTCGCTGACGGCCCTTCAGCACCTTATTCTAGTGGATATTTTTCATGAGCAGTGAGTGGCGGCAGGCCACTCTCGCGATCTCTGTGGCGAGAAGTTCGGCTTTTCCGACGTTCACTGGAGGTCAGTGTAAGTTAATGGTGATCAGTGTAAGTTAATGGTGATCAGTGTAAGTTAATGGGGAATCCCCTAACGCGAGCTGCTGTGACGTCAACAAGCTGTCAATCGCAATGCAGAATTCTCACAGACCAGGAAGTGAATAAGCTCCTTTTATTCTTTTATCCTTTTAAAAAATATTATAGAGAGCAGAACAAAGATTGGGGCTCTCACATGGGGAAAAGGTAAACCAGAAATAAAGATGAACAAACTTAAAAAAATTATATATTTTTTTTAAATTAAAGGCCTAGAAATTCAGTTGTTTGCGCCAGCCGCTAGCGCCTTAGGAGGAGAAGTGGGGTGCTAAGCGGCTAGCGCCCGGGCGCAGCGCGATCTGCGCCTCTCGCGAACTTCAGTTAAGATTTAGCGGCGGCGCAAAACCTTTGCGCGTGCTCAGCTGCGCGCACAGATCCTGACGTCATTTCATGGTGCAACGCCCTTTGTGCACCCCGAACCGGAAATTCAGTGACGCCGGCCTATTGTGCGCCTGGCGCCCCTAGCGACTGGTAGAGGGGAACGGTTCCCAGGTGCGGGGGGCACTAATTAAAGGGGACTCCTCCTGCAGTATAAATGGCAGCCATTTTGCACCACTCCTTCTTTGTGAGAGACGGATCTTTGGAGAGAGACAAAGGTAGAGAGCTTTCTGGTTTGGCTCAACACTCACACAGGTACTTGTGGCTTCAGGCCACAGCTTTGCACTTGTCTTTAACTTCAGTGTCATAGCATTGATTGGAAACATATAATGGGGGCTGCAATGGGTGGAAACTTTGGGCTTCTCCATTGCATTCAAAGGGCTCAGAGATGCCGTCAGAGAGTGCCAGTCATGGCCAGACGGAGAAGGGGCAACAGGCGTCGGCAAAGGAGGCCTTACCCACCCAGGGTATACCGCCAGCAGTTCTCATATCTGAGCATGTCTGAGGAGCAGTGTGTTCGGAGGCTGCGATTCAGAAGGGCGGTGGTCACTGAGATCTGCCACCTGCTTCGTGGAGATCTGCAGCCACAGCTGAGGAGCAGGACGTCTCTGTCGGTGGCAGTGAAGGTGACGGTGGCTCTCAACTTCTATGCCACCGGCTCCTTCCAATCCGCTACTGGGGACATTTCCAACATCTCCCAGTTTGCGGTACATTGCTGCATCCGCCAGGTGACCAATGCCCTTTTCAGAAGGAGACGTCAGTTCATCTCCTTCCCCATGACCGTTGACAAGCAGCAAGAGCGTGCAATGGGCTTTGCAGCATTAGCGGGCTTCCCCATGGTGCAGGGCGCCATTGACTGCATGCATGTGGCTTTGCGGGCACCTCTAGAGAATGCCGAGGATTACCGCAACCGGAAGGGCTACCATTCGCTCAACGTGCAGTTGGTGTGTGACCACAGGCAGCTCATCCTAGCTGTCAATGCCCGCTTTCCAGGCAGCAGCCACGATGCCTTCATCCCGCGCCAGACTTCTGTGGCAGACATGTTCGAGGCCCAGCCTCACCCACGAGGATGGCTTCTCGGGGACAAAGGCTATCCTTTGTGCACCTGGCTGATGACCCCGCTCCGTGCGCCCAGCACCCCTGCTGAAGAGGGATACAATGACAACCATCAAGCAACCAGGAACATCATTGAGCAAACAATTGGCGTGCTGAAGCAACGGTTCCGCTGTCTGGATCGTTCCGGGGGAGCCCTACAGTACTTGCCTGAGCGAGTCTCCCATTTCGTTGTCGTGTGCTGCATGCTGCACAACCTGGCTATCCGCAGGACTCAGCCACTGCCAGCAGACATTGGAGGACCACCAGAGGAGGATGAGGAGGACCAGCACAGGAGGGAGGCAGAAAGTGCAAGGGCCGCCCGTCGGCGGCTTATTGCAAGTCGGTTCTAGGCCCCCTCTCAGGGAATGGCTTGTGCCAATGGCAGAAGATGAATGTAGCCGCTCCACAAGCCCTCAGCCGAGCAGGGCAACCAGGACTACCAAAAGAAAGCATGGACAGTGCGATTTAAGAAAATGTTTTACTGTGATACCTCTGTGCCCTTCCCACATGACAAACTAATGGAGAGAACCCCCCCCCCCCCCCCCCAAAACACAAATACACCAGTCTCGGCCTTTACAAGTAAAACAAATATACCAGTCTCAACCTTTACAAGTAAAACAAATACACCAGTCTCGACCTTTAAATATGAAACAAATACACCCAGTCTCGGCTTTTATAAGTAAAACAAAACATTTGGCCACACCTTCTACTTTTTCCCCTGCAAGGGTGATCCATTTCGCTTCCGTGACTGGCCCCTACCCGCCCTGCAGCTCCTCCACAATGGGACCCCAGTGGCTGCAGCATGGCTGGGGGAAGGCTGCTGAGGGTCAGATGATGAGACGGCAGATGCCCTTGGGGGTCGGCCTGGACCAGCTCTGGGACTGGAGGGGCCGGCTGCTGACTGCTCCAACTCTGCTTGGGCGGCAGCAGTCTGTCCAACAGCTGGTGGCAGCTGCAATGGAGGAGTGACAGTGTTGGCTGCAGGAATGCTGCCAACCTGACAGATCACAGGCACTCCCTGGTCGGCTGATACATTGGCACGCGCACGGGCCAGCACTGCAGCATGCGCAGCAATCTGCTGAGGCACAGACTGCTGGGCTGCTGCGGCACAGCGAGTGCCCTGACGATGCCTGGCCGATCCAGCGAGTGTGGCAGCAGTTAGTGCCCGTGTGGCCCTGGTCTGTGTCTGCATGACAGCAGCCAGTGAATGCACGGCACGACTGAGCACTTGGCTAGAAGCTGCCTGTGAAGCAGCGAAGTCCTGCTGACTCCTAGCCTGTGCTGCCGCGATGTCCTGCAGACTCCTGGCCTGTGCTGCACTGAATTGTTGCAGACTCCTGGCCTGTGCTGCCCCGAATTCCTGCACACTCCTTGCCAGTGACTCTATGGAGTCAGGCATCCTTGCCACTGCAGCCATGAGCTCAGTGTGCCTGCGCTCCGCCTGGGCGCCCATTTCCGCTAGGAGCCGCACCTCCTCTGCGCTCACCATAGCAGGACTGGAGGCCGCACTCACCCTCCGGGGAGAAGGCCGCCGAGCTTCCCCACCCCTCCCGCGTTGCTGCAGCCTGCTGGTCCCCAGAGCTTCACTATCCTCCGACCCTTCCCCCCTGCTCCCCTCCAGGGAAGACGTGTCACCATCATGGCCATGGGCTGCCTCGGCTGAGGGTGTCCCTGATGGGCTGGCTTCCTCTTCCTCCTCCTCTATGTCTGACTCGGACACAGTGCCAGCTTGAGGGGCCGCCTCCTCACCTGGCGAGTCACCATCTGAAAGCAGGGAGGCACAAGAGTTGCTTTAGAGTGAGGACAGGGCGGCAGCGAGGGAGGCATGAGTGCTGCTGTGCACTGCATTGGTTCGATAGTGGCAAAGGATGCTGGTGTGAGGCGCAAGTGGAAAGGGAGAGGTCAAAAAGGTGATGACCTTACCATTGGTGCCCAGAACAGGGTCAGCATCTCCAGTGGCGACGGGGCCACTCAGCCGGCCTGCCATGATCCGCTCCACTCGCTGCTCGAGGTCGCTCAGCTGTTTCAGGTCAGGACGGCCTCCCCCGGTCTGTCGCTGCTGTCTTCTGTTATGCGCCAGCTTGGCCTGCAAGAGAAAGGACCGCCTCTAAGTACAGTGTCAAGCCCTGATCTTGCCCGCACTGCCTCCCATGGTTGAATAGCCTTGACAGTGTCTAAAGTCCTGATTGCGCAAGTGCTTTTCATGACAGTCCCATAGCTGCTGGATGAGGGCTGGCCATTAGGGCTTTCAGACCTGTTTGGCCATAAAGTGAGGTGCACATGCAGGGATGAGGAGGATACTGGAAAGGGTACTCACCCTGACAACCCGAGTGAGGTCGTTGAATTTTTTCCGGCACTGGGTTGGTGTCCTGCCAACCACGCTGTTGGACGTGACCCTGTTTGCCACATCCCTCCATGCTTTCCGATATTCGGCGGGCAGCGGCCTCCTGCCACCCTCAGGGAAGAGGATATGGCGCCTGCGGTCCACTGCGCCAACCAGCAGCCTCAGGTCACCCTTGCCGAAGCACTGCGTTCTCTCCCTGGCCTTCTCCATTCTCCTGGGCGTGGAGCTGTTCCAGAAGCAGTGTTCAGGCCTTGCCTTAGGGCTGCAGTGTGCAGGGCGTGGCAGCCAAGCAATTCCACCCTCCCCCTTTAAGTGCTGACCGGCGCCTGACTGTCTGCCCTCAATGAGCACCTCGCCGTACCTGCGCTGCGCCCGCCTTCGGTGTTTGCGCCCCGGATCGCCGGCTTAGCGCCTAATGATAGTCGTGCATCGCCTGCTTTAGCGCAGCAGCAACCTCTTGGGGCGATGCAACTGAATATCGGCGAAGGTGGCGCTAAGTTGCACCGGGTGCAAAAGTTAGCGAACGCCATACTGTAGCACCCCAAACATGGCTATACTGAATTTCTAGGCCAAAGTTTCTTAAAAATTGTAATTTGTATTAAAATAGAGAAATTTGACACTCCACAAAATTAAGATGAGTTTTTCAGGATCTTAACGTTTGTTTAGCAGTCAATACGCTGTTAAAACCCCAGTTACACCTAATCCTACAAGGCCTAACTTTTAACGGGGTATTTCACAGCAATATTACTGCGGAAAAGCCCAAGTTTTCGTCAGTTTCCTTGATTTCACTGATTACCGGCTATGGGGTTGTAAGATGTTTAAATTCACCCTTGTCCTTTAACCCATCCAACAGTTTCCAAAGTTCAAACCCGTGGAACAGACAACACAAAACACAACGATTTGAGAATAACTTTCTTTTTACTTAAAATCAGCAAGAGGTTACAAGTAAGCTCACACAAAACTGTTGCATATAATACTCCCGGCTAAGCATACACAGGTTTATTCCCTTACTTTAAGCGCAAACAATTATAAGCCAACACTACATACGTACTAACACCAGCGAGTGGTCAGTTCGGCGATGGCCAGACGTACGACTTTAACTGGCAACTGACCAGGTCGCCCCCGACTGCAGCAGCCCCGAGTGTCTTAAAACAGCATCTCTTATACCCGAAAAACCTGGGCAGGCTCCTCGATGCGTATGTGTCCCAAACCGTGTGACAAATGATCGGCAGTTCTTTTCCTCCTCTTATCAGTGGGCCCCAAAGCCGTTCACACTTTTTGCCCAAAGATGTTCCTGTCTTTGTAATGCCCGACCGTTTGTTCCTGCTCAGGGTCTGTCGCTTCCTTATCTGATTAACAGCTTTCGTACAAGGTTTCCACAGGAACCAACCTCTCAGTCTCTCGAAGCATGCTGGAATATTAAATTTGGTCAACTTTTAAATTTGGTCAAGTTATAGCAAATTCTTACAGCAAATGGCAAATTCTTACAGGGTGGGGTGGGGTGGCGGGGGGCCACAGCGCAGCCATTGTCGGAGCAGTGAATGACTGACCGCAACTTCAGGATATCCGCGTTAGGATGCGCTAAATCCTGACATTGCGGTCAGTTTCAAAGGGGTAATAACAGCGAACTATTACCCACTGCAAGTTCTGAGCCATTAAGTTTGCCCATATAATTGGGCTTTTGTGTCTTTTACTGGTTTCGTTAAAGTTTTTACAAGGCTCAGCTTTTCTCAAAACTTTGAAATTCCCCACAAACGTGACTTTGTTTCTACAATTCCTTGGATGCTACAGCCTGAGCACGTGCAAAGTACAGAATTTTCCAGCATGCGATCTTCCCTCATGCTGTAACCGGATTTCTGAGCCCCTTTTCCAAATTGTTTGAAAATCAGTTGGAAAATGCGTTTAACAGTTTTATTCTGGCGAAGGTTCACATTTAAACTATTAAATCCTTATTTTTTTTACTTGAAGGAGACACCCGCTGGCACCTGGCGTTTGCTTTGCCCCTTGGAGTATTGTGGAAATAATTGAAGTTTTTCTGTAAAAACCTGACGATATAACCCATTAACTTTAGGACTGTAAACCCAACTTAGTAGGAGAAGGAAAATGACATTTTTGTGATTGACTTCAAAACCAACTATCCAGAGAGTGTCAGAAACAAGCAGCAAAATGAATTTTAAAAGATTTCTTCAGTAAGGGAGGGATTACACCAGCTGTGCTTTCTGTTCATAAACAATTATTGTTTATACTCTCAGTAGAAATGGCAAATTATGTCTGTCTTCCATGTGCAACCATTTGTTTGTCTTCCCAAACTGAAAACAAGATGAACTTTGGAAGCTTTTGAGAAAAAAAGAACACCTGATTAAGAACACCCTGTTCTCTGCGGTGCTTAGATTTGAGAATTCCAAAACAATCATTCTTTACCTAAAGATTGTTTATAGAGCTGCATTTGCTAAGGGGCCACTAATTAATTGTTTTCTGAATTCTTTCACTGGAGATGGGCACCTCTTCTCCCTATTCCACACAACAGTTTGTAGTCTAGTATCCGCAGCAGTGGGAAGAAAGGCTAGGACCCCCCTCCCAGAGCTGCTAAACCCCACACCCATCCTCTTCATTGTTGGTAAACACCAGTTGCCTATGCCCATCCCAGTGCATATTGCTTACCATCTTGATGTGTATCGTGGGATTTAAAAATACATGTAGGTAAGAAATAAAAATTGAGTACAGAAGTTAAGGAGCCTATAATAACCAAGGCGCCTGATTTGTAGTGTTCATAGAAAACATGGACAGAATCAGGGCATTTAATTCCCAGAACACACTTAAAATCTTAGAATTCCAAGTAATAAAATTATAATTTCACTTAGTCATCAGTTACTATAAATCAGTAGTCCTGATAATATTACATTATGTAACTCATCGAGAATTGCCACAGATCAGCTAATATTCTAAGACCAGTGTGTCTGGCATGCAATTTATTCAAATTCTTGGAGTGATAGATAATTGGCTGATATTCTAAATCTTCCAATTAATTTATTTGTGATCTGTGCAAGCTGAAACCACTTTTTGAAAATTATTTATTTCTTCAGCAAAATATGTAACGCAATAGAAACGTAAAAAGATGAAATATTTCACAATAACATGACTAACCTTAACTGTTAATTATCTTTTGTCCCTTTGAGCATCTTAGTTAATGTTTTTACTTGCCACCTCTCTCAAAAGCCCGGCCTTTGACTTGGATATGTTTTGCTCAGCGCGATGACTGTGTAGCTGAAGGGAAGTCCTGCAGTCTGAGCTTGTGCAGTGAGTACAGTTCCCCAGAATATATTGGGAGGACTTTGTTAGCTGAGCTGGAACAATGTTTCACTTCAGCCTTCGACAATATATGGTTGGTTGTTTTGTCCAAACTATTTGAAGAACAGCTAGAGGATAAATTGCAAGAGCTTTCTTCAGGTAAATTAGTGTGAGTTTTGAGAGAGTGTCTGAAAGAGAAGGAAGTCTTTATATTTATTGATACTGCTGTGGTATTTATCTGAGGAAAATTGGATCTGTCTATTTTCCAGAAATGAATAGAAAAGAAATCAAAAAAACACAATTCAATATTTTTGTGGAGATCTCTTATAAGGGCAGAATTGGGTTGTAATATAAGATATAGCCACCGTCAGACCCAGACACCCTCCCTCCCCTCCAGTGCCACCGTCAGACCCAGACACCGTCCCTCCCCTCTAGTGCCACCGTCAGACCCAGACACCCTCCCTCCCCTCCAGTGCCACCCTCAGACCCGGACACCCTCCCTCCCCTCCAGTGCCACCGTCAGACCCAGACACCCTCCCTCCCCTCCAGTGCCACCGTCAGACCCAGACACCCTCCCTCCCCATCAGTGCCACCGTCAGACCCAGACACCCTCCCTCCCCTCCAGTGCCACCGTCAGACCCAGACACCCTCCCTCCCCTCTAGTGCCACCGTCAGACCCAGACACCGTCCCTCCCCTCTAGTGCCACCGTCAGACCCAGACACCCTCCCTCCCCTCTAGTGCCACCGTCAGACCCAGACACCCTCCCTCCCCATCAGTGCCACCGTCAGACCCAGACACCCTCCCTCCCCATCAGTGCTGACAAACCCAAGGAATCAACCAATGGGCTAAATCACATACAGGAAACTTTGGTTTATCCGGAGGTTGTATGTCTGGAAACCTCGATCTAATGGCAGAAATCAGCAGCCGTTTTGGTTAGGTTTTTTTTCTTCTCGCATTTTTTTTTTTTTTAACAGTCAGGCTCTGGAAAGCGTCTCTGTAGCTTAGCAACAGCTTCAGAGACGCTTCCAAGGTACGGGCCGAGTGTTTACAGGCAGTGTTTGTTGTCAGATACAGAGATGAAAACCTCCGTATCCTTCAACATTAGCGCTGGTCTATCCGGAAGTTTTGATAGATCGGCAGCAGCTCGGTCCCGTCGGTGCCGGATATCGCGAAGCTTCCTGTATTACAAACCAATTCTGCCAAGTTACAGGACCCCCACCACATCTGCATATTATTAGCAGATCCGGTTTAATGTTTAGATTGAGACTAGGTAAGGCTTGTTAAGTAAATACCGTATTTGCTTAATTTTCACCTATGGATCTTTGAGGCCTGGGAAGATGAGATGCTGCATCAGGCACAAAATAAGCAGTGGATTTTACTTTGGAAGCTTCTTCATTGTGTAGGGCACATTGTCCACCAAGTTATACCTGTTCCTGGTTGGTATTTGAGAGAGGGAGAGATCTCCCACAGCACAATCGGATAGATCCCCAAAACACAATCCGAATAAAACAACCACAAACCATACAGAAATCTCCACCACACACTTGCACATTCCAGGCGCCTGTGTAAAACATAATGGCCCAGAAATTCGGGTCGGAGGCTTCCCGCGGGTGCAAGCCTCCGACCTGTACTTAACTAGCGCGCCGGCCGTTGAGCTGTGGGCCCGCGTGGGATTCCGATCCTGGGCCTCCTCCAACTGCTGGCGCGCAGTGCTTGCGTATTCCAGGGGCGCAGTTAGTTCGATGCGTCTCCTGGGATCACGTGGGCCATGGAGAGCCAATGGTAGCAGGGAATGCTCATTCATAAATTTGACAGGAAGAGCTGTCAAATCTATGAATACAATTCAGCCCCAAAACATAACTAAAACTTCAAATAAACTTTAAAAAAAAATCACATTTTAAAAATAACTATAAATTACATAAAATAACTATTTTAAACAATAATTTAAATTTTTGAAAAAATTAATTACAGTTTCTAACGGGGCTAAAAATAAACTTACCTTTCTTTAAAGTATTTAAAAATAATAAACCTGTGGAAAAAATGTTTTCATTTTACTTAATTCACCACTTACAGGAAACTTTTTTTTATCCGGCACGGACGGGACAGACGTGGTGCCGGTTCATCAAAAATTCCGGATAACCGAACGCTATAGTAAAAGATACGGGGGGAGAAATTGGGTGAGTAGCGCCACTTGTTAGCGCCTAAAGAGGCAGGCAGTGGCTGTAGCGCCACTGGCTGCGCCTCCCGCGATATTGAGTTGGGGCGCTAATGGTGGCGTTAGCCTTTTGCGCTGCACCGCCACCGATGATGTCATCGGTGTGCGCAGCGCCCCGTTCGCGATATTTGGTAGCGAACGCCGCAGTTGCGCCGTTCGCTAGCCGCGCCCGGTTCACGGGGCCTTACTGTGCCGGCAGCGGCGCAAGTTAAGGTGGAGGTGTGGGGCGGCCACTCTTTTCGGCGGCCGCCTGCCAGCACCTCCGTCCCTGGCCTCCTAACCCCCCCCCCCCCCCCCCCGCGGCATTGCCGGCTGTTTCCCGAGAGCCCGGCACTTCTCCTTGGTGCCGGGCTCGTTTGCCGGCACTCGCGAGCGGGGATCGCGCTGTTGCAGGCCCCCCCCCCCTTAACAGAGGGAGGAAGGCCTGCAGTACCACAGCTTGTCGTGCCGCAGCGTGTGGCGCTGCGGCACGTTGCGCTGCGATACTCAGTTTCAGCGCCCTAAGAGGGACGCAGAGCGCCTCGAGCCTCACCCCGTGTCCCTCGAGGGGCAATGAAACTGAATATCTGACGATCGCTGAAGCCTCGAACGCTGCGCTAAATCCTGCGCTCAGCCGACTTTTGCGCCACTTTGGCGCCCCAACCCAATTTCTAGGCCACGGAGCTGAGAGCTCCATATAAAGCAACAAACCCTGTTGCTTAGCAACAGCTTCAGAACAATGGCCACAAGTTGCAAGCGTCTCTGTAGCTTAGCAACAGCTGCAGCCACACCCTTGCACAGCAACAAATGGAGGAAGGCAAGTAATAAAAGTTACCTGAACCTACTCCTGAATTTTGCCGGTTAACCGAGATTTCCGGTTATTTAGGTGCCGGTAAATCGAAAGTTTCCTGTACCTTGTTAAAAGCAGGCCTTGCGACTGCTTTTTACAAGCGTAGCTCCTGGAGACTTACTCTCCCGGAGAAACCTGCAAAAAAAAAACTGAAGTTCCAGGCGTACGCGCTGCCTCTCCGGCGCACGCATTCGACCTGTGAACCCCTTCCTTTAAGGGAACGGAAGTTCTGGTTTCCCGCGCATGTGCTGTGCATGCACGAAACTGGCACTTTCGTTGGGCTTACGCGTGAGTGGGGACCCGAAGTTCTGGCCCAATTCAAATGAAATGTTTCTTTTCTTTCACAATATTTGCTCAATTAAATTTTGGTGATTATTTTTTTCTCTAATGAGAATCAGAGATGTGGCTGCTGCAAGTTAGCTGTTCCAGGGAGCTGTATATGTCTACAGTACACAGAAGTTGGACACTGTAAAGCAGTTTGTATTGAGGCGTGCGGTCATTTTTAGAATCACAGAAACAAGGACATCGCACCTTTCTTGACTCGTTGTGGCCTCACCTTTCTGTGCTTACATCATGATGTTTTATGTGGCTGGGCGGAATCCAAAATGTTTCGCTTAAACTGCAGCATAAATAATTTATGGCTCTTTGGCACTCCAGCGGTGGCTGCATTGCTTCTCCCATTGCAAGGGTCTGCTTGGGTTACAGGGCGGGCGTGCTGCCAGAACCTGCTGGCTGGCTCCTTGTTCATGTTTGTGTTGCTGCTAAATTGCTGGACTCAGATTTCCCATGCTGATTGACGGGAAAGCTCCCTGTGGTGTGGAAAATTTAAATTCGTCGATTTAACTGCAAGCCCGAATGTGGACAGCTAGGCTGCTGCCCGGCAAGATCTGTCGCTCAGCCCGCAGTATGCCTGAGCCAGGCGAAATCGGTCATCAACGCTAGGGGCAGTAGTCACTCCCCACAACTCCGTGGCTTTACAACGAGCCGCAGCCACGCCTGCCCATTCTTAAATCCTGTTGCAATTCGATGGATTACCTGATGTGCCAACTCCTCCATTTGTTCGATAGCAAAATACTGCGGATGCTGGAAATCTGAAATAACAACAGAAAATGCTGGAAATACTCAGCGGGTCAGGCAGCATCCGTGGAGAGAGAAGCAGAGTTAACATTTCAGGTCTGGGACCCTTCATCAGAACTGGAAAAAGCTGGAAATGTAACCGATATTAAGCAGGCGCAGAGAAGGGGGGTGGGGGGGGTGGTGTTAAACCCCCCCCCCCCCCCCCCCCCGTCTCTGCACCTGCTTAATGGCCCAGAAATTCAGGTCGGGGGCTTCCCGTGGGTGCAAGCCCCCGATCTGCACTTACCTTGCGCGCCGGCCGTTGAGCTCTGGGCTCCCGGGGAATTCCGATCCGGGGCCTGGTCCAGCTGCCGGCGCACAGTGCTTGCGTATCCCAGGGGCACAGTTAATTCGATGCGTCCCCTGGGATCACGTGGGCCATGGGCAGCCAATCGGAGCAGGGAATGCTCCATTCATAAGTCTGACAGGAAGTGCTGTCAAGACTTTTAAATACTACGGCCCCAAAATAGCACTAAATCTTCAAATAAATTTTTTTTAAATCACATTTTTTAAATAAACTATAAATTACATGAAATTACTATTTTAAACAATAATTTAAATTTTTGAAAAAAATAATTTTATATTCTAACGGGGCTAAAATTAAACTTACCTTGCTTTAAAGTATTTAAAAATAATAAACCTGTGGAAAAAATGTTTTAATTTTAATTAATTCACCACTTACCTTGTAAAAAGCAGGTCTTTACGCCTGCTTTTTATATTTCTAAATTCTGCAGGCTTACGTTCCCGGGAAAACCTGTAATAAAAAAAAACGTAGTTCGATGCGCACACGCAGCCTCCTCCACACACGCGTTCGACCTCTGAACCTCTTCGTTCAGGGGATCGGAAGTGCCAGTTTCTCGCGAATGCGCAGTGCATGCAGGAAACCGGCACTTCCATCGGGCCTACGGGTGAGTACCCCGTGCGTACTCACCCGTGGAGACCCGAATTTCTGGGCCATAATCTGTTGCATTTCCAGCTTTTTCCAGTTCTGATGAAGGGTCCCAGACCGGAAACGTTAACTCTGTTTCTCTCTCCACGGATACTGCCTGGCCTGCTGAGTATTTCCAGCATTTTCTATTGTTATAGGAGAGGCAATTGTAGCAGCTTCGGCTTGGCTTAGAACATAGGAACAGGAGTCGGCCATTCAGCCCCTTGAGCCTGTTCCCCCATTCTATTAGATCATGGCTGATTTTGTACCTCAACTCTAATTACCCGCCTTTATTCCCTATCCCTTGTTATTCTTGCCCAACTATCGATCTGTCTTGAAAATTTCAATTGACCCCCCAGCTTCCGCAGCCTTTTGGGGGGTTTGGGGGTGGAGAGGAGAAGAGAGTTCCAGATTGTGCCTCCTTTTTTGGATTCCCCCACCAGAGGAAATAGTTTCTCTGTATCTACCCTATAGAATCACTTCATCATTTTATTTTAAACACCTCGATTAGATCACCCCTCAACCTTCTAATTTGAAGGTTACCTTTCTTGGGTCGATTGGGCTTATACTCGCTGGAGTTTAGAAGAATGAGAGGGGATCTCATTGAAACTTATAAAATTCTAACAGGACTAGATGCAGGAAGGATGTTCCCGATGGCGGGGGAGACCAGAACCAGGGGTCACAGTCTAAAGATAAGGGGTAAGCCATTTAGGACAGAGATGCGGAGGAATTTCTTTACCCAGAGAGTGGTGAACCTGTGGAATTCTCTACCACAGAAGGCAGTTGAGGCCAATTCATTAAATATATTCAAGAAGGAGTTAGATATATTTCTTAAGGCTAAAGGGATATGGGGAGAAAGCAGGGACAGGGTACTGAATTTGGATGATTAGCCATGATCTCATTAAATGGCGGAGCAGGCTCGAGGGGCCGAATGGCCTACTCCTGCTCCTATCTTCTATGTTTCTTCAAAAAGTGAGGCCAGGTCTCCCTTTTTACAGTGCACAGAGCACCTGACCTCTACCGACAATAACAACCTATTTGCTGTGAAGGTTGTGCAGAGCTGTGAAGTGTAACAAATGTGGAAGCCCAGTGGCCAACTTGGTGCTCAGTGCAACCCAGCAGGTCTGGTAATCACTTTTGCTGAGTGAGGGGCATAAATGATGCCACAGATGTTTGGGGGAATGTGTCTCCTTCTATCTCAGTGCTGGTATCTGTGTTTTGTGGCTTGGTCTAGCCCAGCTGAGCCAAAAAATATGCATCACAGGTCATTCAGGACACTAAACAGCTCATGACAGCACATGCACAAAGAGCACATTTGTACCCTGAACCTGGTACAGCAGAATCGAGACACCAGATTACAGCTCCCAAAAGCTATTTTTTAGCCCTAGACTTCCTTGGCTCAGTGGTAGCACTCTCACCTCTTGAGTCAGAAGGTTGTGGGTTCAAGACCCCCTTCAGACACTTGAGCACATAATCTAGGCTGGCACTTCGGTGCAGTACTGAGGCAGTGCTGCACTGTCGGAGATGCCGTCTTTCAGATGAGACGTTAAACGTCTGCCCTCTTGGGGACGTCAAAGATTCCATGGCACTATTCTAAGAACAGTAGCGGCGTTCTCCCCGGTGTCCTGGACAATATTTATCCCTCAACTAACAGTGAAAACAGATGAAATAACAACAGAAAATGCTGGAAACACTCAGCAGGTCAGGCAGCATCCGTGGAGAGAGAAACCGAGTTAACGTTTCAGGTCTGGGACATTTTCTGTTGTTATTTCAGATTTCCAGCATCCGCAGTATTTTGCTATTGTATTCGTGAAAACAGATGATCTGGTCATTATCACATTGCTGTTTGTGGGACCTTGCTGTGCGCAAATCGGCTGCCACGTTTTCTATAACAGTGACTACATTTCAAAAATACCATGGCTGTAGCAGTTTGGGACATCCTGAGGTCGTGAAAGGCGCTATAGAAATGCAAATTCATTTTTCTTTTCCGTTCTGGATCTCAGCCGTAACCTGGCTGTGGGTCTCTCCCAGGCTTTTCTTTCCAATTTAGAGGATCCACTCAAGCAATTCGAACTCTCCGTGTGACTGCTGCCCTCCTAGCCTCCGTGTTGGGTCTCCCACTACCCCGGCCTCAATGGGGGTTTGCTACTAAGTTGGGACACAATGAGGTGCTGCTGCAGTCTGCGAGGAGCAGTTTTAAGTGGGAGAAATGGGCTCATTCAGTGTTGTGACAATAATAACTTGTATTTGTACAGTGCATTTAACGTCGACAATGACCCAAGGCACTTAACAGACTAGTGGTAAGAGGAACTGGACAAGGATGAAGAGTTTAGGTGAGGAGGCTGAAGTTTTTGGGTGCAAAAATGGGTTTTAAGAAGATTTTTAAAGTAGGAGAACGAAATAGAGAGGTGGTGAGGTCTCTGGGAGGGAGTTCCAGCGAGCAGGGCATAGGCACCTCAAAGTTCCTCTTCAAATCTCCACCTCACGTGTTGGGGCGGAGGGGGATGAGATGCTCAGGAGGTCAGAACGGGATGACCTCCTGAGCATAGGTTTATGGTTATAGGTCCATGAAAATGGGAGCGAGGTGGTTGAGCAGGCCTCAGTACGTGACAGGCAACTGTATTTTGGCCAATTTGGGAGTTTCTGGACTGCCAGCAAGAAGACCATTGAAGTAATCGAAAGGCGGATTAGCTGATTTCCCAAGTGTTTGTTCTGCTGCTTCTCTGCTTTCTATCTTTTTTTGAGCAGTAGAATCAGCACTCAGGAAATCAGCTCATGTCCCAGTCCCAATACTGAGGCAGAAGGCTTACAACTCCCACTGTGATTAATTCACTTTTCAGTGACAAAATATTAAATAAACGTATGTAGAAATATGGCACTGTTATTTCCTGATCGTTTTAGATCTCGTGGTCCGGCAATACCGCTTTGTGTTCAAATCCTTCCATGGCCTCGCCCCACCCTATCTCCATAACCTCCTCCAGCCCTACAGCCCTCCAAGATCTCTGTGCTCCTCCAATTCTGGACTCTTGCGCATCCCTGATTTCCACCATTGGTGCCGGGCCTTCAGCTGCCTAGGCCCTAAGCTCTGGATTTCCCTCCCTAAACTTCGCCGCCTCTCTACCAATGTTCCCTCTAATTTTTGTTGGCCCGCACGCCCCCTTTAATGGGCTGCGCTGATTATTCAAATTTCCACACATGCGTGGTTTTTCTATTTAAAAGCCGGCTCACCGGCTGCGTGGGACGTCTGGAGCGCAGTGCGGCCGTGCAGCTTAAAGGGAACATTGCTCTCTACCTCTCTCCTCTTTTAAGACGCTCCTTAAAACCAACCTGTCACCTGTCCTAATATCACCTTATGTGGCTCGGTGTCATATTTTGTTCGATATCGCTCCTGTGAAGCACCTTGGGACATTTTACTACGTTAAAGGTGCTATATAAATGCAAGTTGTTGTTACTGATCAGACCGGTTCTCCAGACTGAGCATCCACAGCCCTCTGGGGTAGAGAATTCCAAAGATTCACAACCCTTTGAGTGAAGAAATTTCCCCTCATCTCAGTCCTAAATAGCCGACCCCTTATTCGGTGACCCCCCTAATTCTAGACTCCCCAGCCAGAGGAAAAATCCTCCCAACATCTACCATGTCAAGCCCTGTAAGAATTTTATATGTTTCAATGAGATCATCTCTCATCTAAATTCTAGGGAATATAAGCCTAGTCTCCGTAATCTCGCATCATAGCACAATCCTCCTATCCCAGGAATCAGTTGCACTCCGTCTAATCTCATATATTCTGGTTCCACCAAGTCCCTTTGAACCAAGGCTCAACTTTCACCCCGTTTCCTCCAGCCTGAGCTCATGACTCCTTGCCAGCCCCCAGTTCTTCTTTCATTCATGTTTATTACAGCAAATCCTAGACATTGGGCCAGAAATTCGGGTCGAGGCTTCCCACGGGCGCAAGCCCCCGACCCGTACTTACATAGCGCGCCTGCCGTTGTGCTGTGGGCCTGCGTGGTATTCCAATCCTGGGCCTCCTCCAGCTGCCGGTGTGCCGTGATCGCGTATCCCAGGGGCGCAGTTAGTTCGCAGCGTCCCCTGTGATCACGTGGGCCATGGGGAGCCAATCGGAGCAGGGAATCTCCATTCATAGATTTGACAGGAAGACCTGTCAAATCTATAAATAGAGTTCGGCCCCAAAACCTAAGTAATACGTCAAAGAAATTTTTTTTTTAAATCAGATTTTTAAAATAACTATAAATTACATAAATTAACTATTTTAAACAAAAATTTAAATTTTTGAAAAAATTAATTAAAGTTTTTAACGGGGCTAAAAATAAACTTACCTTTAAAGTATTTTAAAATGATAAACCTGTGGAAAAAAATGTTTTAATTTTACTTAATTAACCTCTTACCTTGTTCTAAGCAGGCCTAACGCCTGCTTTTTCCACGTGCAGCTGCTAGGGACTTACCTGCACGGAGAAACCTGTTAAAAAAAAAAAAAAAAAAAAAAAAAAAAAATCAGAAGTTCCAGGTCTACGCGCTGCCTCTCCGGCGCACGCATTTGAACTCCGAACCCCTTCCTTCAAGGGAACGGAAGTTCCAGTTTCCAGTGCATGCGCAGTGCATGCGCGAAACCGGCACTTCCGTTGGTCTTACTGGTGAGTACACAGCGCGTACTCACCTGTGGGGACCCGAACCTGGCCCAATATCTTTGCACTCAACCTGGCTTTTTCCTCAGTTAAATGAAAGTAAAATCGGGCAGCCAATCTGATCACGCCAGTTTCCCACCAGGCAAGTTGGGTTAAAGTTTGTTAGTTAAAGACAGCTTGCCTTTTTAATTCATTATTTCAGGACAATGTGACCTAAAATACAGAATTCTTTCTCTATTTTGAACAAGATGAAAACTGCTTTCCTCACCAGTCTGACTCCTTGTCGTTCTCCAGTGACCAATACTGGAAAATGGCGATGTTGGGTTAGCACAGATTGGTCTTGGCTGTGATGCCCACCATGGTTGAATACTCTGCTAACACAATGTATATTCTCATATGTGAGGAGCAGGCACTGATGAGCAGGATGACCAGAACCAGTGGAACAGTCTGGATACAAGTCACTACTTTCAGGAGAGGAAGGGGGGAAACATTGAAATTATAGAAAAGAATTATGGTTAAAATTTGTGCCTTGTTTTGATATTGTTTCACTTTGCCATCAAGCACTCCAGGTCAGATTAAGCCTCCCTTTGCTCTGCCTGCACCATCCGCCAGAGCCGCCACCTCAGAAGAGCATCTCCTGCTGCATTATTGTGATTTGTTTATGAGCCATTCTTCTGGCCTCCCGAGTAAGGCTGCGGCTTATGGACAGTTTTGTGCTGTGTGCTTTCATCTGATCAGTCTCACCTGGGTTTGAACCAGGGTCGTGATTTTAAAAGACGGTGCGGTACCTACTGCTACGCTCCGGGATAAACCATGTTTTGTTTTCCGCAGCCCGGTGTGAATGCAGTACGTGGCCCACAGCTGGCGGGTTCCTCACTAGAAATTGATCAGTAATGGTGTTAGATGAGGAAATCTTTTTTTGGTTGCAGGATTGAACAGTTTGTCCAGATGTACAGCCAAAAAGTGGGCATTAGTGCTGAAGTGTTGCTGAAGACTCTTTGGGGTGACTACTACCTGAACACAAAGGCAAAGAAGATAATGAAAGGAGCACAGGTATGTCGCCTAATGTACAGACAATTCCACCAAACGTGAAAGTATGTTTAACACAAAGTAATAAGGTGGTGGTATTCAGTCCTCGGCTGGCCAGGCTGCAGTATTTTTTTGAAGTTCTACTTATCCGAAGTGCAACAAAGCTGTGTGAGCTCCTGAATGGCTCTGCGTAAATCTTCGTCTTGTGGTACTGCTGGGGATCGCAGGTTTGATTGTGTACTCTGCTGTTGGCCAACTTCTGCTGCGATGGCAGTGGGGCATTGCAGTTGGACTCGGTGGTCCCCAGGCTGGGACAGGACGGAGCAATTGGGCAGAGTTCCCTTGCTTCATTGCTATCTAGTGACCCCTGCCACCTATTGTGTGTGTTTGGATTAGGACAGTATTAGCTTGGCCATGATGCTGCTATGATCAGGCAGCCTGTCGGCATTGATGGTCAGGCATCTCGCACTTAAAGATTGACCAGTTGCATGAGGTATTTCAGGGCATCCGTGGATCACTCATCATATTCAGGAATGGACAGATAGGAGGAGAACATCGGGAAGGAGAATCCCCAACTAAACAGTATATATGTCATTGCGGCATTCAGAAATGTTGTGAAAGAACATTTTGCCACTAAAGATCCACTTAACAAAGGGAAAATTGTTGCCATTATGCTGTTTTTATCTGAAGTAAAAACAGAAAATGCTGGAAATACGCAGCAGGTCAGGCAGCTTCTGTGGAGAGAGAAACAGTTAACGTTTCTAGTCGATGACCTTTCGTCAGAACTGGAAAAAGTTAGAGAGGTAACAGATTTTAATTAAGTGCAGGGGCAGGGAAGGGGGCGGGGGGGAGGAAAGAGTCAAAGCAGCACAGAAGGAGGTCATTCGGCTCATCGAGTCCGTGCCGGCCCTCTGTAGAGCAATCCAGTCTGCTGTTTTTATTTATTTTATATTACGTTTGAAAAATGTGCTCCGCTTAATATGAATTGATATTGTAATAGCTTATGACTATAAAACTTTGGATGGAACTTTCCAAGTGCACATAGATGGTAGAGATTTAAGGTGGTCGAGGGTAAGTGTAAGGCTGTAATCGTGTGCGGAACTGTTGGGGCCTCGTGCGGTGGACAGCTCATTGGCAAATTGCAAGTGCATTGTCTGCAGTTTTCTGTCCTTTAATGTCAATGGGCAGAAAACCGTGGACAAAGCACTCCTGATTTTCTGATAAATCTCCTGTTGCGTGCAAGACCCTGCCGGCGACACAGGTCCCTGTATTACAACCTTACACTCATCCTCAACCATCTTAACTTTTTACCACCTACATGTACTTGTCGATTTCCTGTGACATTGCTCTCATGCACTTATATGGATGGGGCTCGAGGCTCTCACCTCTCTCTGCTAATGCTGGTAGGCACCACTCAGTGACTGGAAGTGTCTTGCTCTTAGCTTAGCTCATCTGCTTCCAAACCGTTCTCCCACTGTGGGCTCAATCCTTGTGCCCCGTCTCTGATTTGTTTAGTTTATAATAATACCTCCTCTCTACTCCACATCTGTGTTTGACTTGGTTTGCTCTATATGTGTTCTACTTATGGCCTGGTTGCTATGTTACCGTGGTTTTTGTTAATTTTACTCAACCACATACTTAAAAAAAAAAAAAGTTGGGAATTCAACCAGCGCAACTTCGGTTTTCCTCAGTGATGTAGGCACAAAATCCCCCTCAATGAAGTGAAATTGCTCTTCACCATAAGGTAATGCTAAAATCACTGTGAGAAGTTGTTGCATTTGTCGCCATTGTAGAATAACATGGTTCATAGGTGGGTACAACAGACGGATTTACTTTCTAAGGCTTTGTTTTTTCTTGTGAATTATTCTGCTCATCAAGCTAAGGGATCACTCTCCTGCTTTTTGACATCAGGCACTTTCAGGCTAGGTATAGCGTGTCCCAGTTACACAGTACTGCTCCTAACAATAGAGCAGAGAAATCTTTTCCATTTCTGACACCAGCCATCCATATGATTTAGCAGAGTAAGATTACCAATTTAGTGCTTAAATTATCAGCATATTATCCTGTGGCCTGTGCTAAGACTGCTTAAACTCATTTTAGATAGGATCCTCACATCTAGCCCATCCAGCTCATATCTGTCTGGATTGAAAGTTCACAGCGATAAAAGCATGGTGTGCCATTGCATTAGGCTACTCACTTCCCATTCTGGAGCTCTAAAGCTGAATTATATAATTGTAATATCTTCTGGATTCATTTAAACCTGACTTGTCCTGTGGGAATGGGATGGGTTTGGGTTGGAAGCCCCATTTACATCCTGCCTGGCGAAGGACGGGGTGTAAAACGGGTGGGTATGTTCGGTTAAAATTGGGGTTTTAATGTCTTTATAAAACATGTAACTGTTTCTTGGTGTAGAACTTTAGGGGGTGATTTTGTCAATGGGGATGCGTTGGAGGCGGGACTGCTGCTTGTCGGGTTTTAGTCCCGCCTCCATTGACTTGTGGCCAACCCACGCTATTTTCCCTTGTTTGACCTTGTCAGGCCCGCCCAGCGGGCTTAGCAGGCCAATTAAGGGGAAGCCGGTTACAGAGAACGTCAGTGTATGACGTTTCAACTGTCAAAAAGTTTTGACAGATGAATTGTCATCGTTTGACAGCTCTGTAAAACTGTCAAACACTGACATTCTCTGTAGTTTGATGAGTTCTTGTATTCAATGCTCATCAGACCTGTTTTGTGAGCAGAAATTAGATGGTTGTTGCATCAGAGAATGCAGCAGCCATCTGTCATCTCTGCCGGTGAGATGCGAGCGTCTCCGCATCCCCAACTGTTGAAGCCTGCAGGAAGAAACAAAGGTAAGTAAACATTTTCTATCACTTTTCACTCACCTCACACACTTACCACCTTACACTTGCACCCATCACTTACCTCCACAGCACACTTTTGGACCCCGCAGACCCACTGCTCGCCTCGGTGACTCTGGCGGGGTTTCCCGATGTCGGGAAGCCCGCGCCTCTGCTGGAAAAATGGGGATAATCCTCTTAACTGCCTGTTAACTACCTGGTGCGGCGGCAGATCATGAGAGTACCGGGGATATTCTCCCCAATCTGAGGTATAAAAGGTACCCTGGTGTATTTGTAAAAATGTGTTAGTTTGACAACTTTTAGAGCAGTTTTAATTCCTTTGTCAATTAGTTTAGTCTTTTGATTAATTGAGATTGTTTTCTCCATCATCACAGTCAAAAGGAAAAAAGCCCCTCTTCGTACAATTAGTGCTGGAAAACATCTGGAGTCTGTACCAGGCTGTAGTTGTCAGAAGGTGAGACATTTTTCTTATGCCATTGTGTAGCTTTCATACGCACATGGATACGGGTGATTGCTGTCTGTAACTGCCTTGAAAACAAATGGTGCAGTCCGGGAATATTCCATGTTGTGGGGTTGCGATACTGGATGCAGAGGTTGAGACTTCTTTCATACCAGACTCTCTCAGTTTTAGCAATTGCCCATCTTCTCCCTTAACATCCTATTTTACAAACTAGTCACTGTGTCACTGGCCAAATCCTGTGCTCCTTTAGGAAAGAGTCTTTTTAAAACGACACAGTCTCTTAATGCCCCTGTTCTGAGGCACCCTTTTTTAGGTCCCTAATTTCAATGCTTACATTGCAAGGTAGAGGTCAAATTCAGTCATGTTTTGCTGATAACAGGCTGAATATCATCACAGGTAGTAAATGTCAGCAGCCCTGTTCCTGAGCCGTGCAAAATTCCCACTTTAGCAGAGTTTTGCAGAAGTTTGCACCTTGACTTTGTCTTCTAAAATGCAGAATTATTGTGTCACAGCAACATAATCAATGTTCTTGCCATCAATTATAGCACTGTCCCCTCATTCTGCTTTAATCAGTTTCTGGTCACTATGCGCACTGTCCCATTCCATCCATTGCTGTGGCACTGGCTCTGCACCAGGTGCCATTAATGTCCGTTCCATTAAAGCCATGAGTTTGGAATTTAAGGACAAACCCTTCAATTGCTACTTAAGCAAAGACTCAATGCAGCGTCAGTGTTGCACCTGTTTACTGCCAGCATCAGTTTAAACAGAATGAGCAACAGTAAGTGCTTGCTTTATACATGCTATAATCCCAGAATTATCACACCGTAGTGTACAGTTCACATGCGTGCTAGTTCTAACACCCAGAGCAAATTAATCACTCAAACGCGAAAATTTTACATTTCCTATTTCTTGGCTACACGTCAGACAAAATTGTCTCGATTTTACCGGGAGGAGTAACTGTTCAGATTTGCAACGTGGAGAAGTTGGTTTCTTGTAGCCAACACATGACCCGTATCCTGACGAGCCATTAATTATTATATATTGGCTTATGTATGTGGCTAGTTCAAAGGAATGCTCTTCACACAAGTATGCACAAACCAAATGACATTGTTGATATATAAAAAAGAAAAGGTCGAATAGGATTCATGTTTCTTCTTGGAGCTTAGCGGTGGTTTTATGTGACATTTTACAGAAGGGTAAAGAAGATTATATATTCTAGCTGTGACATTTTTGTACGGCTGCTCATGAAGCATTGATGCTAAAAATAATAAAACATTTCTGTACTATTATGTATGCTCATTAAGAATAATAGTTGAGTCTGACAGCAGAAATCTTTTTGGCTCATACTGATAATAGTTAACTGTTCTGCTTCAGTGACAATGATGTAATGAAGACTGGCAACCACTATCTAGATCCTTAGTGGAAACAAAAGCTTCTTTTGTTAAAGCCTTGCACAGTATTTTATGCCAAGAGGGAGTTTTTCTGTGCCTAGGATTCTTAATTATTTCAGATTCTCTTGCCTTGCGTGTCGTTGTAACGGTGACTGGATTATGAAAGTTTGCAGTGCAATAGCATAGGTCAGTTGTACTTCTGCCGACTGTGCGCAATAACCAGTTTTATCATTGACATCCCGGAAGCATAAGAAGAACATAACATAAGAAATAGGAGCAGGAGTAGGCCATTCGGTCCTTCGAGCCTGCTCCGCCATTCAATGAGATCATGGCTGATCTTCTGCCTCAACTCCATTCACCAGCCCTATCGCCATATCCCTTGATGCCCTTACTAGTCTGAAATCTATCAACTTCTGTTTTGAATATACCCAATGACTGAGCCTCCACAGCCCTCTGGGGTAGAGAATTCCAAAGATTCACCACCCTCTGTGTGAAGAAATTTCTTCTCATCTCAGTCCTGAATGGCTTACCCTTTATCCTGAGGCTGTGGCCCCTGGTTCTAGACTCCCCAGCCAAGAGAAACATTCTCCCAGCATCCACCCTATCAAGCCCTGTAATAATTTTGTATGCTTCAATGAGATCCCCTCTCATTCTTCTGAATTCAAGAGAATACAGGCCTAGTTTACTCAATCTCTTCTCATACGACAGTCCCGCCATCCCAGGAATCAATCTCGTGAACCTTCGTTGCACTCCCTCTATGGCAAGTATATCCTTCCTTAGGTAAGGAAACCAAACTTGTACACAATACTCCAGGTGTGGTCTCACCAAGGCCCTATATAATTGGAGTAAGACTACTTTACTCCTGTACTAAAATCCTCTTGTAATAAAGGCCAGCATACCATTTGCCTTCCTAATGACTTGCTGCACCTGCACATTCACTTTCAGTGACTCATGTACAAGGAACACCCAGGTCCCTTTGGGCATCTGCATTCCCCAATCTTTCACCATTTAGGAAATACCCTGCCTTTCTGTTTTTTCTACCAAAGTGGATAACTTCGCATTTATCCACATTATATTCCATCTGCCATATTCTCGCCCACTCACTGAGCCTGTCGAGATCCCCTTGAAGCCTCTTCACATCCTCTTCGCAACTGACACTGCCACCTAGCTTTGTATCATCAGCAAATTTGGAAATGTTACATTTAGTCCCCTCATCCAAATCATTGATATAGATTGTGAATAACTGGGGCCCAAGCACCGATCCTTGCGGTACCCCACTAGTCACAGCCTGTTATCCTGAAAAAGACCCGTTTATCCCTACTCTTTGTTTTCTGTCTGTTAACCAATTCTCAATCCATGCTAGTATATTACCCCCAATTCCATGTGCCCTAACTTTGTTCACCAACCTCTTGTGTGGGACCTTGTCGAAGGCCTTCTGAAAATCCAAATACACCACATCTACCGGTTCCCCTTTGTCTACTCCACTAGTTACATCCTCAAAGAACTCCAATAGGTTTGTCAAACAGGATTTCCCTTTCATAAATCCATGTTGACTCTGCCCAATCTTACTATTAGTTTCTAAGTGCCCAGTTATTGCATCCTTTATAATAGATTCCAGCATTTTCCCAACTACGGATGTGAGGCTAACAGGTCTGTAGTTCCCCGTTTTCTCTCCCTCCTTTCTTAATTAGCAGGGTTACATTTGCGGTCTAGTGGTGCGGCATGTTTGAGATCCATGTAGTGGCTGGATGTGAGCCTGTGCTTGTCAATTCTTCCTGAATTTGGAAGGTCATTGGGGAAGTAGTGAGAAAGACATTATCATGACGGGCTGTTAGGTATATACTATAGGATGACATGCATATGCCTAGTAAAATTGCGGGCAGAAAATCCGGTATTCCGTCTTGTCAGTGTAGGAGGCTTATTCCTCCCCCTGCCCCCAACCCAGGAGATTTGCACAAATGATCAAGTGAATCAAGCACCAAAGGCCCCGTGAGAAAAAGTTCTGGTGAACTAGTTAGAAGTTACTTGCTATATGATAGATAAGGAGAGAGTCAGATGCCTCCTATTTAGCCCTGGACTAGAACATATTGGCCCAGAAATTCGGGTCAGGGGCTTCCCGCTGGTGCAAGCCCCCGACCTGCACTTACCTTGCGCGCCGGCCGTTGAGCTGTGGGCCCGCGTGGGATTCCGATCCTGGGCCTCCTCCAACTGCCGGCGCGCAGTGCTTGCGTATCCCAGGGGCGCAGTTAGTTCGATGCGTCCCCTGGGATCACGTGGGCCATGGAGAGCCAATGGTAGCAGGGAATGCTTCATTCATAAGTTTGACAGGAAGACCTGTCGAACCTATAAATACTATAAGCCCCAAAACATCACTAAATCTTCAAATAATTTTTTTTTTTAAAAATCACATTTTTAAAATAAACTATAAATTACATGAAATAACTATTTTAAACAATACAGGAAACTTTCTGGTATCCGGCACTGACGGGACCGAGCAGGTGCTGTCCCATCAAAACTGCCGTAGAAACCAGCGCTAATGTTAAAACATACGGAGCTTCTGAGTTCCATGTGAAGCAACAAACCCTAACAACTTCAAAACAGTCGGCTGCAGCTTGCAAGCGTCTCTGTAGCTAAGCAACAGCTTCAGCCAGACCTTGCAGAGCCACGACTGGAGAAAAAAAGCAACGAAAAGAAAAAAAACTTATCTGAACCGACTCCAGAATTTTGCCGGTGGATAGAGCTTTCCGGACATTTAACCTCCGGATAAACGAAAGTTTCCTGTAATTTAAATTTTTGAAAAAATTTATTACATTTTCTAACGGGGCTAAAAATAAACTTACCTTTCTTTAAAGTATTTAAAAATAATAAACCTGTGGAAAAAATGTTTTCATTTTAATTAATTCACCACTTACCTTGTAAAAAGCAGGCCTTGCGACTGCTTTTTACATGTCTAACTTCTGGAGACTTACCCTCCCGGGAAAACCTGCAAAACAAACGTAAGTTCGATGCGCACGCGCTGCCTCTCCTGCGCACGCGTACCACCTCTGATCCCCTTCTTTCAGGGGAACGGAAGTGCCGGTTTCCCACGCATGCGCAGTGCATGCAGGAAACCGGCACTTCCATTGGGCTTATGGGTGAGTACCCCGTGCGTACTCACCCGTGGACACCCGAATTTCTGGGCCAGTTACTGCTGTAAATAGGAGGTAGTGTATTTACTCATGAGCGGTGTCTTGAGATTTTAGATCATTATTAATACCTCCCCAATGATCATAAGAAGCTCAATATTGAGATTCTAGGGCTGCACCTGAAGCCACTTTGAAAACACGTGTCATGGTCTGCCTGCATGTATCACCGAGCAACTCCATTTGTTTGTATAAAGGTAGCACTTTAGATGGGCCAAGAGGTTGATGCAGAGATGCCAAATCAGAAAAGAAGTTATTGCTGGCTGGTAATTTTGTTCTGGTTCGGGTGCCTCTGAATCATTGTCCAGACTAATCCAAAGCGAATGACCATGACCGTGAACGTCTGTGTATTCTTGTGCTAGCAGGATTTTGTGAACCTTTCAAATGATTCTCTATTATTAGGTTTAGTTTGGGAAAAGCTGCCAACTGCTGCAACAAAAATGTGCTCTTGAGTGTGTTTGCAAAGTTTGGGTTTGACCCAAGCAGTACCCTGTTTACACTGCCTGGGTGAAACCTTTCAGGGGCGATGCAGTGCATGTGTGCCTAGATGCATCCTTTCCACACCTGTTCAATTTAAAATGTTTAGACAGTGTGGCCATTGGAATTTCTCTTTTATCTGTCAATACAATACCGTCCTTAAAACGTTTACTTCAAGGCATCAGCCTGCTCCTAAAGCCTGGGCTTTGACTTGGTTTTGTTTGGCCGATACCTGTGACTCTGAGCTGAAGGCAGATTCTACAGTCTGAGCATGTGCCACCTTAAACATTCACACCCTCCACCGGCGCACCGTGGCTGCAGTGTGCACCATCTACAAGATGCACTGCAGCAACTCGCCAAGGCTTCTTCGGCAGCACCTCCCAAACCCGCAACCTCTTCCACCTAGAAGGACAAGGGCAGCAGGTGCATGGGAACACCACAACCTCCATGTTTCCCTCCAAGTCACACACCATCCTGACTTAGAAGTATATCGTCGCTGGGTCAAAATCCTGGAACTCCCTCCCTAACAGCACTGTGGGAGTACCTTCACCACACGGACTGCAGCGGTTCAAGAAACATAGAAACATAGAAGATAGGAGCAGGAGTAGGCCATTCGGCCCTTCGAGCCTGCTCCGCCATTCAATGAGATCATGGCTGATCATCCAAATTCAGTACCCTGTCCCTGCCTTCTCCCCATGTCCCTTGATCCCTTTAGCCTTAAGAAATATATTCAACTCCTTTTTGAATATATTTAATGAACTGGCCTCCACCGCCCTCTGTGGCAGAGAATTCCACAGGTTCACCACTCTCTGGGTGAAGAAATTCCTCCTCATTTCAGTCCTAAATGGCTTACACCTTATCCTTAGACTATGACCCCTGGTTCTGGACTCCCCGGCCATCATAAACATCCTTCCTGCCTCTAGTCTGTCCAGGCCTGACAGAATTTTATAGGTTTCGATGAGATCCCCTCTCAATCTTCTAAACTCCAGTGAGTATAAGCCCAATCGACACAATCTCTCCTCATACGTCATTCCTGCCATCCCAGGTATCAGCCTGGTGAATCTTTGCTGTACTCCTTCCATGGCAAGAACGTCCTTCCTCAGGTAAGGCGACCAAAACTGCACACAATACTCAAGGTGCGGTCTCACCAAGGCCCTGTACAGCTGTAGCAAGACACCCTTATTCCTGTACTCGAACCCTCTTGCTACGAAGGCCAACATACCATTTGCCTTCTTAACCGCCTGCTGCACCTGCATGCTTACCTTCAGCGACTGGTGCACAAGAACACCCAGGTCTCTTTGCACTTCCCCTTCTCCCAATCTATTGCCATTCAAATAATAATCTGCCTTCCTGTTTTTGCCACCAAAGTGGATAACCTCACATTTATCCACATTATAGTGCATTTGCCATGTTTCTGCCCAATCACCCAATCTGTCCAAATCGTACTGGAGTTTCTCGACATCCTCCTCACAGCTTACCCTCCCACCCAGCTTTGTGTCGTCTGCAAATTTGGAGATATTACATCCAATTCCCTCGTCCAGATCATTAATATATATTGTGAACAGCTGGGGTCCTAGGACCGATCCTTGCGGTACCCCACTAGTCACTGCCTGCCACTCGGAAAACGACCCGTTTATTCCAACTCTCTGCCTTCTGTCCGCCAACCAGTTCTCTATCCAAGTCAATACCTTGCCCCCAATCCCATGTGCCTTAATTTTGCACGCTAATCTCTTATGTGGGACCTTATCGAAAGCCTTCTGAAAGTTCAAATACACCACATCCACTGGTTCTCCCTTATCTATTTTACCAGTTACATCCTCAAAAAATTCCAGTAGATTAGTCAAGCATGATTTACCTTTTGTAAATCCATGTTGACTTTGTCCGATCCTGTCACTGCTTACCAAGTGCTCTGCTGTTACATCTTTTATAATAGATTCTAGCATTTTCCGAGGGAAATTAGGGATGGGCAATAAATGCTGGCCTTGCCAGCGACGCCCACATCCCATAAAAACAAATTTAAAAAAAGTGTGCAGTGTGAACACTTTTCTGGGATGCATCAGTCGCATTTAGTTAGTGAAGCACCAAATCGAATGTTTGTAGAGATCTTTTAAAAACATTGATACCAGTGTTGCCGGACCTTCTCCACCCCCCCCCCCCCCCCCCCCAACCACCCTCCAGTTCTGCGAGGCCTATGTGCTCCCCTCCCTAGGGTTGCCCATTCTGATTGGACGTATCCCTAGAGGTTTCATCACATGACCTGCTGCCTCTAATCCGCCATGGCCAGTCAAACAGCCTTTTTCTCCCCCATCTACAATATTTTAATAACTGAACACATTTATTTATTAATCAAAAAATGTATTATTTTTAAGTCTGCCCTATTGTTTTTCTTCCGGATTGCTCGTTGCAGTATCCAGGACATTAATCTTGAATTCCTGGAGCCCGGGACAATCATGGACGGTTGGCAACCCAACCCCTTCCCTCACTGATAGGCCCCAGGTACACGCCAGTGAACCAAATCCCACATTTGATCCCCCAGTTCTCCCAAACATCAGGTTCTCCCTCCACAGTGATACCAGGTCAGAAGATTCCCACACCCATGTTTCCAAACCCCTGCCCCTCCCTCCCAGTACTGCTAAATACCAGATACCTATCTCTAAGTGGCACATCTAGACTACCATCTTACTGTGTATCTTCAGCTTTAATAATGGCAAAGGATAAAGGGTGTTCAGAGGCTCGCAAGGTGCTTTGCTCTATTTGTGGGACTTTTTTAATAAGTAAAATTTTGTTTTGTTTGTGAATTTTAACTTTGAAGATACAGAACTCAAGTCATTCATTCCTGGGCCTATAGTTTAAGCCATTAATTAGAAATCTTGAGTCAACGACTGAGGGTGATTATTTTTATGTTGCTGAGGAAAACTTACCCAGAGGGGAATGTTTGAGAAGATTTGATGCTGTCCTCAGAAATTGTGGCTGGAGACATCAGCCAGGCCTGGACCATGACAAATGTTTAAGGGAAGGAGCTGGTCATGTATTTGAATATGAAACTAATACTGCAAATCCACCATGGGAGGAAGAGTGGGGGGAAAATGCATACTTTATAATGTCAATAACTAGAAATGAGAGGTTTTTGTGGACAAAATTACTTGCAAGTTTTGTAAAGTGGTGGATAAATATTATTTTACTGATAAAAGAACATGAGATATATCTGTGATGCCTGTATCTTTCATTGTTAGTTAGTGTAGTATGTAATATTTTTAACCTTAGTCAGTCATGCAGAATACTACTTCAGTAAATTTGTCATGTTATAGTGAGGGGAGGACCGCTGTCACAGTTATGCAGCTGCAAGACTGCAGTAAACATCAAAGCCTACACTTCGTGTTTCAGGCTACCCATGAGCAGTAAAATGGAAAATCTATTAGTACGGAGTGAAAACTTGACGTTCTTTGTTTGGCAGTGGCACTGCAGTACTGTCTTATGTGATCATTAAGAACATAAGAAATCGAAGCAGGAGTAGGCCATTTGGCCCCTCGAGCCTGCTCCGCCATTCAATACCTCAACTCCACTTTCCTGCACTATCCCCATATCCCTTGATTCCCTTAATATCCAAAAATCTATCGCTCTCTGTCTTGAATATACTCAACAACTGAGCCTCCACAGCCCTCTAGGGTAGAGAATTCCAAAGGTTCACCACCCTCCGAGTGAAAATTTCTCCTCATCTCAGCCTAAATGGCCGACCCCTTATCCTGAGACTGTGACCCCTGGTTCTAGACTCCCCAGCCAGGGGAAACATCCTCCCTGCATCTACCCTGTCAAGCCCTGTAAGAATTTTGTATGTTTCAATGCGATCACCTCTCATTCTTCTAAACTCTAGAGAATATAGGCCTAATCTACTAAATGAATATATTCCAGACAATACTTACAGGAATTATATTTTGGAGCCTTTTTCTACAATCTGGCATTTGCTAAGGGCAACAATCAAATCTAAACCTACCTGAAGTTATTTAATTGTATAATTCTCCAGTGACCATGACAGTGTACTCTGCTCATTTGCTCAATGATGTGGGACTACTGGATGCCAAAAACAGCAATACCCTGACTTCAGCACTGAGCTAAGCATGAAATGCAAACAGCCCTTTTTTGTTGTAAGTGTATACTGCCCTCTGAACAGCCATAGTTTTACGCGTTCCCCAAGATGAGAATTTTTATGAGCCTCCCCTTGAATATGCCTTTAAGGAATGAATGTGGATATCTTGTGTATGTGTGAAGAACTAGTAACCTTTTGTCTTGGTTTCTAGGGACAAGGAGAAGATTGATAAGATAGTAAATTCATTGGGTCTAACCATTCTACCTCGTGATTCGCGTCACACGGATCCTAAAGTGCACCTTAATGCCATTTGTACTCAGTGGCTTCCCATCTCCCAGGCTGTGTTGTGTATCCTTTAATTATGTGGTTTAATTTTTTTTGGATTTTAATGTTTAACAATACTAATGCTTGATTGTCCAAACTATTAGTGATTGTGATTATGACTGCTGTTGAATTCATCTGTATAACCTAAACAATGGTAAGCTAATCGAAGTATCGCCTTTAATAAATTTAGCATATAAACTAGAAAACTATCAAGCTTCAGTTTTACAAGTAGGGAGACGAGAATGTGATGTAGTCCATTGAAACGCCATTGAACTAATACCTCAGTTTTGTTGCTTTGAGCTCCAGTGAATGGTTAAAGAATGGCATTGAAAGAATCCTGCCGGTAAGTTGCCTAATTCCTTGACCACCCCTCGGTAGGGTTTGGCAAGGGGGCTGGGAAGAAGAAAATACTTAACTTCCAAAACCAACACAAAAGGGGGAGGGACCTGTGTAATGTCAAGAGAACTAATTTCCACTTAAGCCTTGTCTCATGCATATTAATTAAATTAATGATTATATTTGCATAAATGAGTATGACAAATGGCATCCATTGTAAAGGAGATCAACATTTTAAAATAACCATCAGTAAATCAACAGAAAACGCTGGAAAAACTCAGCAGGCCAGGCAACATCCGTGGAGAGAGAAATAGAGTCAACGTTTCGGGTCGAAACCCTTCTACAGAACTCTGTAGAGTTCTCTATATTCTGTAGAAGGGTTTCGACCCGAAACGTTGACTCTATTTCTCTCTCCACGGATGTTGCCTGACCTGCTGAGTTTTTCCAGCGTTTTCTGTTGTTTTTTCGGATTTCCAGCATCCGCAGTATTTTGCTATTGCATCAGTAAATCAAGATCACCTTGATTATTCAAAATGACAGAAAGTCTGGGATCTGAAACTTAGAAATTGCCAAGCTGTCGAGCATGTGCGACTGTTTTTGCTCTTCTACTTCACTGGCTTTGTTCCATCCTGTGAGTGAACGTAGGAGTTTCTGCTTCCATTACTTCACTGTGCCAAGCGAATTGGGAGCGCTCCATCATATTTCATAGTTCAGAAATAAAATCAGCCCCTAAGGCAACTAAAATTGAAGATGGTTATGCTTCCTTGTATCATTCATGTGCTGTGGTCGGGTGATGGATTCAAAATCTTTTGGGTTTTGGATGTAAATGATCATACAATGGCCTTCTATTGCCCCCCAGCGTGTTTCAAAAAGTGTCTTCTTTGGGTAGTATGGCTGCAACAAGCCTGGGTTAACATGTCTGAGTTAACTGTTAGACTCGGTTTATGCTAACCCATACTTGATTTGAAAGGAAGCTGTAGCTGCCTTCTGGACATTTTGGATTCTAAGATGACATAGTATTATGTTGTGATTGGTACTGCTCGGTAGGATAGGGCAATGGGGCAGGCCGTAATTCAACATGATGTGCTGGGGCGTGGCCATTTGCTGCTTTGGAATGTGAGGGTGAGTATCCGTCAATCTTGTGATGCACAAACACCCTAGGTGCAAGACGGTGTGATCATCTTAGTCTGTACTAGTCCAGAAAGGTGGTATGTTTTACTGTATAACTTGGTTGGTCAATCGCTCCTTATCTGGTCTGTATTTTCTGTGTGAGGGGTTTGAATAAGGAAACTTAATCCTGTTGATGTTAAAGAAAAAAATTATCCAGGATGTTTTGGGTTTAAACTAAAAATAATTGAATATATTGAAAGGGGAAATGCAATGGATGTTGTCTATATGGATTTTCAAACGGTGCTTGATAAAGTTCTGGATAAAAGGCTTGTTGATCAAATTAAAACCACGTGATATTGAAGGGAATGTGGTAGCATAGATAGGAAGTTGGTTAAAGGTCAGAGAACAAAGTAGGGGTTAATGGATGTTTCTGGACATGGAGGATTGTGGTTGTGTCCCCCAGGGGTCAGTGTTCAGCCCATTGCTCCTCTTGATATATGTAAATGATCTGGACTTGGGAATGGGGATTCAATATGAAAATTTGCAGACGGCACAAAAGTGAGGAAGCTTGGCTTATTGTGACGAGGACTAAGTGACTTCAGGAGGACATAGCAATTCTAGGAAGTTAGTAAATTGGGCAGATTGATGTCAGGTTAAATTTAATGGGAGGAAGAATAAGGGAAGGATATATATACTAAATGGTAAAACTTTGAAAGCGGCAGAGGAGCAAAGAGACTCTGCGGGGGTTCATTACACATCTTGAAAAATGGGACGGCAGGTTGATAAAGCTGTGAATAAAAAATGGAATCCTAGGTTTTATAAATAGGGGCGTAGAATACAAGAGCCAAGAAGTCATGTTAAACCTATACAAATCATTGGTTTGGTCGCAGTTAGAATATTGTTGTGTCTTACTTTAAGCAGGATGTCGGCCATGGAGAGGGTGCAGAAGAGACTTACTGAGATGATCCCAGGGCTGAGGGATTTTAGTTCTGAGGAGAGGCTAGAGAAACTAGGGCTCTTCATTGAAACAAGGTTGAAGAGATCTCATAGAAGTTATGAGAGGTTTTAATAAAGTAAATCAGAAAAAACTATTTCTACTGATCAGTGAGTCCATAGCCGAAGGTCATAAATTTAAGGTTAAACCAGAGGAATGAAGATTGAAGGGAGTGGTTAGGAGAATTTTCATGCAAAATTGTTAGAACTTGAAATACCCCATCAGAACAGTGGTGGAAGCAGAATCCATAACTGCTTTTAAAAGGCGCAGGAGGTAAATTGGATTGTTTTGGGTCGAAGTGCTGAGCTAGGAACAGCATTTCAGAGGGCAGTTAAGAGTCAACCACATTGCTGTGGGTCTGGAGTCACATATAGGCCAGACCGGGTAAGGACGGCAGATTTCCTTCCCTAAAGGACATTAGTGAACCAGATGGGTTTTTACAAAATCATGGGTTTTCATGGTCACCATTACCAGCTTTTTATTCCAGATTTTAAAAAAATTAATCAACTAAATTTAAATTCCCCCAGCTGCCGTGATGGGATTTGAACTCATGTTTCCCTAGATCATTAGTCTAGGCCTCTGGCTTACTAGTCCAATAACATAACCACTACCATACCTGAACCGTACCTTATGTGTGCCCAACCTGATTAGGCCCAACAAGCTCATCTCTTTGATGGACGGGAGAAGGACGCGATTTTATTCAGCAGTGCCATAAAAGGGCCTGTTAAAGTAGGAATGGGCAAGGACTGACAGGTGTCTGATTCTATTGTTTGAAAATCAGCAAGCTCAGGACAATTGTCACACCTTTCGAGCAGAATGGGAGTTGTTAACACAGCAATGTTACACCAGTCACACCGAATAGAAACATAGAAGATAGGAGCAGGAGTAGGCCATTCGGCCCCTCGAGCCTGCTCCGCCATTCAATGAGATCATGGCTGATCATCCAAATTCAGTACCCTGTCCCTGCCTTCTCCCCATATCCCTTGATCCCTTTAGCCTCAAGAAATATATCCAACCCTTTCTTGAATATATTTAATGAACTGGCCTCCACCGCCCTCTGTGGCAGAGAATTCCACAGGTTCACCACACTCTGGGTGAAGAAATTCCTCCTCATTTCAGTCCTAAATGGCTTACCCCTTATCCTTAGACTATGACCCCTGGTTCTGGACTCCCCGGCCATCAGAAACATCCTTCCTGCACCTAGTCTGTCCAGACCTGACAGAATTTTATAGGTTTCGATGAGATCCCCTTTCAATCTTCTAAACTCCAGTGAGTATAAGCCCAATCGACACAATCTCTCCTCATAAGTCATTCCTGCCATCCCAGGTATCAGCTTGGTGAATCTTCGCTGCACTCCCTCCATGGCAAGAACGTCCTTCCTCAGGTAAGGTAACCAAAACTGCACACAATACTCAAGGTGCTTAAGCCAAAGGCTTAAGCACTGTCTGATAAACTACCAGTTATGCAGTCAAGAGACAGGAAAAGTGGTCAAATGAATCGGACGGTCTGGCACTAAGCTATATGATCACCAGAAATGGGCACATCAATTTTTGTGAGAACATTTCATTGGATGGTTTATGGCTCGAAATGTGAGCTAGCAAAGACAGCTTTAAAAATATAAAAAGCATGATTATACTCCAGACCTATAAGATTTTGCTACAACAAAATTAAGTGTGCCTACCCTCTGATTGGGGGAAATATGTGGACAATTCAAGGACACAGTAGAAAACAATGACTTCATTCAAAGGACCCATAAAACTACAGAAATAAACTTGTATTTATGCTAGGAAAGTATGTTATAATGGATAAATAATAGTCAAATGTCAAATAATTAACTGTCGTGGACGATTTGCATCCTTGCACATAACACGAGATACTGATTTGCTTCCAACATTTAAGGCGCCATTGAGAATAAAGTGGAACGGTAGAGTGATGGTCTGTCCTGCCAACCTAAAACGATTGTTATGGATTATGGTAGAATGTGAAATGGTTAATCTGTCTCTTGGATGAGGAACCATCCAGATGAATCCATTGGTACACTTTGGAATTCCTTGACAACGTACAACAGCAATGGTTTGTAACAAGCTGCCCAGCCCTTTGGATATTGCTGCAGAGCGGGTTGAGAAGCTCATGTGTGTTCGAAGCAGAAGATTTGATTCACTGCCTGCCCAAACCCAAGCCCTCAAACAAGGTAAATGATTCTGTATATTCCGAGAAGAACTTGAGTACAAATTGGTGAAGAAATAACTGAACTGCGTTAAATAGTTTTCCCTTTATTTTTGTATACTTATCTGGATGCTGTTTCTTATTTTGAGTTAATTCGCATTTATTTCTAGATTGTTAAATTAGTAAATAAAAATTACAGTGTCGATTCTGATTCAGTTGTTCAAACATGCAGCAGTAATTGCTTGTCTCATTAATATAACTGTTTACAGTTGTCATTTTTCATCAATACCATTGTTGACCATTATCAAATCAGAATCAGACCATTGAGTAATAAAGTGCGATGTTTCTCCTGCTGGTGATGTACTTCCCTGGCAAAGTGAGTCGGTGACATTGTGAGATGTGTCTTGGTTTCTCCAGGATATAGTGTCCTGTCACGGTGGGTGTTCTGGCGTTCTGCAAAGCCCAAACCGTACTGCTCCTGCGCAGAAACCCACATGCTGTATCATGTTGCGTACGCGCATATGCAGTGGAGTTCAGAGTTTTATGGCCAGTTTAATCTGGCGGGTGTTAAGCTTGACTTGGCTACCAGAGCATTGTCTCCCAATTTGAGAGTTGAGTTGTGTGAGTGAGTTACCTGCATCTTGATGTCGCTGCATATAATGGATTCTGGGATATTGTGTCGCATCAGACTTTGGACCTTATACTGCCTTGGGTAGGTTTCTGTGCAATGCATTTGGCCTATAATCATTTTTTTTAAATTCTGTTACACTAGTACACGTGTGACATTGCTGATGGTGTGTCAGAGGATTCAATGTTACCGGATTGTAGTGGCTGCAGCATCGCTGGGACAAGTTTACATAGGGAATTTGCATTATGACTAAATATGTAGGCATTTTCAATGTTGATATAAAAAGTGTGACCACTGGAAGTGAAGTTTGTGGGAGGAAATGTGCGCATACAGAATATTTTTACTCTTGTATATAGATAATTAAAGGAGCAAGAGATGCTAAGGGGAGTACTTTCAGAACAAATTGTTGAACAGGAGTTGGAGTTAGAGACTTGCTTGATCATGGCTCCATTGGCGCCCGAGTTGGGATAAATTAGTATCGGTTGAGTATTGATGTTTATACACTTGGGATTAAATTTTCACATCCTGGCTTTGATGCTTCTAAAGTGGCAACTCCTGTATAAATAATGCATGTGGGCTGTCTGTATGCCACATCACAGCAACTGTGGGTGGAAGCAGAGGCCTGAAATGGTAGGAAAGGGAATACTGTGGTCTCGATGGAAGGGATTGCTATGTGTTTTGGAATTGTTATGGACTTACACAGCAAAGATTTTGATAGATGTGAATAGGAAGTTTTGGTTTGTAATACGATACACTCTTCATGCAGTAGCTTGTTATTTTACAACAATTGCATACCAGAAAGTACTCCTTTTGTAGTTCACAACAAACTGCATTAACTTGGCAACTGGAAAAGAAAATTAGAGAAAAGAAGTTAGAAATTTTCATTGGTTACATTTCAGAAACTTCAAGAGCTCTTGGTGCCAACTCTTAAGTAAACCTGCACATCTTCAGGTTTTTATTCAGGTTTTTTTTATTTGTTCCTGGGATGTGGACGTCGCTGGCAAGGCCAGCATTTAGTGCCCATCCCTAGTTGCCCTTGAGAAGGTGGTGGTGAGCCACCTTCTTGAACCGTTGCAGTCCGTGTGGTGAAGGTACTCCCACAGTGCTGTTAGGGAGGGAGTTCCGGGATTTTGACCCAGCGACGATGAAGGATCGGCGATATACTTCCAAGTCAGGATGGTGTGTGACTTGGTGGGGAACTTGGAGGTGGTGGTGTTCCCATGTGCCTGCTGCCCTTGTCCTAGGTGGTAGAGCTCGCGGGTTTGGGAGGTGCTGCCGAAGAAACCTTGGCGAGTTGCTGCAGTGCATCTTGTAGATGGTACACACTGCAGCCACGGTACGCCGGCGGTGGGGGGAGTGAATGTTTAAGGTGGTGGATGGGATGCCAATCAAGCGGGCTGCTTTGTCCTAGATGGTATCGAGCTTCTTGAGTGTAGTTGGAGCTGCACTCATCCAGGCAAGTGGAGAGTATTCCATCACACTCCTTACTTGTGCCTTGTAGATGGTGGAAAGGCTTTGGGGAGTCAGGAGGTGAGACACTCGCCGCAGAATACCCAGCCTCTGACCTGCTCTTGTTGCCACAGTATTTATGTGGCTGGTCCAGTTAAGTTTCTGGTCAATGGTGACCCCCCAGGATGTTGATGGTGGGGGACTCGGCGACCATACTTAGCAACTGTGTGTTGACATACTGAGTTTTGAATTTTACAGCAATAAATTATTCACGTGGATCCACCAGCAAAATAATTTTCTCAGTTTTTGGCTCCTCGGAACTTTTAAGTCAGTTTTTTTTATGTAGGGTTCGAAAAGCTCAATCCTGGGAATTTGCTTGTGTGGAAAGAAAACACCGACAAAGACTGGTTGGGCTGAATGGCCTGTTTCCATGTTTAACTTCTATGTATTTGTACATTAATGGACTAACGGCCCTTCCTGGGATAGTCGGTAGGGATATGAATGGCTACATACATAGTCAATGATGCCTGCGTCTTCAAGAAGTAAGGAATATGGTGTCTCCATTGTTCCTGATGGTTGCTGAAATGAATGGGAGAAAACTGGGCTTCATTTTACCATAATGAAGCGCTGGATGGCATAATGATTGACCTCTGCAGTCACTCCTGTGGATACCTAATAGAGGGTCAGATGGGCTTCACTGCCACTGGCAGTGCTGCACAGATGTTGTATTGTCCCTGCATCAGGTACCAGAACTAATTCACGGTGCCCCGACTCAGTTTAAACATTGCAGTTCCATGATGCCTTAATAGTTGATTCTGTTACTGTACAGCTGCTCCCTGGGGTGGTTTGTTCAGGCAGCGGGAAGTCTTGTGCCGAGTTTAACTTCTCCGTCCACCATTTTCTGAGGCGGCTAGTATACCGTGAAACAGCTGCAAAGGCCCATCGCCTATTCTCTGAGACCCAAAGAATCCGCCTGTGACATATTGTGTAGATACTGCCGAGCTGTCAGTCATTCTGTTATTACAGGAATGGATGCTGCGTGCAAGCACAAAACCCCTCGTTTGTCTATATGCTGAAACCTGCAGCAGTTTCTCGTGATAGGCCCTTAACAGGACCTTAATAAGTAAGTGCTTTAATCCTGTCGATGGCAGACACATTAGTTAGAATGGGGGGAGAACTCTGACACCAGCAATGATAGAAATGGTCACAGTTCATTTTTGTTACTTTCCCGCATCTTTTAATGCACTTGCCTATGGTTGCTACATGTAGTTTCCTACAGAAAAGATATTTTAAAATTGAGCTCAGAAGGCATTGTGTGTGCATGTTGATCAGTTTGGTTGGCCACAAACACTCTTGGAGAACTGTATTTATTGAGGTCACCTTGACATCAAGAACAAGTTCAAATGAAAAATATGCAATTGAATGGAAACAACTTGCCTCCGCACGCAAGTAATAGAAATAAGTGCCTATAATTTTAGTATAGTCTTGGGCAATGAAGTCTGTCTAATTTGTTGTGGTGCAGGAATGTTATCACAATCCTACAAGAGTAAATTGATGAAACTATGATAAATCGTTTGATAAAATAAGCTCTCGGCTTTACTCACAGAATCACAGACTCACACAGAAACCCCACAGTGCAGATAGAGGCCATTTCGGCCCATCGAGCCTGCTCCGACACATAGCCCACCCTATCCCCGTAACCCCACGTATTTAATCCCCCTAACACTAAGGGTCAATTTTTTATCATAGCTGATGCAAATTCTGGGATTTAACAAAATGTAGAACATCTTTCTGTTGAAGAATCAACATTCCCATCTCTAAAAACACAATTAGTTATTGATCTGTAAAAGTTTATTCCTTGGTACGAATCCTTGTGCTTTTATTCATTGCTTCAAGTAACAGCTTAGTTTCCATTGGCCACTTGTCTTAGTATTAGAACAAATATTAGTTATATGACTGACCTTAGATCAAGGTACTGAAAGATAGGAAGACTTGCACTTATATAGTGCCTTTCACATCTCTGGGAAAAGTCACAAAGTATTTCACAATTAGTTTTGAAGTTTTGGGCTAGACAGACTGGATGCAGGGAGGATGTTTCCCCTGGCTGGGGGGATCTAGAACGAGGGGTCACTGTCAGAGGGGCCGTCTTTCGGATGAGATGTTAAATCGAGGCCCCGCCTGTCTTCTCAGGTCTAAAAGATGCCACGGCACTATTCAAAGAAGCGCAGGGAGTGTCCTAGCCAATATTTATTCCTCAACCAACATCACTACAATAGATTGTTTGGTCATTTATCTCACTGCTGGCACCTTGCTGTGCACAAATTGGCTGCCGCGTTTCCTACATTACAACAGCGACTCCACCTCAAAAGTACATTATTGGCTGTAGAAGGCTTTGGGACATCTTGACGTCGTGAAAGGTGCTATAGAAATGCAAGTTCTTTTCTTTATATTGTGCAAAGCTGTTTGATGGGAGCACGTACGCTTATAATTTACCTCGTGCTCTCTGACACAGACGTAAGGGATAATTTTCCGATGGGGGCGTCTTGCTCGGTGGAAGAGCAGGATGGAATTATCAGCGAGCACTGTGCATGATTTTCCATCCATTTTAAATGAATGGTCCAAGAATCATGCACAGGACCATACGCAGATTTGTATTGGCCCAGAAATTCGGGTCGGGGGCTTCCCGTGGGTGCAAGCCCCCGACCTGCACTTACCTAGCGCGCTGGCCGTTGTGCTGTGGGCCCGCGTGGGATTCCGATCCTGGGCCTCCTCCAACTGTCGGCGCACAGTGCTTGCGTATCCCAGGGGCGCAGTTAGTTCGAAGCGTCCCCTGGGATCACGTGGGCCATGGAGAGCCAATGGCAGCAGAAAATCTGTATTCATAGATTTGACAGGCAGACCTATCAAATCTATGAATACAATTCAGCCCCAAAACATCACTAAAACTTCAAATAAAATTTTTTTTAAATCACATTTTTAAAATAACTAAATTACATAAAATAACTATTTTAAACAATAATTAAAATTTTTGAAAAAATTAATTACAGTTTCTAACGAGGCTAAAAATAAACTTACCTTTCTTTCTTTAAAGTATTTAAAAATAATAAACCTGTGGAAAAAAATGTTTTAATTTAACTCAATTCACCACTTACCTTGTAAAAAGCAGTCGCAAGGCCTGCTTTTAACAAGCGTAGCTCCTGGAGACTTACTCTCCCGGCAAAACCTGCAAAAAAAACGGAAGCTCCAGGCGTACGCGCTGCCTCTCCGGCGCACGCGTTCGACCTGTGAACCCCTTCCTTTAAGGGAACGGAAGTTCCGGTTTCCCGCGCATGCGCAGTGCATGCACAAAACCGGCACTTTCGTTGGGCCTACGCGTGAGTACCCAGCGCGTACTCACCCGCGGGGACCCGAAGTTCTGGCCCATTAATGTGTGCTCCCAGCAGGTGAGGCTCCCTACCAGCAGCACCAAGATGATAAGTTCTCTCTCCATTCTCCAGCCTGCCAGTTGTATGGAGTGCAGTTGAATGCTCTCCCTGGTTTATACAAGTGAAGTTTAGTCACCGTTCTTCGAATACAACAAATGTGCTCCTGACAGGCAGACTCATTTCCCCAGTGGTATCGCTCATTGCAGAGTGGGCTATTCTGAGAGGCTCATAGTAAACAAAGGATCACTTTATTTCTCTCTTTCTCTCTCTCTCTTTCTCTCTCAAGCTATATTAGCCTAGAAATTGGTGTTTGAGCTTCATGAAAGGTTTAACTTGACCGTTGCATGAACTTTCCTAGTACAGGTAGACTATCCTTTATCCGAAAACCTCGGGACCAGCCGTGTTTCGGTTTTCGGAAAATTTCGGATTTCGGAAGGTATTTTATAAGACTGGGAAATTTGTCGGGGGTGGGTCGGCCGGGGGGGTCGGCGGGAGTCGGGGTCGGCGGGGGGGTCGGCGGGGGTCGGGGTCGGCGGGGGTCCGCGGGGGGATCGGCGGGGGTCGGGGTCGTGCGCCACTCTGGTCATGTCGTGCGCACGACTTACGCTGAACGAAAAAGCCTTTGGTTTTTAGAGGGTTTCGGTTTTCGGAAGTTCGGATAAAAGGTAGTCTACCTGTATTTTTAAGCATCCACCGATTTCAGGAGCGGTGGTATACTTGTGTGCTGTGGCACCCATGCAGTGGGCCGTGGAGTGGCAGGGGCAGTCAGCAAGGCTAGCACCTATTAACAGCTATTCAATCCCCTGCAGTAGCGCAGCGAACGATGAACTTTGCAGTTTTGCTGTACAGCGGAGCTTCAAGGCAGAGGAGATGCAGAATTGAGGATGAGGCACTGGCAGCACTTCTTGAGGCAGTGAGGGAGAGGTGGGCTGACCCCCTGATCTCCAGCAAACTGCTGGTGCTGCAGGCATGGGAGAAAGTAGTGCAAAGGGCAAATGTTTCCCAAACCCATAGGACTGGGAAGGAAGATGGTGTCAGACCTAAAGAAAAATATTAAGGTAAGGTAAAGGTACGAGGACTTTTCTCATGTAGACCTGTAATAAAGGCTGTCCTGATAAACTTTGAATCCTTTTGTGCTGAACTAGGCTCGCTGGCACATGAAGGTTAGCCAGTGTTTTACTGGCAAGTGAGAACCAGGGAAATGATTGCTTAGCATGAATCAGGATAATTCTGTACAGGAGGAAGTGAATATGCTACAGTCGTAGGCAGGTGTCAGCAACTGCATACACTTCACCCTCCTTTGGGAAGCTATTGACACGTAACGGAGGGAAAACTGAGCAGGGGTGGAAACAGCTGGCGCAAGTGCTTTGCAAAGTGTTGAGGGCAAAGGAAGCAACAAGTGCATGAGGATTGAGCAAGTTGGAAGCCAACAGTGCGTTAGCATGGGAAAAGTCAATACGGGTAATAAACAAAGTTTGAAATAATACACTGGCAGCTGAGTCCCAGGAACGCAGCTTCCAGTAACGGGCATTCTGAGCAGCTTAATCGTGCATGTTTCCCTGTAAGTAAGTTAATATATAAATGAACAATTGGTATGTGAAATTGAAATTTCTTTTTAAACTCTGTTGCCTCACTGATCACTGGGCACAAGGTGAGGAAATACTAAATTTTCACCCCCACCCCCCCGCGTTTTAACGCTGTTTCCGAAGCTAGGCTTTGGTCGTCTCAATATTCAATTGGCTGCCGCGTTTCCCTACACTACAACAGTGACTACACTTCAAAAGTACTTCATTGGTTGTAAAGCGCTTTGGGATGTCCTGAGGTCATGAAAGGCGCTAGAACAATGCAAGTCTAGTTAGGGAATCCTACCTTTTGCCTCAGCCCCATTCTCATTGCTTGAAGATGCAACATTCCAGGAGGCCGTAAAATCAAACTGGTTTCTTGTTCTGGGCTATTTTACATGAACTATTAGATCAGACCTCTCACCATCTGCAAGTGTTTCGCACTCATCAGTGTGCAAGGGACGCGAGTGCCGTAATCCTGAGCATCATTCCTGTTTCACAAGTGGCGGCCAATTTTATTATGACATGGTGTGCTTTTATTTAATCACATGATACCCAAGTTCCGTCAAGCAACTATCGTGCTTTTTGTTTCAGCGTTTTTAAGCCTGGATCATTGGCACAACTTTGGGGCTGTTGTAAAACACACTATGAATGCTAAAACAAAAGCAAGCTGCAGCGGGTGCTGGAAATCTGAACTATAAACAGAAAATGCTGGAAACACTCAGCAGGTCAGGCAGCGCTATGAATGCTGCTGGTTGTATGGCAAGAGCCTGAAAGAAGATACGGCTTTTCACTTTAATCCAAGTCACTGTAGTAATTACTGAGTAATCAGCTCAATGCTTCAGAGCTGGCAGTGTTTAACAGCCCTGTCCAGTGCCGTAGATCAGCGATCGAGAGTGAATGTTGTGAAGCCTCACCAGCCCTTCAGTGATAGTGAGATTACTGTAACAATTCCAATGTGTAGAGCAGAGAGGGACATCGTGAGGCTGGATGTGTGTGTTCCCCCCTCTCCTAAACCACACAGGGATTTGGAGGGGGTTTCCACCACCCCCCACCCCCCCCCCCCGCTTCAAATCCTGCAATTGCCTGTAGTTCCTCTCCAACTCTTTACAGGTGGTTACTCCTCAGTCTATGGGACCACATATAGACCCGGAAGGAAATAGGAGAGAAGCATCATCAGAGGTGTTTTCACACTTAACTCTAGATTTTTCTCAGCGGTATCCCGGAGTTCAGATGCCGAAAATGCAAATCTGCTGCGCTTTGAATCCTGCCATGTAGACGCACTCGCCTCTAATCGGCGGGGTTTCATTTTACTACTCTTAAAGGAAGCTGCAGCAGCAGACTTGGGCTGCAATCAATGTTCCCCATAATTTTTTTTGGGGTGCACAGCCCCTTCACAGGTTCGCTTTGACATAGGCTGCGCGGGACCGGCAGAGAGCTACGTGACTGCGCAGCTTATAGGGAACGTTGGCTGAAATCCTGCCCAAAATTGGGTGGTTAGCAGTGGAGAATATGGGTAAATTTAGGCGGAGGAGCCTCATTGCTTGATCTGCACTCCCCCTCCCCACCCGCTGCCTATTGTTCCATCCGCCCTGCCAGAGCACCATCACAGGGAGGAGAGCACCGGCCCGGATGTCGTCACTAAGATGTGTGAATGCCTGGCTCACCAGAGGTATCCCACTCACAGTGTGTCACGAGACAATCCAGGGTGATCGGTAGCCGCCGTGGGCCAATTGGCTGCACCCTGCCGCAGAGCCTCCAGCCGTATCTGCAGGCCCCGGCACGCCTACCCTTCAGTGAACTGTCTTCCCAATGTCCGGGTCAGCAGATAGGCAGACACCGTGTGCTGCAAGGATACCTGCAGCCACGCCAGCTGTGGCCTAAAACATGTCTTGTAGGCCTGCTGCAGCACTGATCTACGAAGATGATGCAGTGAAGTGGCATGGAGGGAAGCCCTTCTTGCAACTAAGCAGCACCACCTCCACTTCAGCAGACATCTAAAAGGGGGTCGGGTGCTGTGCTGCTCCGTAACTTGCCTATAAACTCATGCCTGCACCATAGGTTTCCTTTCTCTTCATTTTCGCCTGTCTCAAAATCCCCTTCTCCTTTCAGAAAGGAAGAACTTGCATTTATATAGCGCCTTTCACAGTCTCAGGACGTTCCAACGCGCTTCACAGTACTTTTGAAGTGTGGTCACTGTTGTAGTGCAGGAAACGCAGCAGCCAATTTGAGCACAGCAAGCTCCCACAAGCTGCAAAGTGATAATGAGCAGATAATCTGTGTTAGTGATGTTGGTTGAGAGATAAACATTGGCCAGGACACCGGGGAGAACTCCCCTGCAAATAGTGCCTGCTTTAACATCTCATCTGAAAGACGGCGCCTCTGACCGTGCAGCGCTCCCTCAGTATTGCACTGGAGTGTCAGTCTAGATTTTTGTGCTCAAGTCTCTGGAGTGGGACTTGAGCCCACAACCTTCTTGCTCAAGAGATGAGCGTGCTGCCCACTGAGCCACATCTAACACCTTTAGGCTTGCGAAGGCTGCTAATAGTTGAGATGCTTTCAGAATTGTCATCCCCCTATTGTAACACACTCCTTTACTTGTCTTTATCCCTTTAATTTTCACTTGTACAATTTCTCGCTCCTAACATGTTGTTTAGATTCTTCCAAATCTGCACCTGAAGTTATGCTAATGAGCTGACCTAAGAAAATTGGATGCAACAGCCCACTTTGGTTTCAGTCTGGCTGAAACCCAGCAACAGCTGGTCTCACTAATGCCAAAAGAAGAAAATCTAGAAGCTAAAACAGTACACATCAAAATGGATCCCACTCCTTTAATGGTGCATGTACATAGTGAATACATGACTAGAGCGGAGAACTGTGCTTAACTGCTGCCATCTGTTGGTGAAACATCAAACTGCATGCAGTGGACCAATTATAAATCTAATACTCAACAACAGGAAATCTGCGAAAATCCTGTGCCTGTTGGTGAATAGTGCAATCCTGGTAGCGACTTTTTTGAATAATCAAAACATTAAATCCAAATGAGGCAAAAGTAGCTTGCCCCTTGTAAATGTATATCTGCACAAACCAATGCTAGTAGGTTAGAATCAGCAATCTGGTTCACAGCGAGTTCAGATCCTGAATAGAGTCTGGTTTTTTAGCCCCTTGAGCCTGTTCTGCCATTCAGTTAGATCATGGCTTATCTATATCTTAACTGCATCTACCTGCCTTGGTTCTGTAACCCTTAATTCCCTTGCCTAACAAAAATCTATCAATCTCAGTTTTGAAATTTTCAATTCGCCCCCAGCCTCAGCAGCTTTTTGGGGAGAGAGTTCCAGATTGTCACTACCCTTCGGGTGAAGAAGTGCTTCCTGACACCATCCCTGATCTCTATTTTAGGTTATGCCCCCTTGATCTGGACTCCACCAGACGTAATAGTTTCTCTCAATGTAGCCTATCAAATCCTTTAATCATCTTAAACACCTCAATGAAATCACCCCTCAGTCTTCTATAGTCAAGGGAATACAAGCCTAGTCTATGCAACATGTCCTCATAATTCAATCCTTTTAGCTTCAGTATTGTTCTGGTGAATCTGCGCTGTTCCCCCTCGTGGCTCAGTGGGTCGCACTCTCGGCTCGGAGTCAGAAGGTTGTGGGTTCAAGTCCCACCCCAGAGACTTGAGCACAAAAATCTAGGCTGACACTCCAGTGCAGTACTGAGGGAGTGCTGCATTGTCAGAGGTGCCATCTTTCGGATGAGACGTTAAACCGAGTTCTCGTCTGGTCTCTCAGGTGGACATAAAAGATTCCACGGCGCTAATTTGAAGATGAGTAGAGGAGTTATCCCTGGTGTCCTGGCCAATATTTATCTCTCAATCAACATAACAAGAACAGATTATCTGCTTATTATCACATTGCTGTTTGTGTGAGCTTGCTGTGCGCAATTGGCTGCTGCGTTTCCTACATTACAACAGTGATTGCACTTCAAAGGTACTTCATTAGCTGTAAAGCGTTTGGGACGTCCTGAGGACATGAAATGTGCTATATAAATGCACGTTTTTTTTCTTCCAAGGCCAATATATCCTTGCTAAGGTACGGTGCCCAGAACTGAACGCAGTACCCTAAATGGGGTCTAACTAGACCTTTATATAACTGTAACATAACTTCGACCCTTTTGTATTCCAAAGACTGTTATGTTCATAAATAAGTAGACGTTTTCATTATGAACAGCTAGCTTGAGCTAGTCATTTATTCAGCCATGTGGACTAGTGTACAGCATCCATCTTGACTACTGCCTTGGGGTAGCCCCCTACTAAACATACAGCTCCACCTAGTGTACCATTCTAGAATGACATGTTACTGATCATTACATCCCCCTTCCTCAGAGGTTAAACTCAATCAATATCAATCAATCATAACGACATAAACATCTTCACAACAGTCAACACATTTTCAAAGCTTTACTTTATGAACTCTAAGCTTTTCATTCTTTTATTATAGTTTTCTTTGTACTCAAAGATTAAGTCTATCAGGCTTTTTTACTTCACGTGTGGATCTTCTCAGCACAGGTAAGTCTGATGTGTTTTCACGAGAGCCTGTATGTGTGTTTGTGTTAGATTGTTCTGGTGGTGAGTGACAAGATTCAGTTGCGGCATTGTCATCGATTTGCTCTTGGATAGTTTCTTGTGTTTTCAGGAGGGAACAGCGGTTCCTCCTGAGAATCTGTCCTTCCTCAGTGAGAATCTGTCCTTCCTCAGTTCTAACGGTGTATGACCTTGGTCCTACTTCCTCAAGAACTGTAGCTTTCCTGTTGCATGCATTTGGATCCTCAATCCTGACAACATCATCCCTTGTCAATGGTTTCAGAGTTTTGGATGACTTGTCATAGTGTGATTTCTGTTTCAGCTTTAACAGTTGAAGTCTCTGTCTCAGTTCCTTACTCTGCTTTTCTTTTGCACAGCAGGGTAGCGTGGTGCGCAACTTGCGACCCATTAGGAGTTCAGCAGGTGACGAACCACAGTCTAAAGGGGAGGCTCGGTAGCTCAGCAGGGCGAGATAAGGATCAGACTTGCTTTCTGTTGCCTTCTTCAGTAGCTGTTTGAGAACTTGAACACCTTTCTCTGCCTTACCATTCGACTGAGCATACAGAGGACTGGATGTGATGTGCGAAAGTCATAATGTGCTGCAAACTGTTGCCACTCCTTACAGTTGAAGCACGGACCATTGTCGCTAACGGCAATCCTGGGAATTCCATGTCTGGCGAAGATGGATTTAACATGCATTATGACACTGTTTGCTGATGTGCTTGAGAGCAGCGCCATCTCAGGATAGTTAGAATAGTAGTCAATCACTAATAGATAGTCTTTACCATTCAAATGAAAAAGGTCCATACCAACCTTTTGCCATGGTGCTGTTGGTATGTCAGCTACTATCATTGGTTCCTTTGCTTGTTTGTTTTGGTGTTTCTGACATGTGTCACATTTGCCTATCGTGTTCTCAATGTCCTTATTTATGCCAGGCCAATAAACAGTGTCTCTTGCTCTCCTTTTGCATTTTTCAATTCCGAGGTGTCCCTCATGAATCCTTTTGAGCATGTCTTTACGTAGAGCATGTGGAATGACTATTCTGTTCTGTTTTAGTAATAGCCCACTTGCGACACTCAACTCTGACCTGATGTGAAAATACTTTGGACAGGTACCTTTTGGCCAACCATTGTGAATGTTCTCTATTACTGTTTGTAACACTGTATCTTTTACTGTTTCTTCTGCTATTTGCTTTGATTTTGTGTCTGACACAGGCAGCGCAGCAGTGACCATACTCACATGAACATCCACGTCTTCCTCAGTAGAGCTCACATGACTCATTGTGGGTGCTCGGGATAGTGCATCTGCTAACACTATGGGCTGGATTTTGCTAGGGCCGGGGAGGCGGGATTGGAGGCGGGTGGGGGATAAAAATCGCAAAACTGGTGTGCGGGCCCAAACCCGCCTCCATCCCGCCTCCACGCAATTTTCCTAAATTCGTGTCTGCTGGTCCCGACTCCGTCCCGCCTCCAGGAGGCGGGATAGGCCCTTAAGGCCCTTAACAAGCCCTCAATTGGCTCTATAATCCCATTTTCCTAACCACTTGCAAGTTTACTCGTTTTCCCACGTGAAACACGCCTGGTGGGAAACACACATCTGAAACCTGGCGGGAGCACAACTGGCTTGCGGAGTAGCAGCTGCAGCTCAACCATTAAATGGCAGATTTGAACAGGCTTTAATTGCAGGTGGCATAACTTTGCTCTCTCAGGTCTGGGGGATCTTTCAGAAGGCATACCCACAGCTCTGGAAGTTTGCAGCCTGACAACCATCTCCAGTGTGACCTCCTGGGAAACCCCTCTCGCCACCTTCACTGAGCGCTTCCTCAACTGAGGCATCTACCAGAAGCATGGGAGCCATTTTTGTCCTGCCCTTCTGGATATTACATGAGGCCGCCCAACAGCAGCAGCAACAACAGTTGCGCCAAGCTGCTGCTGCCCCACCTGAGGATGCACAGGCCAGAAGGGGCCAGCGCATGGAAGGCCGTCGGCGCAGGAGAGACCCCCCAAACAGGGTCTATAGACGCAGGGTCAGCTACCTCAACATGTCTGAGCAGCAGTGCCAAAGGCGACTCCGACTTTCGCGAGAGATGGTGGCTGACATCTGCGCAATGCTGCAGCAAGACCTGGAGCCCAGAGGAGCAGCTGGACACCCCTTATCAGTGGCCATCAAAGTCACCATCGCACTCAACTTTTTTGCCTCAGGCTCATTCCAGGGATCAGCAGCAGACATCAGCGGCATCTCCCAGGCGGCCGCACACACCTGCATCAAGCGGGTAACCGATGCCCTCTTTGCCATCGCGCACAATCACATCCATTTCACCAAGGATCGAGCAAGTGTCATGGCGAGAGCGGTTGGATATGCTAATCTTGCAGGCTTTCCAAGGGTGCAAGGCATCGTTGATTGCACACATGTGGCCCTTAAGGCTCCCCATCGCAATCCTGGTATTTTTGTCAACCGCAAGGGCTTCCACTCCCTCAACGTTCAGCTGGTGTGTGACCACAAGAAGGAAATTTTGCATGTTTGTGCCAAGTACCCTGGCAGTTGCCATGACTCCTTCATACTGCGCCAGTCTACTGTGCCTCCGCTATTCAGTCCGCCACACCAACTTAACGGATGGCTACTTGGAGACAAGGGCTATCCCTTGAGGACGTGGCTATTGACGCCGCTGAGGAGCCCATCCAACGCAGCTGAGGAGAACTACAACTCCAGCCACCTTTCCACCAGAGCCATGATCGAGCAGACCATTGGTCTGCTGAAGATGCGCTTCAGATGCCTGGATAGATCAGGTGGAGCCCTGCAGTACTCAGCAGCCAGGGTCTCCAGAATCGTCGTGGTTTGCTGTGTGCTTCACAACATGGCACGGCGTCGTGGCTTGCAGATGGCCGAGGACCAAGTGGCTCCTGACATGTCCTCCTCAGATGAGGAGGAGGAGGAGGAGGAGAGCGAAGACGAACATCTTGCAGAGGCTCATCAACCAGCGGCAGCAGTGCGCGAGAACATTGGTGGCCGGCATGCAAGGAACGCGCTCATATTGGGCAGATTTGCTGAGCCTCGCCCATGAGGGACTATTGCCTCGCATCCTTTTACCTGAGCACTGACAATAGCCAGGAACCAGCTGACTTCTAGCGATGTGACCACCATACTGACCTCAAAGTGAAAGTCCCATTCGCGAAATGACACACGCCACAACTACAACAGTAGCCAACAGATGATTTATTAACATTATTCTGATGGCTTTCAACCATAACACATTAAATTCCACCCAAGTGACTACCCTTGTGACTATTTGTGCAGTTTCTTTCTCTTACGCATGCTCCTACGTAGTGGTTCCCCAGTGGCATCAGCAGATGTGGAGGCCCCTTGCTCAATTCCTTGCTGCTCCTGTCTGGACACCTTTGGCGGGCGTCCTCTGGGGTTGCGAGCCTGTAAGGGCTGCGCAACAGTCTGCTGCTCCTGCGGCTGTGCAGGGGTTGAGACGCCGATCTCACTTGGGTGCTGACTCAGGTGGGGCTCTGACCGAGGACTTGTCAGTGGCATGGAAGTTTGAGCGCTTGGAGAGGAGCCCCCACCTCCTTGTTCTCTGCCACCATCATCCCTCTCATGGGTCAGCTCCCCCTCAGCGCTTGCAAGTGGCGAGAGAGCACCTTGCTGCACATCAGGGGAGCCATGGGGACCCGTGTCGGGACTGGCAGTCCTTCTCAGAGGGACTGCCATGAAGGTCTGGTTTCTCTGTTCAATAGCTGCCCATCGCTCCTCCAGAGATGTCAGTCTAGTCTGAACACTCACCATGTTTTCAACACTCGCGCGACTTATCTCCTCCATGGCCGTAGCCAGCCTTTCCACGGAGGTTGCCATCCTTTCCGTGGTAATGCGTTGATGCACCAATGACTCCACAAAGGCTCTGCTCATGTTAGCGACGGACTCCTCCATTCGCTCCACACTCGCAGCAACCCTGGAGACAAAACCTGCCAGAGACTCCTGCATATTTTCCTGGAGTGCCATCACTGCTGATACTGTGGATGGACCCAGAGGCAGAGGGTCGACATGCAGCTGAGCCGAGCTGGGAGAGTGCTGCGCCCTCCGACTAGGACTCTCCACTGCTGTCCCTGTCTCCACCATCTGCTGAGGCTCACTTGTGAGCTGTGATACACCAGGTGACAACACTACTCTATGTCCCGAAGGTCCCACCGAGGTGTGAGTGTCTGCGCTGGTGCTGGGTGCATTGCCTTCTGCTGACGCTGCGCCCTCAGAGGTTGCAGCTTCCTCTGAGGAGTCTGGATGCTGAGGCTGAACCTCCTCCTGCGTCCTGGAGACGGGAGCTTGCGATGGTCCTGTGGGGGAGTAAAGGAAAGTGTCAGAGATGAGAGGCCAGGGTTACCTGCACAGTGCTTATTGCAGATGATCAGAGGTCCATCTGCTAGAGCTTCCAAGTCATTATCAGCGAGTCATGCAATGCAATTGAGAGAGCTGGAAAACTCTTCTGTCACCAGCTTGCTCTGCTGCACCGGTCTCTCCGTCCCCCACTTGTGTGTCGTCCTGGATGCCGACAATCTCCAGGATCGCCTCCTCCCATGGGGTCAGCTGGGCTAAGGAGGCTGCCCCTCCACCTGTCCTGGCTCGCTCTCTTCGGTTGTGAGCTCTCTTTTCCTGCAATGGGGGAGACAAGTGGAGTTTGAGCGAGAATGAAGGAGTGAGTGTAGAGAATCGATGGCATAGATGCTTGGAGAGAAAGATGGAGTGAGATGGCAAGACCAAGGGCCCTCCCTATGTGATGTAAGTTGTTTTCATAGCATGACAGTGATAGGGAGTGTGAGGGCTGCATAGTCCATTAGTTAGGTGAATGTGACCATAGAGAGAGAGGGAGTGGGAAAGGGTGCATGGATGTGTGTCAAGTGGGATGTGGAGGAAGAGATTGGTAAAGCTGAGAGCTGGTGAGGAAAGGCAATGGGGATCAGATTAAGAGTGATGGGAACATCATACTCACTTTTCCAGTGCGCAGAAGGTCATGGAAGCGTTTCCGACACTGGATCCATGTTCTGCTGGTATTTGAGCTGGCGTTCACCTGCTCTGCCACCTTCAGCCACACAGCCTTGGTTTGCTGGGGTGGCTTCTTCCTCCCCGAGGAGGGGAAGAGCACCTCCCTGCTCTCTGTCGCTCCCTCCACCAATGCCTGGAGGGCTGCCTCGTCAAATCTGGGGGATGCCTTACTCCGATGTGTCGCCATGATTGATGATGGTAGCAGCAGCTGCCAGGGCCAGAAGCTTGGCAGTCTGCTGAAGTGAGCAAGGCTTGTGGAAGCCCTTAAATGAAGCAGCAGTGATGATGTCATCGGAGGCGAGCTTCCCACCTGAAAAGCTTACTGGCTAGGGGTTCCCACACGTGGGGAATCAATTGGGCTATAAAATCAAAATTGCATCAATTTCCCACATCGTTCAGGATTCGTGTGGGAAACACAAAATGTGGGGAACACGACCCCAACCCGCCCCCGTAGCAAAATCCAGCCCTATGTGTTTGCCTGGTGTGTAGATCAGTTCAAAGTCATATCTTTGCAGCTTCATCATGAGTCATTGAATCCTTGGAGACATCTCATTCAGGTTTTTTTTTATGATGGCAACCAGTGGGCAGTGGTCTTGTCTCAACTGTGAAGGTGGGAAGCCCATATATGTAGCCATGGAACTTTTCTAGTCCAACTACCAAGCCTAGACATTCCTTTTCAATCTGGGCGTATCGACACTCAGAGTCAGTCATAGACCTGGAGGCATAGGCAACGGCTTCCAATCTTCACCCTCTGCTTGTAGCAAGACCGCGCCTAGGCCATCTTTTGATGCATCCGTTGACACTTTAATTCTCTTTGTTGGGTCAAAGAAGGTGAGTACAGGTGTGGTTGTCAGCACTGTTTTGAGGTTCATCCACTCTTATTCATGTCTTTCTGTCCATGCGAACTCATTTGTTTTATGTAGCAGGTCTCGCAGACAGGCTGTCTTGGCTGACAGGTTAGGAATGAACTTTCCAATGAAGTTTATCATCCCCATGATGCGTAGCACTTCCTTTTTTGTCAGTGGGTCGGGGCATGTTGAGTATGGCATTTACTTTTTCCATATCTGGCTCTATTCCTTTACCAGATAGATTATCTCCTAGGAAAGTGACTTCCTGGACGCCAAACTGACACTTGGCTTTGTTGAGCTTCAGTCCATTCCGGCGTATGCTGTGTAGCACTTTAGTCAGTCTCTCATTGTGTTCTTTCAGTGTGGAGCCCCAGATGATGATGTCATCAACATAGACCCGAACTCCTTCCAGACCTTCAATTATGTGTTCCATCGCTCTATGAAAGATTTCAGATGCAGATATTATCCTGAAAGGCATTCTGAGGAAACAATACCTGCCAAATGGTGTGTTGAAGGTACAGTATTTGGTGCTCTCTTCATCCAGTTTTAGTTGCCAAAATCCTTGTGAGGCATCGAGCTTTGTGAAGTATCTGGCACCTGACATTTCACTGGTGATTTCTTCTCGCTTGGGAATCTGGTAGTGTTCATGTTTTATGTTTGCATTTAAGTCCTTTGGATCCATGCATACTCTTAGATCATTGTTCTTTTTCTTTACACATACCATGGAGTTAACCCAGTCTGTTGGCTCTTCGACTTTCCTGATGACTCCTAGTGTGGTCATTCTGTCCAGTTCTTTCTTGAGCCGGTCACGCAGGGGTGCTGGAACTCTCCGTGGAGCATGTACCACTGGCTGAGCATCCTCCTTTAGCTGGATCTTGTAAGTGAATGGTAGAACTCCAAATCCTTTGAACGCATCCTGGAAATTACTCACTACAGAATCCACTGAGTCATCTGGTCTGCTTATGGCACAGTTTATACGGTAGACTCTCTTGACCAGTTCTAAGTCCTCACAAGCTTTGTCACCTAGTAGTGAATCAAGTCCTTCAGCCACAACAGAAAACATGAGATGATGCACTTTAAGTGTGCATACACCTAAGCTACCTATTTTCTGTCCATTATAGTTCTTCAGTAGAACTGACTTTTTCTGTATTTTGGGCTTTTCTTTCATATTTTTAATGTCACTCATACTGATTAAGTTTGCTTTTGCCCCAGTGTCTAGTTTCAATGTAACTAATGCTCCATTTACCTGCAGTGACATTATCCATTTGTCCTCTTTTACTGCATTAACTTTATGTTCAGCATTGTCCATTCCTGAGGGCTGCACATTTTCTGTATCCTTTTCGACACCATTCTCGAAAATGTCTCACTTAAATCAGTGTCCTCTATCACATTGACTTGTTGCCCATTCTTTGTTTTTACTTTTGAAAAGCATTGTTTGGCAAAGTGATTCTTTCCATTACATTTTGTGCATATTTTTCCAAACGCTGGGCATTGTCTTGACTGGTGCTGGTAACCACAGCGTTTACAATTAAAAATTCCATCCTCCGATTGCTTTGCATTTCTGTTCTGCCCATGTTACTTCCCCTTGTAGGACACAGCACCGACAGCTGCACAGTCATTCACTACAGTCGCATTATTATTAATTTCACTGAAAGTCTTTGCGTGCTGTTGAGCTAGCTCACTGGCATGGCATATTTTCACAGCATTCTCCAATGTTAGTTCGGTTTCTCTCAACAGACGTTCCCTGACCTTTTTATCATGAATACCAAACACAATCTGGGCACGAATCATGGATGATTTCAGTTCAGAGAAATTACATGTCTGTGCTTTCAGTTTCAGATCGGTCACAAAGCTATCAAAAGTCTCATTTTGCTGCTGTGTCCGTGAACGGAACACGTACCTCTCATAGGTCTCGTTCTTTTTGGGAGAACAATGTGTATCAAACTTCTTTAGCACATCGTCCATTTTTTCTCTGTCCTCCTCTTGATCAAATACAAACGTATTAAATACCTCTATCGCCTGCGGGCCTACAACCGTGAGCAGCAACACTATTTTCCTTGCGTCTGGCTTCGTACCGAACCCGATGGCGACATTGTAGAGTTCGAATTGTTGTTTGAAAGTCCGCCAATTGCAGTCAACATTCCCCGTGAGTTTCAAACCCTCCGGTGGCTTCAAATGCTCCATGTCGCGTTTCGCAATATTCAGCAGATATTACCACTTCTGGTACCATGTTATTATGTTCATAAATAAGTAGACGTTTTTATTATGAAGAGCTAGCTGAGCTAGTCATTTATTCAGCCATGTGGACTAGTGTACAGCATCCATCTTGACTACTGCCTTGTGGGTAGCCCCCTACTAAACATACAGCTCCACCTAGTGTACCATTCTAGAATGACATGTTACTGATCATTGCAAAGACCAACATTCCATTTGCCTTTTTAATTATTTTTTGCACCTGTCCACTAGCTTTTAGTGATTTCCGTACTTGGACCCCTGAATCTCTCGGCTCCTCCACAGTTCCGAGCTTCTCGCCGTTTAGAAAATATTCTGATCTATCTTTCTTAAGTCCAAAGTGGATGATCTCACATTTCCCCACATTGAACTCCATCTGCCACAGTTTTGCCCACTCACTTAATATATCAATGTCCCTTTGCAACCATCTGCTGCCATCTGCACTATTGACTGTGCCACCTAACTTGGTGTCGTCAGTAAACAAAGTCATTGATAAATATAGTGAACAGCTGAGGCCACAGTACAGATCGCTGGGGGACACCACTAGTCATATCCTGCCAATTGGAGTATATACCCATCACCCCTGCTCTGTCCCCTACCTCCTAACCAATTCCCTACCCATGTCAATAGGTTGCCTCTAATTCCATGTGCTCTCATTTTTGTTAGCAGTCTCTTTTGTGGAACCTTATCGAATGCCTTCTGGAAGTCGATATAAATAAAACTTATACGCTCCCTTATCGACCATGTTAGTTACCTCCTCAAAAAATTAATGAGGTTCCATGACTTGCCCTCTACAAATCCATGCTGGCTCTCTCTGATCAGTTCATGTTTGTCCAAATGCTCAGTCACTCTGTCCCTAATAACAGATTCTAGTAACTTACCCCAACAGACACTAGACTAATAGGCCTATAATTTCCTCGTTTATCTCTCTTACCCTTCTTAAATAGTGGAGTGACATTGGCAATTTTCCAATCTAATGGGATAATTCCTGAATCGCGAGAGCTGTGGAAGATTATGACCAGCGCATCTACAATTTCCTCACCTACTTCTTTTAATACCCTGGGTGGAAGCCATCAAGTCCAGGAGATTTGTCTATCTTTAGCCTCAATGGCCCTGAACTTGAGGTCGGAGGCTTCCCACGGGGAAATGCCTCCGATCCGCAAATAAAATGCCCGCGTACCTGGTGGTCTGGGAGGTACGGAGATTCGCGGTCCTGGGCCTCTCCGGGTACCCGCGGGTAGAGGCCCACGTATCCCAGGGGCGCAGGCGGTTCGTAAGCGCCCCTGGGATCACGTGGGCCGGCCCAATCAATGAAAAGGGGGATCCCCATTCACGTTTATGGAGGTTCCGTATGTACGGAATCCCCATTGGCATGAATGGGAATACCTCAAAAGATACATGTACGCATCAAATACACACATACTGTAACCCAAAATGTTATTTTCTGAAATATCTATTGTACTAATTTATTGTTCAAGTAAATATGCAATGAACTTCGTCTACAAGTACACATTATTTGTGTGTACAGTTTTAGGCCATTTTGATCAACTGGCAAAAGTGCCCTCTGTGCTTACATAACCCTGGCTGTCTGTCACCAGTCTCACATAAGTTAATTCAAAATATCTTTTGGATTAAAAAAAATCTATCAACTGTGAAAGCGTTATAAAATAAGTCAGTGTACAATTTTTAATATAATTTCTAAATTTCCATGGGGAAAGAAGAGGGTAGAGATCTGGAATGCCTTACCTGAAAGAGTGGGGGCAGCAGATTCCATAGGAACTTTCAGAAGGCAATTGGACGTGTAATTGGACGACTAATTTGCAGGTTAATGGGGATAAAGCTGAGATGTGGGACTAAATTGGACAGCTCTTTCAAAGTGCCGGTACAGGCATGACGGGCCGAATGGCCTATGCTGTAAGATTCTACGATTCTGTTTTGGAGATCTTCCCTAAGCAATTGGTGCAGTTTGATCGCAGCCTACTTTCTTACCCTGAGCCTCAGCCTCCTGTGGTGTTGCTCGTCAGTCAGTCCGGAGTAGGTGTGCCTGGGACTGTAGATCCAATGCATTGTTTCTTTTGCACCTCAGTGTGTGCCACCTTACATCAAGGGCAGCCTTTTCCTGTTCTTGTTGGTTCACAGTTACGGCCTAGTAGAGCATAGAGAATCCAACGCCCATTGTAATCAAAACAGCAGACTTGTCAGTGCAGCGAAGCGGGCCGCTGTATCTGCTGCAGCGCGCATTTGATACAAGATTATCACCGGGCATGCGAGGTGAGCCTTGAATTGGATCTGAAGGCATTCTGTTGCCAAGTGTCGTTAGTTTAGCAAGCCAAGTGCACGTCTTCTTCACTATCGACTCAGCACGGCACTTCTTCCAAATAGCAATTCAGCAGTGTTCAAAAGCGTTGTGTTCACTGGGTGCTGCTCCGCACTCCCCATATCACCACTTTCTAATGCATGAGCAGCCCAGGCAGGCGTTCAACAGCAACAGGAATTTCCAGGCTATTGCTAGATCAGGATTTGTTTTTATTTTAAAGAGTTCTGGTACAGCTTACCCCACTCCCAAATTTGCATGGTAATACTTGTGCAGTGAATCCTTTACATTGCGATTGGAATTCAGCTTGAAATGTAAAAGTATTAAGGGAACCTATTTGTCTCGCTTGAAACAATAAAAATAGACTCGCATTTATATAGCGCCTTTCACGACCACCGGACGGACGGCCCAAAGCGCTTTACAGCCAATGAAGTACTTTTGAAGTGGAGCTCCTGTTGTAATGTAGGAAATGCCAATTTGTACACAGCAAGCTCCCACAAACAGCAATGTGATAATGACCAGATAATCTGTTTTAGTGATGTTGGTTGAGGGAATAAATATTGGCCAGTACAGTTGGGATGTTTTTATGGCCATGGCCTCTTGCTGATGTGACCATGTGAGCTTGTTGTTCACCCGCCGTACTCTGCTCCAAGTTAAAATCGTGTCTCTAGTTTCTTTTTCTGCACTATTAATCAGACCTTGAGTGGTGATATTTGTCAGAAAGAAAGAAAGACTTGCATTTATACAGCGCGTTTCACGACCGCCGGATATCGCGAAGCGCTTTACAGCCAATGTACTTTTTGAAGTGTCATCACTGTTGTAATGTAGGAAACGCGGCAGGCACAGCAAACTCCCACAAACAGCAATGTGATAAGAACTAGATAATCGCTTTTTTAGTGACGTTGATTGCAAGCTTTGGTTGAAAAAAAATTTCTGGAACTCCTTTGAACGGACTGGGACGTTCTCGGGTTCGGTTCCGTGGTCTGTGCTGGGTTTGCTGATCTTGCCTGGTAGGGGTATTACAGTGGGGGGGAGGTGGGGGAGGCGGAATCAAGTCAGGGTTGCCACACCCTCACTACCCAGCGACCCAGCTGGAAATACCAGTGTGGGTGTGATGTGAGGAAAGGATCAGGCTGAGCTGCTGACACTTCCTGTCGATGTATAATGGCCCTTTTGACGAGTCACTGGAGGCCTCAGTAGAACCATAACTCAGCAAAGGGTCACTGCTGTCAGGAGGGCTAAGAAAGGGAGAAAAATGAATGGAGAAAATTGGTGGGGTGGGAGGGGGGAATTAATTTCTACTTTTGTAATAAAAATGTGTCGCTCATGACACCATTCTTTGTTCATTACCATTTAAATTAAAAATGTAGATTATAACTTCCTCTGTAAAGACTGCTGAATAAGAAATGTTGTTACTCCTCTCTATCCTCTGGCCATTGATTTCCACAATGAAGGATTTGTAAAATGAAGATATTCGATGTTGCGGAATGAAAGCTACTGCAACGAATTACTGATATTAAACTAACCCTCTGGCATCTTGTTAATGCCCATAAATTAATCCCACTGGTTCTGACGGAATATCGTTTGGCACTGAGGAGATCTAGTAACCAACCAATTACTGAACCAAAAAAAACACATCTTATATTCTCATGGGAAAGTTGCAGAAAATAAATGTATTGTAAAAAAAAGTAGTAGGTTTGAAAGTTAATTTGAACATTTATTTACTTCTATTCATAACAGCAACTAGTTAATACTTTACTATGTAACAAGGCATGATGAGCGTTATCTCAGGTGTACTTTGATGTAAACACTGCTTTGTGAAGGAAGTGTTGGAATCTTTTGGATGGAGTTGTTACCGAGCGATTGCCGAGGGGGTGCTTTTCAGTAATTAAAAACAAAATTAGCATTTTATTTCAAGACGGCAGGTGTTAAACAGGAAAATTAGCCAACATTTACCAGTTAAAGCCCAGATCGTGGTTTATGGGAGGGGACCTGTTGGATAGGGCTCCAGGTAAGGTGGGTCCTCATCAATTTTATTATGTATTCGTTTAAAATGTAGATGTTCAGACGGACATTTCTGATATGGCCTTTGCTATTGTTTTGCTCCCGATGACATTCATTTTTCAAACATTAAAACTGTGAGATGGGATAAGAGGAACCAAAACCTGATCTCTTTGGCACTTGATACTTTCTCAACAACTCAATGGCCCAGTAATTCGGGTCCCAACGCGTGAGTACGCACGGGGTACCCACGCGCGGACCCGATGGAAGTGCCGGTTTCTTGCATGCACTGCGCATGCGCGGGAAAACGGCGCTTCCGGTCCCCTGAAAGGGGGGGGTTAAGAGGTGCAACGCGTGCGACGTATGAGGCAGCGTGTGCGCGTTGAACTTCCGTTTTTTTGACAGGTTTGTCCGTGCGTGAAGACCTCCACTTTTTTACACATTAAAAAACCAGACGTAAGGACTTCAGTTTAAAAGGTAAGTGGTCAATTAATTAAAATTAGAACATTTTTTCCACAGGTTTATTATTTTTAAATACTTTACAGTAAGGTAAGTGTATTTTTAGCTCTGATTTTTTATAAAATTATTTTTTTCAAAAATTTAAATTATTGTTTAAAATGGTTATTTAATGTTATTTATAGTTGATTTAAATAGTGTGATGTTTTTTAAACATTTATTTTAAGGTTATGTACTGTTTTGGGCGCCCGGAGTTTTCATGAGTTTGACAGGTCTTATGTCTAACTCATGAATGGACTTTTGCATCCTCCGATTGGTTGCCCAGTGCTCACGTGATCCCAGCCGACGCATCGAACTAACTACGCCGCTGGATCGCGCAAGCACAGCGCGCCGGGAGCTGGAGCGGGCCACAGACCGGAAATCCACGTAGGCCCAGGCCTCAACTGTCGACGCGCTATGTAAGTGTAAGTCGGGGGCTTGCACCCGCGGGAAGCCCCCGACCCGAATTTCTGGGCCAATGTGTTGCAAAAAAAAATTGCCCCATCCTTGTTTCTCCCTCCTTTTCTCTAAGCTTAGCACTCCAGACATGGGTAGATGAAAATTGTTCTTTGTTGGTTTGTCTCATGTCCCAAGTGTTTCTTTTTTGTTCCAAGGCTTGAAAGTTTGAAAAAGGAATGTATTCGAGGTCAGGGCGACTGCAAAGAGCCAAGCCAAAATGTTTATGAAAACCCCTACATTTTGAACGAATATATCGTAAAGTTGATTGGCAGCTCTGCATTACTGAGTAATCTCCTCTGAACGGTATTGTTTCTTCGAAAAGCCCTCTGTGTGTTTTTCCTCTTGGCCTGATTGTGCACTGGAGGATGACCAAATGTTGTGCAGGGAGCTGCACTAAGAACTGGTCTGTTTTTAATGAGTGAACCAGTCTTGCTGAGTTCAGCAATTGACCGACTGCTTCATGCTTGATGTTAAAATAGGCCACAGTTCTTGATGTAACACAGACATTCTGTTTTATCTCTCTGTCACGTATTTGGACAACTGTGCTGTTGTGGATTCTGGATTAAGACAGTAATTAGATTGTTCTTCATGGCTCTTCTACTTCCAGTGAAAACTGATCTGCAAGATATTAAAATCTATTTTAAAACTGTAGCTTTTTATTTCAGTGCCTGTAATTTAAAAGAGGAAAATCAGCAGAAAATGTAACGCAGTTATTGTATAAAGCAATTTTCTGATAGTGACTTGTCAAAAACTGCGATTTACAATCGCATGGAAGAAAATCACATCCCATTCTTCAAACTACAATCTTGTACCTTTGGGATGAAGAGCTGTTCCACTTGTCGCTTCTTCCCCCACCCGCCCCGTTGATTTCACAAGCATAACCGGTGCTACCCCTTTAATTTATTGAAGCAGTGACATCTATCATTCTTCTCTTTTATATATTCAGCATTTCTTGAATGCAAGAGTGATGAGACGGCCCCAGTCATCGTGTTTATTTGCAAGATGTTTGCTGTTGATTCCAAGGCTTTGCCCCAGAATAAGCAGAGGTAAGTGATGTTAATTGTCTTGTATAGTTTTTGCACTTGACATTTTCCATTTCCTCATCCATTTGTTTGTTAACTTCGCGAATGAATGATTTCCATAAGTTTTCACGTGAAATTTTGCAGCAAATATATGAAGGTTGAACAAATGGTGCTTTGAACATGACAGAATTATAAATATAGCAGGGAAGCACGTGACAAAACCTTAGTAAAACCTGAAGGCTTAGTCTTTCTGCCTCCTCCGTCCATTTTAGGATGATCTTGGGCAGGCAAATACAGAAAGGTAATTGGGAGGTGCTCTGCTACCTCCCCGTGGTTTTCTGGTGGCTAGGTCCCTTGGGATGGGCGACTGTAAACTTCATGCAAATGAAAGGGAATTGGCTTCGGCCGTGTTTCCTGCCATCGCACTCTTTGAATGCTGGAAGCAGTACCAGCTGCTAAGGCCCTGCTCCAGCATTCAAAGGTGACTGGATGGGGCCTCGGGGCAAAAAGAGAAGAGGAGCCTGTTTCTGCCAGGCCCCATCAGCCAAAGAAATTTTTTTCAGTCAAGCAGCTTGCTAGCCACCTTTCTCTCCTGGTGCAGTCGACTCCCAGGCCTGCCATGGCAAGTCTCCGCCCCAAGACTGGCATGGCTCCCCGGTCGGGGAGGGGGCGGAGGCGGAAGGAGGCAGGCAGCCCGCTTCCCTTTTGCGAATGACCCTGGGTTAAGGAAGTATTCCCTGGGGCGGGCAGTTCTCACTCTGCTGGAAATGCCCTCTATTTTCTGTTTTTAAGAACATAAGAAATAGGAGCAGGAGTAGGCCATTTGGCCCTTCAATAAGATCATGGCTGATTTTCTACCTCATCTCCACTTTCCTGCACTATGCCCATATCCCTTGATTCACTTAATATTCAAAAATCTATCGCTCTCTGTCTTGAATATACTCAACGACTGAGCCTCCACAGCCCTCGGGTAGAGAATTCCAAAGACTCACCACCCTCTGAGTGAAGAAATTTCTCCTCATCTCAGTCCTAATTGGCCGGCCCCTTATTCTGAGACTGTGACCCCTGGTTCGAGACTCCCCAGCCAGGGGAAACATCCTCCCTGCATCTACCCTGTCAAGCTTTGTATAAGAATTTTGTATGTTTCAATGAGATCACCTCTCATTCTTCTAAACTCTAGAGAATATAGGACAATCCCCCCATCCCAGACGTCTTTACTCTTACACTCAAATCCTCTTGTATTAAAGGCCAACATACCATTTGCTTTCTTAATTGCTTGCTGTACCTGCATGTTAACTTTCAGTGATTCGTGTACAAGGACACCCAGGTCCCTCTGAACACCAACATTTCCCAATCTCTCACCATTTAAAAAATACTCTGCTTTTCTATTTTTCCTACCAAAGTGGATAACTTCACATTTCTCCACATTATATTCCATTTGCCATGTTCTTGCCCACTCACTTAGCTTGTCTATATCCCCTTGAAGCCTCCTTGCATCCTCCTCACAACTTACATTCCCACCCAGCTTTGTATCATCAGCAATCTCTGATATATTACATTTGGTCCCCTCATCCAAATAATTGATGTAGATTGTGAATAGCTGAGGCCCAAGCACTGATCCTTGCGGTACCCCACTAGTTACAGCCTGCCAACCCAAAAATGACCCGTTTATTCCTACTCTCTGTTTTCTGTCCATTAACCAATCCTCAATTCATGCTCGTATATTACCCCCCCCATCCCATGAGCCCTAATTTTGTTTAATAACCTCTTGTGTGGTACCTTATCGAATGCCTTCTGAAAATCCAAATACACCACATTCACTGGATCCCCCTTAACTATTCTGCTAGTTACAACCTCAAAAAACTCTAACAAATTTGTGAAATATGATTTCCCTTTCATAAATTCATGTTGACTCTGCCCAATCCTATTATTATTTTCTAAGTGCCCTGTTACCACGTCCTTAATAATAGATTCTAGCATTTTCCCTGCTACTGCTGTCAGGATAACTGGTCTGTAGTTCCCCGTTTTCTCTCTCCCTCCTTTCTTAAATATGTTACCTTCCAATCCGCGGGAACCATTCTAGAATCTATGGAATTTTGGAAAATGACAACCAATGCATCCACTATCTCTATAGCCACCACTTTCAAAACCCTAGGATGTAGGCCATCAGGTCTCTAGTACTATTTTTTTTACTACTAATACTAATTTCTTTCAGTTCCTCATTCTCTCTAGACCCTTGGTTCGCCACTATTTCCGGGAAGTTTTTTGCGTCTTCTTCCGTGAAGACAGACACAAAATATTTGTTTAATTTCTCTGCCATTTCCTTATTCTCCATTATAATTTCTCCTGTCTCAGTCTGTAAGGGACCCACATTTACTTTTGCTAATCTTTTCCTTTTTGCATACCTATAGAGGTTTTTACAGTCTGTTTTTATGTCTCTCGCTAGTTTACTCTCATATTCTATTTTCCCTTTCATTATCAATTTCTTGCTCCTCCTTTGCTGAATTCTAAATTCCTCCCAATCCTCAGGCTTACTGCTCTTTTTGGCAACATTATAAGCCTCTTCCTTTGATCTAATACTGGCCCAGAAATTCGGGTCGGGGGCTTCCCGCGGGTGTAAGCCCCCGACCTGCACTTACCTAGCGCACCGGCCGTTGTGCTGTGGGCCTGCGTGGAATTCTGATCCGGGGCCTGCTCCAACTGCCGGCGCGCAGTGCTTGCATATCCCAGGGGTGCAGTTAGTTCGATGCGTCCCCTGGGATCACGAGGGCCATGGGGAGCCAATCAGAGCAGGGAATGCCCATTCATAAGTTTGAACTTATAAATACTACGGGCCCCAAAACATCACTAAATCTTCAAATAATTTTTTTTTTAAATCACATTTTTTAAATAAACTATAAATTACATGAAATAACTATTTTAAACAATAATTTAAATTTTTGAAAAAAATAATTTTATTTTCTAACGGGGCTAAAAATAAACTTACCTTGCTTTAAAGTATTTATAAAAATAATAAATCTGTGGAAAAAATGTTTTAATTTTAATTAATTCACCACTTACCTTGTAAAAAGCAGGCCTTATGCCTGCTTTTTATATGTGTAACTTCTGGAGACTTACCTTCCCGGGAAAACCTGCAAAAAAAACGTAAGTTCGATGTGCACGCGCAGCCTCTCCTGCGCCCGCGTTCGAACTCTGAACCCCTTCTTTCAGGGGAATGGAAGTGCCGGTTTCCCGCGCACGCGCGGTGCATACACAAAACTAGCACTTCCATTGCGTACTCACCCGTGGAGACCCGAAGTTCTGGGCCAATAACTTCTCTTGTTAGCCATGGTTGGACCACTTTTCCTGTGGGGTTTTTGTGCCTTAAACGAATGTATATTTGTTGTAAATTATGTATTAATTCTTTGAATGCTAGCCATTGCTTGTCTACCGTCATACCTTTTAATGTAGTTTCCCAATCTACGTTAGCCAACTCGCTCCTCATACCTACATAGTTTGCTTTGTTTAGATTTAAGACCCTAGTTTCGGATTTAACTAAATCACTTTCAAACTCAATATAAAATTCCATCATATTATGGTCACTCTTCCCTAAAGGCCCCTTTACTACAAGGTTATTAATGAACCCTTACTGAGTGCCACACTTACCCCGTATTTCATGACTTACCCATTTCCCCTTCAAGTATTTTTCCAGTTACGTTTTGCAAGTTACTATTGAATGTGCTTCCACCACCCTTTCAGGAGGTGGTGGTTTTGATTCCCGCATTCTCGGATTTAGACAATCCTATTTTGTTGAGATTGCTCTTTGCTGGTTTACTTCATTATACAATGTGTTAGTTACGTAAAATTCAGGCTTCTGATTTTCTTTCCTAATTCAGATGTGTTTTAAGGTTTTAATTCTGAAATTTGTAAGTGGTAATGTCAACATTTAAATGTGAATATAAATACACGGACGTTACAAGCCTTTGGTGGAATTGATCTCTTTTTTTTGTTGCAAAATTATAATTTTATCTTAATCATTTCTTTCTGGTCCTTTTCCTGTATTGTATCTAATATAAACGTCTTGCATCCGGTGTCCATCTGTCACCTCAAAGGTCATCTTGGAAGTCACACTTCCAATTGTCACAAGTTGTTAGAGATGCAAAATGATCCTGTAGAAAGAAAAGCCGATTGTTTCCCGTAGGTTTTCTGACCTTGGTAACCTGGCCGCTCCCCAAGAGCAGGAGCTGGGTATCTACAAGTAGCTGCAAATCTACATCCCTCAGCAAGTAGTCTTGAATTAACCTCCGGACGTGCCTATTTCAATTACTCCCCCCACATGGAGTACTGGAACAGTACCCTTAAAGGGATAGGAAGAACTTTGCTCGTCCATGAGACGTCCCAAAATGCTTCACAGCTGATAAATGATTTTTGAAGTGCAGTCGCTATTGTTGTGCAGGCAGACATAGCAGCCAATTTGTGCACAGCCCAATCCCACAAACAGCAATGAGATAAATGATCAGTTAATCTAGTTTGGTGGTTTTGGTTGAGAGAGGGATTATTGGCTAGGACGCTGGGAGAATTCCCGTTCTTCAAACAGTGCCGTGGGATCTTTTGCATCTACCTGAACAGGCAGGCAGAGGTTTGGTTTAACGTCTCATCCAAAAGATGGCCCCTCTGGTAGCGCAGCACTCCCTCAGTGCTGTACTGAAATGCCAGCCCAGAGTATGTGGTCAATTTTTTCTCCTTGGTCCAATTCCCTTTTGAAGGCTACCATTGAATCTGAATCCACCACCCTATCAGGCAGTGCATTCCAAATCCTAACCACTCATTGCGTAAAAAAGTTTTTCCTCATGTCGCCTCTGGTTCTTTTGCCAATCACCTTAAACTGTGCCCTCTGGTTATCGACCCTTCAGCCACTGGAAACAGTTTCTCTTTATTTACTCTATCTAAACCCTTTATGATTTTAAACACTGCTATCAAATCTTCTCTTAGCCTTCTCTGGAGAACAACCCCAGCTTCTTCAGTCTAGCCACAAAATTGTAATTCCCCATCCCTGGAACTATTCTAGTAAATCTCTTCTGCACCCTCTCCAAAGCCTTCACGTCCTTCCTAAAGTGTGGTGCCCAGAATTGGGCACAATACTCCAGCTGGGGCTGAACTAGTGTTTTATATAGGTTTAGAATAACTTTCTGGCTTTTGTACTCTATGCCTCTATTTATAATATTAACTGCTTTGTTAACCTGTCCTGCCACATTCAAAGATTTGTGCACAAACACCCCCAGGTCTCTCCTTGCACTCCCTTTAAAATTGTACCATTTAGCATGTATTGTCTCTCCTCATTCTTCCTACCAAAATGTATCCCCTCGCACTTATCTGTGTTGAATTTCATTTTTATTTTTATTCGTTCCTGGGATGTGGACATCGTTGGCAGGGCCAGCATATATTGCCCATCCCTAATTGCTCTTGAGAAGGTGGTGGTGAGCCACATTCTAGAACCGCAGAAGTCCATGTGATGAAGGCACTCCCATGGTGCTGTTAGGGAGGGAGTTTCAGGATTTTGACCCAGTGACGATGAAGGAACGGCGATATACTTCCAAGTCAGGATAGTGTGAAACTAGACTGAAGAAGCGGGGGTTGTTCTGCCATGTGTCCGTCCATTCCATCAGCCTGTTTGTCCTCTTGAAGTCTATTACTATCTTCCTCACTGTTTACTGCACTTCCAAGTTTAGTACCATCTGCAAATTTTGAAATGATGCCCTGTACCCCCAAGTCCAAGTCATTAATGTATATCAAACACAGCAGTGGTCCTAATAGACTTCAAGAGGACATAAACAGGCTCATCTCATCCAGTATCCTGGCATCCTCCTCGTTTACCATAGCTAAGGCAAAGACTTCTTCCTTGGTAAACACCGATGCAAAGTACTCGTTTAGTACCTCAGCCCTGCCTCTGCCTCCACCAATGGATCACCATTTTCGTCCCTAATCGGCCCCTTCACTCCTCTGACAACACTTTTACTGTTATAGAAGACCTTTGAATTCCTTTTTATGTTAGCTATCAATCTATTTCCTTTTTCACTTCTCCTCTGTACTTTTTATATTCAGCCTGATTCTCTCTCGTATTATCAAGCAGACATCTGTCATACGCCCCATTTTTCTGCTTCATCCTACTCCCTAACTCCTTCATCATCCAGGGAGCTCTGGCTTTGGTTGCTCTCCCTTTCCCCCGTGTGGGAATGTACCTCGACTGTACCCGAACCATCTCCTCTTCAAAGGCCACTCATTGCTCCATTACATTTCTGTCTGCCAGTCTTTGACACCAATTTACCCAGGCGAGATCCCTCCTCAATTTGCTGAAATTAGCCCTTCTCCAGTTAAGTATTTTTATTCTACATTGCTCCTTGTCCTTCTCCATAACTAATCTAAACCGTACAATACTATGATCACTATTTCCGAGATGCTCCCCGACTGTGACATTCTCCACTTTGACCCACTTCATTCCCTAGGACTAGATCCAGCAATGTCTCCCTCCTTCCGTGTTGGGCAGGAAACATACTGATCAAGAAAATTCTTCTGAACACACTTCAGAAATTCCTCCCCCTCTCTGCCCTTAACACAATCACTGCCCCATTCAATATTGGGGTAGTTAAAATCTCCCATTATCACTACTCTATAGCCCTTGCACCTCTCAGTAATTTCTTTGCAAATCTGCTCCTCTATCTCCTTCCTATTTGGTGGCCTATAAAATATACCAAGTAGGGTAATGGCTCCTTTATTGTTTCTTAACTCCAGCCAAATAGAATATGTATTTGACAAGGACATTCTCTCTTTCTAGCACTGTAATATTTCCCTTAATAAAAACTGCTACCCCTCCTTTGTTTCCTTCCCTATCTTTCCTGAATACCTTGTACCCAGGAATATTAAGCATCCAATCCTGCCCTTTTATTGAAACAGGTCTCCATTATTGTAACTACATCATATTCCCACGTGGCTATTTGCGCCTGCAGCTCATCAACCTTATTAACCACACTTCGTGCATTTACATACATGCATCCCAAATCTAAGTTAGACCTCTTTATATTTTCTATGATCCCACCTAATTCTGTATTATTTCTAACTGTGATTGTCTCTCCCAGTCCTCTGTGCACCTTGTTTCTGCTTTTTACTATATCCTGGTGCTCAACCCTCTGCTGAATTAGTTTAAACCCTCCCCTACAGATAACCTGCCCGCAAGGATACTGTTCCCAACTCTGTTCAGGTGCAATTGGTCCGTCTTGAACAGGTGCCTCCTGCCGCAGAACTGGTCCCAATGCCCCAGGAATCTGAAGCCTTCCCACCTGCACCATGTCTCTAGCCACGCATTAAACTGCCATATCCTCCTATTTCTACTCTCACGAGCGCGTGGCACTGGGAGTAATCCAGAGATTACTACCATTGAGGTCCTGCTTTGCTGCTTTTTAACTTCTTCCCTATTATGGCCTGGGGGATGGGCGTGGGGAGGCTATTACGGCCCCAGAGGGTTTATTATGGCCCCAGGAGGTTATGATGGCCCTGGGGTGTTTTTTATGGCTACGGCCTCTTGCTGGTATAGCCACGTGAGCTTGTTGGTCACCCGCTGTACTGAGCTCCGAGTTAAAATCTCAAATTTTTTTTCTGCAATATTAATCAAGATGTTGAGTGCTGATATTTGTCAGTATACTTGATACTGCAAATGAGCTATCTCCTAACCCAGTGCTAAACCTTATTGCTGGATTGGAAAAGGTTCCAGACAACTCTGTGTTTTGACCCAAATAATGTTTTAAAACCATGTCAACCCTGACAGCAACTAATACTCAGACACAGCCTTGTGTAACTTTTCCAGAATAAAATCTGCCAACTAGTAAAATCAATCAAGGCAAAAGCTTTTTAATTGTTTCTACACGAGTTAGAAATCCATGAAGACGAAGTTAGAAATCCATGAAGACAAAAAAGTTTTTAGTTTGTATTGTGTGTTGTTTTAGGGAGAAAAAACTGCAAGTAATGCGCAGTTTTCAAAATGGTTTTAAGAAATTAGACTTTAAACCTCCCCCCAAACTCACATTTACATTCCCACTAATTCCTGCATGAAGTTACTGTGTTTTCCCAGATAAAGAGAAGCTTGTTTTGGAACATGGTGAGTTGCCTAAATATAGGACATTGTTGTTTCAGATTGTATCCATCATCGTGAAAGTTAGACAATGGAAACCACAGTCAAAACAAATGGTGAACAGCAGACTTGGCAGTACGCAGCAGCAAGTCTGTAGGACTTGGTCCAGTGCCAAGTGTCACATTGTACTGATTAAACATTCAGCAGTACCCTATTGCAACTTTCTTGCTTCCGAGTGTGGATACCTTTTGTTCATAATAAATCTTTAGCCGAGCTAGCAAATGACTTTAAAATAATCGTTCAGCAAAGTTTAGTATTAGTTTTGGCCATTTTTTTTCTCTCTTGAAGGGTTCTTGAAATTGGATAAAGATAGAAAAGACATCCTTCCTGTCACAACTCAGTAAAATATGCTACATTTCATGAGCATTTTGTGTAGGAGTGAATTCTCTTTGAATATAAGTTATCTAATTCCAGCCATTCTGTGACATCAGCTGTGTCTCCTGTAGAAAACCTTTCAGCTGGTATCGACATCGATTACTTTGTCTATTTTTTGAAGTCTATTAAGTGACGCTGTAATTTGCCGTAATATTTTGTTAAAAACATGATTTAACACATAAAGAAAAGCCTTGTTCCAATGTATAATTGCTGGGGTTCCTTTTTTTGTGTGTTTTTCTTTCCTTGCCCATTATTGCTGTAATTTAATATCTAGCATTTCTAGCTGAAAATGTGTTTCCACTTATCCTTGGATTTAGACTAAAGCAGAATACCACCGATTATTCCAGGAGCCCGGCAACAGGATAAATGAACCAGAATGTACATTTTAGGGGTGCAGCTATATTGCCACTCTTGTGTCACATGTGCAACCGTTTCCACTGCACATTGATGTGCAAGTGGCAACATGGCTCTGGAGTCAGGTTCCAAACTGACTGGAATGTAGCAATATGAGATACCCTTGGGGAGACTCTCGGACTGCTTGAGCATGATGCCACGTGGAGTGCAAGCACAATGCGGGGTCGAGTTTGCTTCAGAAAAAATGGAGCCAACTGTGCATTTTGCAAGCACTAACTTGTTTTGAGGAAGTAGACATTGTCAACCCTGCTCTGGAAACATTGGCCCGTATTTTCCGATCGGTCACTTCCTGCGTGCGGAGGCCTCCGATCTGGAAAAATCTACGCACTTACCGGAGGGCTCCCGAGGTGATTATACTTCCGCTCCTGGGCCTCTCCAAACGCGAAATGCGCAGGGCCCACGTATTCCAGAGGCGCATGCGGTTCGCAAGCGTCCCTGGGATTACGTGGGCCATGGAGAGCCAATAGGAGATGGGAAATAAAAACAGAAAATGCTGGAAATACTCAGCAGGTCAGGCAGCATCTGTGGAGAGAGAAACAGAGTCAACGTTCCAGGTCGATGACCCCGGAATCTCCCTTCATACACTTGACAGATAGACCTGTTAAATATATGAATGGCGATCACCCCAAAAACACAGTAAAACATTGAACATTTAAAAAAAGACATCACTTTTTTAAAACGAGTTCAAATTACAATAAATTAAATATTTTATACGGGGCTGAATATTAACTTACCTTTTCTAAAAGTATTTAAGAGCATTCTTGACAGATCGGAAATGCCGGTTTTCAGCGTATGCGCTTGGCATGCCTGAAACTGGCATTTCCGATATCCCTATGGGTGTGTACACAGCCCGTACACACCCGTAGGCATCGGAATGTACGGCCCATTAACATACCACTTGGAGTCAAGCTTTGAGCATGCGTCAGCCCATGTGCGGAGAGTGTCCTCCTGGTGGCCAGAGTCTGATTCCTAGCCAGGAAATACATAAAGGTTCACAACGACTGTGAAGTGCACTCTTCACCTTCCAGCTTCAGTCTGCTCAGGTAATATAATTGCACACTTCAAAATTAAAAGAGAAAGCGAAGAAAGAACTTGCATTTATATAGCGACTTTCACAACCTGAAGACCTTCCAAAGCGCTTTACAATCAATGAAGTACTTTTGAAATTTACTCACTGTTGTAATGTAGGAAACACAGTAGCCAATTTGTACACAGCAAGCTCGCACAAACAGCAATATGATAATGACCAGATAATCTGTTTTAGTGATGTTGGTTGAGGGATAAATATTGGCCAGGACACGGGGGAGAACTCCCCTGGTCGTCATCGAATAGTGCCATGGGATCTTTTACATCCACCTAAGAGAGCAGACAGGGCATCAGCTTAGCGGGACCTCCGACAGTGCAGCACTCTCTCGGTACTGTACTGGAGTGTTGGCCTAGATTGTGTGCTCAAGTTTCTGGAGCGGGACTTGAACCCACAACCTTCTGACTCAGGTGAGAGTGCTACCACTGAGCCAAGCAGCTAAAAAAGTTAAAATTTAATTCTTATATGTTTACTTTAATGTATGTTTGCCTATTTTGTTATAATTGTGATAATTTAATAATTTGAGAGATCACAGTGCAGAGGAATTTTTTTTTTTCAGTTTAACACCACAATAAGAAAATAAGATTTTTTTAGGAACAGAAAAGCTCCATCAGGTTGATCAAAGCAGCCATTTCTTGATTCATCTCAATTCACTGCATCTGCTTTCAGTCTCCAGAAACATATCTAATTGCCTCATGAACTCATTTATGCTGTTTGCTTCAAATAGCCTTGCTTTCTAACTTGTTGCAGAACTCTAGTAGTATCCTTGTTTGTGAAAAAAATGTTCTGCCTCTCTACTCCTAATTTCCTAATCCTTAATTTGTTTTGCTGGTATTTGAATCACTCAAATTGGTGGCAGGGTCCTCTGGAATCCGTAAAATGAACTCCGGATTTTGGACGCTCAACCTGTACTTCAAAAAGCCTTTACAGAAGGGGAGGGGTGGAGAAACGCGTCAGCGCTACGCGGAGGGGCCCAGGCATTTCCGGACTCGGAACGTGTTTCTGATGTCCAAAGTCCGGAAACGCCCAAGCCCAGGTTGCGATATTTCCGGACTTCGGACATCAGAAACGCGTTCCGTAGTCCGGAAAAACACGAAAACTGGCTCGGCCTTGGTCCCAAGGTTGCCGGATTCAGGACACTCAACCTGTAATAAATTATATCCAACATAATTATATTTGTGACATAAACTTGCGTGTCCCTTCATTTCTATTCAATAATGTGAATGAAAATATATGGTTCAGTATGGAATGATATGACTCGGCACAATTACCACATCTAATTGATGCAAATCAGAAATTGCCTTGCTGTGAGAGTGTGGCGACAGTATTTAAATAATACACTTTCCACATTCCACAAATGAAGACTATTTGGATTTGATGCCAGTGACAGATAAGGATATCTGTCAGATTTGTGGAAGTATCCATAATACTTTAGTGGCTCATAATTTGAAAATGTTAATTCCCACATCCACCCCTGGTGTAAGCTAGGGCACTGAGTACTGAATTTTCTTTGCAAACATAATTTCTGGTGATGTATTTCCACTTATTAATTGTAAGTGTAGGAGTGAGTTGTGGTAAACAAAAATAGTTCAAGTGGACCTTCAGTGGTGGGCAGAAATATGTTTTAATTAAGCTTGGAGAATTATTCTTAATAGAGCATTATCAAGCCTATTTTGTACAATACAGCAAGTTAAATTTGGAATATATTTACAACAACAACAACTTGTATTTATATAGCGCCTTTAATGTAGTGAAATGTCCCAGGGCGCTGCACAGGAGTAAGACAAAAAATTTGACACCGAGCCACATAAGGATAAAGTAGGGCAGATGACCAAAAGCTTGGTCAAAGAGGTAGGTTTTAAGGAGCATCTTAAAGGAGGAAAGAGAGGTAGCGAGGCGGAGAGGTTTAGGGAGGGAATTCCAGAGCTTCGGGCCTAGGCAACAGAAGGCACGGCCACCAAAGATTGAGCGATTATAATCGGGGATGCTCAAGAGGGCAGAATTAGAGGAGCGCAGATATCTCGGGGAGGGGGGGTGGGGTTGTGGGGCTGAAGGAGATTACAGAGATAGAGAGGGGCGAGGCCATGGAGGGATTTGAAAACAAGGGTGAGAATTTTGAAATCGAGGCGCTGCTTAACTGGGAGCCAATGTAGGTCAGCGAGCACGGGGTGAGGGGTGAACGGGACTTGGTGAGAGTTAGGACACAGACAGCCGAGTTTTGGATGACCTCAAGTTTACGTAGGGTAGAATGTGGGAGGCCAGCCAGGAGTGCGTTGGAATAGTCAAGTCTAGAGGTTTTTAGTTCTGATATTAAACAAATTGGACATTGCCAGTTATATAGTAATCACAGTGCTCTAAATTTGATTCTGAAAACACAAAACTTCTCTAATGTGGGGGGAATATTATAAATCTGGCTCTTTATAAATGGTTTAGTTTAGTTGCACAGAGGAAATCTTCCCAACTAATCTTACTGACATTTTTTGTCATTGAGTCAATGGCAGATATTGATCCAAATTAACATATGATATGAATTTAAAATAATTATTTTGTTCATACAAGCCTTGCTTGTTCATACAAGATTTACAACTGTGCCATTTATCTTTATGTTGATTTAGAAAACTAACCCCACCAAAAGTCACACAAAACTCAAAGTGCATTTGCTTTACCATAAACGTTTAGCACAGTTGTTGAAGGAGACAGCACTGTATAAAATACTACAGTATGATTTCACCAGGGAAAATGGTTGACAAATGTTCTGAGTGCCGCATTGAGAAAGATTGCAATTTAAAATTCCAATTTTTTGAAGGCTAAAGCATGCTTAAGTAAATTTTGGTAGGTAAAGTGTAAACTTAGAATTATTAAAATAAAAGATCACCAAAGAGACAGTTTTGCGTCATTATTATTCAGCCTTGACATTAGTAATCCTGCTGTTGGGAATGATTATACTTCACTAGATGATCTTCGCCACTCTTCCATGTTTGCATTAGCTAACTGATGATTTTTTTGTGTTATGCTAATTATTGGTCCAACTGGGAGTGAAATTAGAAATGAAATATTAATGGTGATTTTCATTTGGAAGCAGCTTTAATTTATTCCCATGTCCAAGTACCGTACTCAGGATTGGGACTACAGTATATATGAAACGTATGTTGGGGGGAAGGGTGTAGAATCTACTTTTTGTTTAGAAAGTCGTTGATTTTCTGTGGTATGTTCATGGGAGGAAAATATATAATGCAGAAGCACTATGTTTTAATCAAAATTATTTCATGTTCTTGTGTGTGTTTTTGGTGTCAAATTTTGTCTGATTAGCTCCTGTGAAACACCTTGGGACGTTAAAGGTGCTATATAAATGCAAGCTATTGTTGTATGCTTACATTATTTTGAAGAAGTGACTGATTGTATAGGAAAAGAGACTGCAGTAACTGTGTTTATGGCACGTGATAAGATGTCTCACAAGAGGCTTGTTACAAAAATTCAAGGCTTATGGTATCAGAGCCTGGATTGAAAGTTGGTTGAAGACAGGAACCTAAGGGTTAGGATTAATGGATTGGAGAATGGTTGGAAATAGTATACCCCAGTGGTCAGCATGTATAAGAGAGAGATTGATTATTTGCACCGGACATAAGGAACACAAAATCAAAATTTGTTGACAGCACAAAAGTAGGAGGTTTGGCCAAACAGCTAGAAAGCATCAGGAGGACATAGACGGGCTAGCTGAATGGGCAGCAGGGGAAAAGCAATTTAATGTGGGCTAGTGTGAGGTAATGCTTTTTGGGAGGAAACAAGGAAGAGGAGTATGAAGTCAGTGAAGTGATGGCGAACAGTACGGAGGAACAGAAAGGCTGCGAATTGGCCGGCGCTCAAGAGGGTGGGTTCGGAGGCGGGTCAGGTGTTAAATCCAAAATGATTGACGGCAGGTTAGGAACCTGCCCCTAACTCCCCTCCACGCCACTTTCCAAAGTGTCGGGAGAGATATTTAAGGCTGTTATCAGCTTGTTAACTCCTTGTTAAATGCTATTTTGCCAGGGTAATTCCATTTTCACACATTTTCAATGTGTTTCACGCCATTCGGCAACCACTCCAGCTGAGTGAGTCGGGTTCTCCAACGAGCTGAATAGTTTGCAGCTGCAATTTGCAGCATATAAACTTACCTATCATTTCAGTTCAATTTAAAATGTCCGTTGTGGCTGAATTCATGATTTTGAGGGGACCTTTGAGCTGTATTGAGGTTGTGAGTGTGTGCGGTGATCTCTATATGCACTGTCACCTCCTCGGAATAAGGTCTCTCCCCATTGACTTTCTCCTGATAACATCTCATCCTAAACTGGCAGATATAACAAGTAGAATGGGGACCATTTATACTCTCTCATCCTGTTCCTCGGATGCGGAAGAGGATCTTCCGCTGCAGCAGCAGCACCCCCAGGCACAGCAGCAGTACCAACAACAAGAGCGCCAACCTTCTCCTCAGCCTCCAGATGCTGCACAGGGCAGACGCCGTCGGGGCTTGGCTGGCCCGTGCCTCAGGAGATACCCCCAAAACAGGGTTTACAGGCAGAGGATGAGCTTCCTCAACATGAGTGAGCAGCACTGCCAAAGGAGGCTGAGACTTTCGCGAGAGGTAGTCGCAGACATCTGCACAATGCTGGACCAAGACTTGCAGCCCAGAGGAGCGGGTGGACACTCCTTACCAGTGGCTGCCAAAGTCACCACTGCCCTCAACGTCTTTGTGTCAGGGTCCTTCCAGGGATCAGCAGCAGACATTAGCGGCATCTCCCAGTCGGCCGCCCACAGATGCATCACGCAGGTTACCGATGCCCTCTTCGCAAAGACCGCCAATTACATCCACTTTTCAGCTGATGAAGCCAGTGTTACCACGCGGGCACTAGGCTTTGTCAATCTGGCTGGCTTTCCACGGGTGCAGGGCGTCATCGCCTGCACCCATGTCGCCATCAGGGCAACCCATAATAACCCAGCAGTATTTGTGAACCGCAAGGGCTTCTACTCCCTTAACCTGCAGCGGGTGTGTAACCACAGGAAGAGCATCATGCATGTGTGCGCAAAGTACCCTGGCAGCTGCCATGACTCCTACATCCTGCACCAGTCCACTGTGCCTCAGCTCTTCGCTCCTCTAAACGACCCTTCAGGATGGCTCCTTGGAGACAAGGGCTATCGTGGCTAATGACGCCGATGAGGAGACCCTCAAACGAGTCCGAGGAACGCTACAATCAGAGCCACATCTCCACCAGAAGTGTCATTGAGCAGACGATAGGGTTGCTAAAAATGCGCTTCAGATGCCTGGACAGATCAGGCGGAGCCCTGCTGTACGCACCAGCCAGGGTCTCTAGAATCATCGTTGTCTGCTGTGCCCTGCGCAACATTGCACTGCAACGGGGATTAGTGCTGCCTGAGGAACAGGTCGCAGAGCACACAGAGGAGGGAGGAGGAGGAGGAAGAGCCGAATGAGGTTGCAGATGAGGAACACTTGGAGGAGGCGGCTGAGCCAGTGCGACCAGCACGCGAGCACATTGCTGCTCGTCAGGCAAGGGATGGCCTCATCCGTGCCAGATTCAACTAACTTTAGGCATCACAGACATGTGGCTGCCACATCCACGTGAGGGTTCGCATGACCCCACTTCCATACCATAGAGCATCCCCCCAATGAACTGTGCATTCATAGCCCTTTCACCACCATTGCTTCAGATGAAAGGAGCCCTCACCTCTCGCTGTGCCACCTCCACTTGTGAGAACACATAGGGCAATGCTTTGAAACATTCACATGACATCACTTTAATACATTAAAATAAAAGAACACAAACGTTACACTGATTTATATGAAAGCACCCAAGTGACTACCCTTGTGACTATTTGTGTGTTAGCTTTCTCTTACGCGTGCTTCTTCGTGGTGCTTCCCCTGTGGCTTCAGCAGAAGCAGAGGCAGTCTGCTCACTTCCCTGCTGCGCCTGCTTTGACGCCTTTGGTGGCCGTCCTCTGGGCCGTGGAGCCTGTGAGGGCCCCGCCAAAGTCTGCTTTTCCTGTGGCTGTGCAAGGGCTGACTCGGCCATCTCTGTTTGGGGAGGCATCTGGGGCTCTGACCGAGGGGTTGACAATGGGATGGCAGTGTGAGTGCTTGGAGAGGAGCCCCCACTTCCATTTCCCCTTCCACCACCATCCTGTCATGAGCCACCCGCACTTCTCTGCCAGCAAGTTGCTGGAGAACACCTTGCTGCACATCAGCGGGGCCATGAGGACCCGTGTCTGTGCTGACATTCCTCATAACAAAGACATCCATGAACCTCTGGTTTCTCTCCTCGATAGATGCCCATCTATCCTCCATAGCTGACCATCTGTTTAGAAGTGTTACCATGTTCTCCTGTGTCTGTCCTCCAAGAAGGTTGCTATCCTTTCCATGGCGGGACCTACGTTTGCCAGAGCCTGCACCATGGCGCTGCTCATATTTGAGATGGACTCCTCCATTCTCTGCATACTTAGTCACCATGGTTGCTAACCCAGTCAGAGCCTCCTGCACTTGTTCCTGAAGCTCCAGCACCACTCTCTTTCTGGATGGCCCCCGAGGCTCAGCGCCTGCATGCTCAGCAAAGCTAGGAAAGTCCTGCGGCCTCTGACGAGGACTCTCCACTGCTGTCACTTGTGAGTTGTGAGACACCAGGTGACAACACTACTCTATCTCGCTTTGGACCCACCGAGGTGTGTGTCTCTGCGCTGGTGCAGGGTGCGCTCATTTCTGCTGACACTGCTCCCTCAGAGTCTGGAGCTTCCTCTGAGAAGTCCTCCTGCTCTTCCTCCTGGACAGTAGGGAGTGGGGCTCTTGATTGTCCTGTGGGAGAGTTAAGACGTGATATGTAGGTTGCAAACACAGTCTCTTATGCAAGTCATTAGCATTCAATCTCTAGGAACATCAGATCCCATATCAGTCACTCCTGAATGCCAAATCAGATGTTTGGTAAATATTTCTGTCACCGGGTTGTTCGGCTGAGCCTGTCTCTCCGTCCCCCACTTCATGTTCCTCAACAACTCCAACAGTGTCCAGAGCTGCCTCCTCAGCATGGGTTAGCTGCGCCACAGATGGTGGTCTTCCTGTTCTCTCCCTCTCCCTCTTATTGTGGGATCTCTTTTCCTGCAATGTGGGACAGAAGTGCAGTCTTAGTGAGAGTGATGGAATGAGTGTAAAGAATGGATAGGATAGATGTTTGGAGGGAGACTATGATGGAGTGAGGTGCCAATACCAATTTCGTTCCTTGTGAGTTGTTAGGTGTTGTCGTGGCATAGTATTGAGAGCGAGTGTGAGGGGTGCATAGGAAGATGGGGATGTGATTCTGTACAAATGGAGAGAGGGATGGGTGACGGTGTAACGGGTGTTGGGGTGAGTTAGTATGTGCAGGAGTAGGGCTGGCAATGCAGATTGATGGGGATGTGAAGACAGGCACAGCAGAATGAAGTTAAGTGTGCTGTTACACTCACTTTTGATGAACGTAGGAGATCATTGAACCTCTTCCTACACTGGACCCAGGTGCGTGTACAGATGGACCTCGCACTTACCTCCTCAGCTATTTGCAGCCAGGCTGCCTTGGTATGCTGAGGAGGCTTCCTCCTTCCATCCAAAGAGAACAGAACCTCCTTGCGCCCTCTTACTCCCTCCACAAGAACATGGAGGGAGTCATCATCAAAGCGGGGAGAAGCCTTTGTTCTAGGGACAGTCACCTCGGCAAACAGCAGCACTCAGGTGCATCAAAATGTAAATGAAAGGCAAAGGGTACATGGCCCCCTTAATTGCAACTGCTTCAAAGACGCCATCAAAGGCGAGCTGCAGACACGCACCCACTGATCCGGGTAGCGCGCACAGTGGGCTTAATAAGCCCAATCTACTGAAAATCATTATCTCATTGCGGATCCAGCTGGTAGCGGATCCAGCCGGCAGTGGGTCCAGAACCCGCCAGACAGCGAACCCGACGCCAACCCGCCTCCAGACAGAAAATCCAACCCAAAGACCTAGGGTTACAAATACATAATTCCTTGAAAGTGAGTGCGGGTAGAGAAAGCATAAAAAAGACCATAACTGTTGTGGGTTTTATAAATGGGGGCCTAGAGTACACGAGGAAAGGGATTATGATAAATTTGTGCTAGGTAATGATTAGGACACAGTTAAGAGCACTGTGTGCAATTTTGGACCCCCCCCCCCATTATAGAAAGGAGATTAACATCATAGAGACAGCATAGATTCACCAGGATGATGTCAGGGATTAAAAACTGGTTATGAGGAGAGCTTTCAAATACTGGGACTATTTCCCCTCGAGAAGAGAAGACCAAGAGGAGGTTTTTAAAATGGACTCTTTCCTGTGGTGCTGGTGTCAGTGACAAGGCCAAGGGGTCATTCATTTCATTGAGAGTGAGGAAAGAGGTTCGGCCAAACTTATTCACAGAGAATTGTTGGAGCATGGAATGCTTTTCAACAGGGAGCAGTTGAAGCCGTGACCATACCATTTTTTAAGGGAAGTGTTGTTAAAATTTGTGAAGCAAAGGAAGATACAAGGTTATGGGGAGAGTGCAGGCAGTGCGATTTGTTTTGGATTGCAATGGCTAAGAGCTGGCACAGACATGATGGGTCGATTGGCCTCCTGTGCTTATAAACTTCTATGGTTCTGGATTTCTTATTGTTTGATTTCTGCCTATTTGAATGAAAACCTGCACTTGAAAGTGGCCTGATTTCTGTTATATTTGGTAAATCATAGATCCAAGTTATTAATTTATAGAAACAAATTATTTTGAATGATAATGAATTTAAGTCTCTAACAATGAATTTCCTATTCTAAAGTCAGTTTGTATATATAAGATACATATTGCGGAACAGATGCTGGATTTAATGCACACCACATTCCTTTAGATGGAATTATTGGAATTTTCATAGTTCCTATTGATGGGAAATAATAAGATAAATGACCGAGACAGAAACCAGAATGAAATCGAGGCAATATTTTATGTTCAGAAGTCCTTAAAAGCCTTATCTGCTGGATATAAAATGGAAAACAGCATTTTTTTAATTTCTGAAAGTTGTTTGGCAAATTGTGAGATGACATTTACTCTGGGAATGACTTGACGCACGCACGGTTCGGCCCCTGCTAGAAACTTGTCGCAGCTGGTTACAGAAATGAGTAGGGAATGAACCAGTCAGAATGGCTCTTCACTTTAAAATAATCCTTCTAAATAGTTTTATTTATGTTCTCATGTTAAATGGCAAATTTTATAATTGATTAATTTGTATGTGACAAGCATTTAATGACTGTTAACTTACAGTTTTATAATAACATTTAATCAGCTGTAATTTTATATCTGGCATAAAGTATTACTAAGATTTGTCTGAGGAATATAGCCAGCGTCGTATAAAAGGATGAAAACAGCTAACTAAGCACAGACCAGGAATCAAAGAAGCAATCCTTAAAAAGATGAAATGCATTCTAAACTATAGGCAAAATAATTCAGCATTTTTGCCAGAAAAAGATGTTGGGTGCATAAATGTTAGTTATTTGCGAGATCTTGTGTAGGGGCTACCATCATGATTATGTGACAGTGTACTCTTTGTTTCATTGCCATCTGACATCTTACTAGAAGTAGTGTTTACATCTGAAAATTGGCAGCAAGTCCGAGGTCGATTTTACTTACAATCTTTGAAGTTTTGTTCAACCAATTCTTGAAGGTTCGGATACTAAGAGTATACATTTCCCCATGACATTTCTACCTTGCGGTGAATTATGAGTCAATGTGTCAGAGCTCACTACCCCCTCCGCCGCCCCCCCCCCCCCCCGCCGCCCAACCCATGCATCAGTGGATTTGTTCAGTCAGTAGCTGAGCTACGCAGCCGAGAAAAATATGTGCTGACTTGGCAGATCTCACCCAGGGCAGTGGTTGTGACCGTACAGTTGGCCTTAGCGCTCATGAATTAGGAAGGGAGAAAAATCAGCTAGGGTTCACGTTCCTGATCACCATCCAGCCACTTTGCTTGGAAGTGTGAATGTGTAGAGATAGATTGGGCACAGGATTGGGGTTAGCTGTGATCCTCTGTATGGTGAAATAGCCTTGTCAACACTGTACCTGCTGCACGTGGAACCATTCCCCAGCAAGGAGTCGATGCCTTCAGCACAAAAGGGAAGCTGAGAAAATTTTAAGGAAAAATAAATCCGTAAGTGTCAACTTGCATTCATAACTCTCCTGTAAAAAAAAATTAATTCCACTTAAGGCCACTCTTGTTTAGTTATAAAACTGATAAGGAATGAGTAGCCATTTAGGAATACCAGAGCGTATTATTTTTCAACAAGTGGTTGTTGGGGGCAACGTGGTTATTTAAAAACGTGATTATTAAAACAATATTTTTTTTTAACTGGACACGACTGGAATCCTCAGTGGGCCTGAACTCCAGCTATGTGTTGAAATAGCTTAAAAAGTGATGCTTTCAGCCTAGCCTGCAATGCACTGCCTGATAGGGCGGTGGATACAGGTTCAATTGTAGCCTTCAAAAGGGAATTGAATAAATATTTGAAGGAGAAAAAATGACAGGGCTATGGGGAAAGAGCGGGGGAGTGCGACTAACTGGATTGCCCTTTGAAAGAGCCGGCACAGACTCGACGGGCCAAATGGCCTCCTTCTGAGCTGTACTATTCTATGATTAAATGTTCTGCTCAGTTGAGCTCTATGTTTGCCTACTCTATCTGTATTTCTTGTGTGTAATGTGCCAAAGTACAGGAAACTTTGGTTTATCCGGAGGTTAACTCCGGAATGCTTGAGCCACCGGCAAAAATCAGGAGCCGTTTCGTTAGGTTTTTTTTCTTTTCGTTGCTTTTTTTTCTCCAGTCCTGGCTCTGCAAGGTCTCGCTGAAGCTGTTGCTAAGCTACAGAGACGCTTGCAAGGTACGGCCGACTGTTTAGAAGCTGTTGCTAAGCAACAGGGTTTGTTGCCAGATACGGAGCTCAAAATCTCCGTATGTTTCAACATTAGCGCTGGTTTGTCCGGCAGTTTTGATGGGACGGCAACAGCTCGGTCCCGTCGGTGCCGGATAGCAAAAAGTTTCCTGTACTTGGTGGACATGAGCATATCCCAATTTGACCTAATATGCAAACTGTTAGTGAAGGAATTACCTTTCTTTATGAGCATGTATTATTTTGGCAAACCCATGCATAAAGTTCCTTGTAAAATATGAAACACCATACACTGCCATTACATCTTATAATGAAATATAACCTATTTCTAATATTCCTGTCCTAATATCAATTTTATAAAAATTACATTTAATCATAAACATAGAACTTTTTGATGAAAGTAAACAGTCCAGCTTTCAGGTGAACAAAAAGAGGACAGTATCCCCCCTAGAGAGGTGTACTCCCTCTTTGATTCAGAAGGTCGTGTGTTCAAGCCCCACACTTGGTCTTGAGCACATAATCTTGGCCGATACTGGAGTGCTGCGACTGAGGGAATGCTGCATCGTTACATGTGCTGTCTTTTCAGATGATATGCTAGACCAAGATCCCGTCTTCCTGTTCAGGTGGACGCCACAGATCCCATGGTGAAATTTGAAGGCGGCAGGGGAGTTCTCCCAATGTCCTGGCCATTATTTATCCCTCAACTCACATCAGCAAAACAGATTAGCAGGTCATTATCTCATGGCTGTCTATGGGACCATGCCATGCACAAATTGGCTGCCACATTTACCTACAAAACAACGGTGACTGTACTTGAAAAGTAATTCATTGGCTTTGGAACATCCTGAGGATGTGAAAGGCACTGTATAAATGGAAGTCTTTGCTTTTCTATCTTTAATTTGATAACAGCAGGTGTTGAGTAATTCTTATTTGATAAAAAACCTGTGGTAAAGATAATATGTAAATGTGCTTGCTTTTTCTGCTCTTCTTTGAAGACCCTTGACTCAAGAAGAGATAGCTCAGCGACGGGAGCAGGCCAGGAAAAGACATGCAGAAAAACTTGCGAATCAGGTGCAGCAGTTGGAACAAAGCCCACCTGGGCAGACCCTCGAGATCTCCCCAGCCAACGCAGGCACAAGAGGTGAAAGTTCTGATTGTTGTAATTGGTATTTATGCTGGAGGGGAAAAAGCGGTCCTTGTACTCTCAAAGTATATATTTTTAATTTTAGTAACAGACCTTTTGATAAAATATTTTAGCATCTTTTCGCCAATGAAAATTGTGTAATAACATCAACTAACACAACAAAGTGGAGGGAATCCCTGAAGGTTTTTGATCTACAGATTGGAATGTCAGAAGCATAAATGTTACCATCTGTAACATTTTTAATAATCACTTAGTAGATCTCCTGTCCTGTTGCTGACACGAAGCCGGGGGAAATAGTATTTTATAAGGAAGTATTCAGTGCACAATTATTTAATTAATTATTAAGCAGCACCTAGCGTGCTTCCTCCGAAGTGCTGCGAGATGTTTCGTGGGCAGGTTTATTCATTCCTGGCTGGCTGGGTGCTGCTGAAATCCAATTGTATGTACTTATGGCATTTGTTGGCAGCAGATTTATTAATTGGTTCAATTTATAGGTGGCTTACTGGTTCCAAAGCCCATGGGTTGACGCTGGACTGATTCTGCGCTGGCAGTCTGTCGTCAAAAATAGATCAGCTTTATTGACACCAGAATTAATACTATAGTTAATTGGGAGTTCCCCACTGACCCTGAATTCTATCCATGGCCTGGCGGATCCCTTTACCGAGCAATAAAAAAAAACGTTTTGAGACTGTATTTATTTATTTAATTATTTGGCAGTTTCCATGCTACCTGCAAAACTTGATTGTACCTGCCACATTTGTCTACAAATTGAATCAATTACTATTTACTATATATTATTTATTTCATTTAATTTTTTATATATATATATGTATGTATATATGTATATCATATGTATTATACGATTACCAGTTTCTGTGTGGTTGGAACGGGAGATGGCGCTGGTGGTGGTGCAGTTGGCCAGTGAAGGCACAACAGCTCCACCAGTGGTGGGAGGGTGGCAACTGCAACGTGACAGTTGACATAAAATTTAATGGTAAATGATCATCAAAAATGTACAAGTACAGAGCCACTGTAGCATTAAATTATGCCACTTTTTCATGAGTCTACACTCATTATTAAAAATCATTTTATTTTCTCATTAATTCCTTTTGCAAAACTTTTTGCCTTAACTTTTGACTTTATTGGTCATTTTTGTTCGGCCAGTGAAGCATTCCTTTGTAAAGACTCATCTTGTGCATTCCTTGTTCTTGACTTTGGTGTAAGTATGACGAGTAAACCTGATTCATTTAAAAAATCAATGAAGCAAAATATTTGTTGTGTTGAGCAATCGTCTGACTACATTTTAAATTGCCCGGTACCCAGTTTATACTTAATAACATTTGCTTTTATTATAATCGTAAGACAAAGATTTACATGTCTTTATTTTTCATTCCACTGAAGACATTCAGGTAGTGAGCCAGATGGAGCAGGCAGGTCCAAACACTTGCAGACAGGAGAGAGAGCAGAAAGAGCGCTTCATTGCATTTGCCAGGGTGTACAGTGGAACAGTCCGCAGAGGGCAGAAGTTGTTTGTGCTTGGACCAAAATATGACCCTTCAGAGGCTTTAGCCAAGGTGTGTACATATGCATTTCAGTGTTTGAATACCATTCTTCCAAATTTCCTGTTCCAAAATTGATTAGAGTGGATTCTGTCTCAATGTAGTGGTGCTTGGTGATACTACAGGTACTTGTTTGAGGTAAAACTGTTTTACATATGGACGTGGATTTATATATGAAACAGTGGTGACTATAATGCTCACTGAGATTCACTGTGCAATAATGTCAACCAAGCTGTTCTTTTTTTGAGCAAAATATTGTTGAAAAGGTATCATCTTCACGAAAAAGTGTTTATTCAGCAGAACCTTTTGTTTGCAGAGGGAAGCGAGCCAGAAGAAACGTGCATCATTTTCCTCACTGCGGCATCACATGCAAGGTGCTGTGATGGCAGAGTCAATGCACCTTGGTCATCAGATTGTACTTCTTTGTGCAGCATCCAAGTGAAGCTGCTCAGATTGACTTCACGTCAGTGGTTCAGATATATTCTGGCTGCTCATACAAATGTATAGGGAACTGATCCAGTACAGCTTTTACTGTACAAATGTGCAATTAGCAGAGAATTGAGCTTGGAATCAAATCAAATCAACTTTTATTGTCATTGTTAGTGCACAAGTGCAGTACAACGAAATGTAGGCTTGCGGCTCCCGAGAGTGTACATTTAGATTAAGAAGGAAGGTGAAAATGCTCAGTCTCGGGAGAAACAAAGCCGCTGCGTCCGTGCGTGCCGCCATTTTTCTCCATGTCCAGAGCCTTCCTTAATGTTTTAAGAGCATAAAAAGATTTTCTGTGTTACTAATTAAGAATTGGTGTGTATAAATTACAGAGTTGCTGGTTTTGATTAAATAATTGATAGAAAAGTACCCTTTCTTATTTCCTACTTTAAGGATGTCCCCTTAAACGCACACAAAATAAGGACCAGATAAATGTAGCAAACTAAATGATGATATTGGGGTGAAGTGAAGTGGTTCAGTGAATGGAACAACAGGATCGACCTGAACAAACAATCAAAATTGTACACTTAGTAATGAGTTGTGCAGAGCAGCTGGATGTTAAAGCTACGTATATTGCTATCTAAGAGACAGAGAGACGAGAGCAGGGGAAGACAGATAAGAGAAAATAGTGGCAGTAGATATAGAAACAAATAACATTACGGACAGCTGTGAGGGTCTGCCGAGAGTATGCAAAAGTTTAACATCTGAAGCAATTCTGATGCCGACATTTTCGTGCTCATCGCTGTAAAAGCTTATGGCAAAGGATGAAATAGTGCTGGTAGCAGAATTACTTACGATCGTTATTTGAGGGGATTGGAAAGAATGAGCAGAATAATTAACTTCAGTGGGTGGTTAATAAGGTTGTACATATAGAAGGGAATTGACTGTCGGAAGCTGGGGAAAGAACACATGCAGGAAGGATGGTCCACACATACTGAGATAGAGCAATGATATTGGTGCATAACATAAATAGTATTAGGGAATCATTTAATCTAGATTTAGAAAGGGGGCAAATGACAGAAGACAGATGAGTGAATATTTCTAGCTGATTAAAATGTAGGAACAAATCATATTCAGGGTAGAAGAAGAAATTCAAATGGAATAGTATTGGAGGCTAAACTTAACTTATTTTGTACTAATTCAAGGAGCATTTGCACCAGACTTCTGAATTATAGATATATGCAGCTAAAGAAATGATTGGTATGACAGGCATTGCAGAAACATGCAGGTGGAAGAAGGATCAAGATGGATCTACAAGGTTACAGAATATTTAGCAAAAATAGACATTTTAAGCTTGGTGAAGCATTGACATCATTGGTAAGATACGATGGCCCTGACATTCTTGGGGGGGGGGGAACGGCAGAAGCCCGGTTTCCACCCAGGGGAGCCTGCAAGATGGGGGGTGGGAGGAGAACCTGGCTGTTTAAATTCTGGCTCTTTAAATTCCAGTGGAGGTGGGTGCTGTGGACGGATTTTCCATCAAAGAGGCATGTTGCCAGGAGTTCCTGATATTCCACCCTTGAAAACGTTCATAAGAACATAAAACGTAGGAGCAGGAGTCGGTCATTCGGCCCCTCGAGCCTGCTCCACCATTCAATAAGATCATGGCTGATCTGATCTTGGCCTCAACTCCACTTCCCTACCCGCTCCCCATAACCCTCGACTCCCTTATCGTTCAAAGATCTCTCTATCTCCACCTTAAATATGTTCAATGACCCAGCCTCCACAGCTCTCTGGGGAAGAGAATTCCAAAGATTCATGACCCTCTGAGAAGAAATTCCTCCTCATTTCCGATTTAAAAGGGTGGCCCCTTATTCAGAAATTATGCCCCCTAGTTCTAGATTCCCCCATGAGGGGAAACATCCTCTCTGCAGAATTGAGAGCTAATCTTCTGATTGCCCCAAATCTTTACCAGGATAAGGTCATTGACCCCAAAGGGCTGAAGCTTTTTCTTCTGGTCAGTAGAGCCTTAGGGAGCTTGCGCTGGCGGAACAAGTTGTAATTCCTTTTTATGCACCAGCTCATAAGGTAGATAGCGAGCTGCTTAGGAAAGCAGGACAAATTATAATCACCGCAGCTTTCATAATCCCAGTGGTATAAAATGAGCACTCAACAGCTAACTAGAAAGGAGATATGAAAGTACAAGCAATCTCATCAAGATAATTGCTGACTGCTTCTTAACACAATGTGTGAGACTGAGTACTATAGTCGATGGTCCATTAAATCTAGTCCACCAGAACTGGAAATTAACCACAAAGTAAGTGAGCACTTGGGTTCCAGTGAATGTTGCATGGTCAGCTAAGGTCAAAAATAAAAATAGATCAATAAGACTGTAGAAAAGCAAATACTGGAGCTGGAAGAGCTCTGCAGAGATTAAGTGGGAAACATTACTGGAAAATAAAACAGGAGAACATTTTAATTTTTATGGCTATCACGTTAGTTAAGCAGCAGTGTAAAAATACATCCCTGTTGCAAATTTACAAATCTGCTCTTGATATTCTCAGGTTCAGCATCACTAATCTGTCCTGTGAGTGGATCCCACATCCCTTACAGTCAGAAGTTTATCAATATCTAGTCGTATAATTGAATGACCTGGGTCAGTACAATAAAGCCCCAAGTTAAAACAGCTGGATACTGTAACCTCACACGCGCCCCCACATGTGCTTCTCCTGTATTTCCGAAAGGCAGACTGATTTAACACTTCAGTGAGACGAGGCCAGGGGAAGAAAGTCAAGCAACTGGTTTATTGTACAGATTACACATGACTGAACAGTAGTAAGTCCGGAATTTTAACTTATTTCATAATGCTTCCTATAACATATAAAATAAGGTCACATGCCACGCTCTACCTTTTAGCGAGTTCGAATACTCTTGAAACGCTTACCCTTTTCTTCCAGAAGAGGACCTTGTCCCTCTAGTACTGTCGTCCCATTTCCAGCTACAGCAGACAGCCTCTGAGACCGTGTGTTTTGCTCTTCTAGTCTTGTCTGTACAGGGAATGTGCTCTGATGCTCCCGGGTTGGCCAGTAGGTTGCCAATTAAACTACCCCCGCCCGCCCAGGAATGGGTTTCTGCCAGACTACCTGTCCTGAGCTCACATGCAGAGTAGCCATTTCAGCATATTATGCGCGAAAGTTAGCAACTTATTTATTTGTCTTGATTGGATAAAGATAACAGTTTTTATTCACGAGCGCCCAAGCGAGTTGGGTTATTGTTCAAATTACTCCAAATCTTTTCCTTCATTCGGAATTTTAAAAAGGGCATTTAATCTTAGGATCTTAGATTCGATTTTGTATCAAAACCATATTGGAACTTGAACCAAGAATCCCTCCCAGATAAAATAGACTGAAATTCTGAAATGTGAAAGCCCATGCAGAGAAATTGAGCTAAAATTTCAGTGCTGGGTAGCACTCTGAGTCAGGTTGTGGGCTCAAGCTCCACTCCAGAGACTTAAACACTTAATTGCACTTCAGTGCAGTTGTGAGGGAGTACTGCATTGTCAGAGGTGCCAGATGAGACATTAAACCATGACCTCATCTGCCCTCTCAGGCGGATGTAAAAAACCCCACGGCACTATTTGAAGAAGACTTGTCTCCATGTCCCAGCCAACATTTATTTTGTTGCTGTATGTGGGACCTTGCTGTGTGCAAAATGGCTGTCATAAAGAAAGAAAGACTTGCATTTCTATCGCGCCTTTCACGACCTCAGGATGTCCCAAAGTGCTTTACAGCTACTTTTTTAAAGTGTAGTCACTGTTGTAATGTAGAAATGTTCCCTATATTAGAACAATGACTACACTTCAAAAGTACTTTGTTGGCTGTAAAGCACTTTGGGACATTCTGCGGTCGTGAAAGATGATATGAAAATGTAGGTGCGTTCTTTGTTACTTTACCTAGCACCAAAAGAAGTGCCCAGGAACAAGCTGCTCTCACAACTGGCGCTGGAGCTTGCCGCTCCTTATCAGTGAAATTATTATTAATGGATGAAGGAATATTAATGTTCCAATAACCCACATCATGTACGATACCCTTACTACAGTGAAGCCTGTATAAACGGACACTCCCAAAAAGCAGAAAAACAGACACTTGTTGACGGTCCCAAATAACTTGCATTGTAAAAGATACAAGCGGCACTCTGAATGCACGGATACTCGCAAATTATGAGTCTCAATCGGTATCAGGGTTTGAATCCCCCCTTCCGCAGTCGCTGTCTCTGTCGGTATCTGGGTTTGAATCCCCCCCCCCCAGTCGCTGTTCCTGTCGGTATCAGGGTTTGAATCCCCCCCCCACCCCTCGCAGTTGCTGTTCCTGTCGGTATCTGGGTTTGAATCCCCCCCCTCGCAGTCGCTGTTCCTGTCGGTATCTGGGTTTGAATCCCCCCCCCCCCTTCCGCAGTCGCTGTTCCTGTCGGTATCTGGGTTTGAATCCCCCCCCTCGCAGTCGCTGTCTGTTGGTATCAGGGTTTGAATCCCCCCCCCCCCTCGCAGTCGCTGTCCCTGTCGGTATCAGGGTTTGAATTCCCCCCCCTCGCAGTCGCTGTCCCTGTCGGTATCAGGGTTTGAATCCCCCCTCGCAGTCGCTGTCCCTGTCAGTATCAGTGTTTGAATCCCCCCCCCCTTCCCAGTCGCTGTCCCTGTCGGTATCTGGGTTTGAATCCCCCCCCCCCCCTCGCAGTCGCTGTCCCTGTCGGTATCAGGGTTTGAATTCCCCCCCCTCGCAGTTGCTGTCCCTGTCGGTATCTGGGTTTGAATCCCCCCTCGCAGTCGCTGTTCCTGTCGGTATCTGGGTTTGAACCCCCCCCCTCCACCGTTGCTGTTCCTGTCGGTATCTGGGTTTGAATTCCCCCCCCTCGCAGTCGCTGTCCCTGTCGGTATCTGGGTTTGAATCCCCCCCCCCCCTCGCAGTCGCTGTCCCTGTCAGTATCAGGGTTTGAATCCCCCCCCCCTCGCAGTCGCTGTCCCTGTCAGTATCAGGGTTTGAATTCCCCCCCCCCCGCAGCCACTGTCCCTGCCAGTATCTGGGTTTGAATTCCAGCCCCCAGTCGCTGTCCCAGGCGGTATTGGGGTTTTTTATCCCCCCCACCTTGCAGTCATTGTCTCTTCCTGTATTGAAGTTTGAATTCCCGTGTAGCAGCTGTCAGGACATACAGTAACCATTTTGAAAATAAGGGACATCGGCAAAAAAAGGACAGCTGATGCAAGTCCCTGAGGTGTGTGTAATTTACAGGTTTCACTGTATTTCATTAGATTCTTGTCATTTTATAAATTCCATGTATTATCTGTTGCACTGAGGTGCTTGGATAGTCTGACAAGTTTCTAGCTAACATGATCATATTGTTTATTTTTGTTTTTTGAACAATAAATTATGCTATACATTACAGTTCTTTGTCAAAATTACTTGGTGAAAACTGAGCAAGTTCTTAGCTGATTAACGTCAGCAAGTAATATTTGATTAAAGTGTGGTGTGATGATACCCCTAAAGTCATTTAGGGCTATATTGAGGGATTATTTCCCAGAGGCTGGCCAGGTGGAAACAAAACTTTGGCAGATTATTTAAATTGTGCATACAAACAAGAAAAACTCTTCGAGCCCAAAATTCGTCTTGTAACAAAAAGCATGAGAATACCTGCTCCGTTGTAATTAACAATCTACTGACCAAATTGCGGAACACGTGCTTTGAAATGTGCTGTTTCTGTGGAGGCATTTTTATCAGCTTTTTTATTACAGGTAAAGCAGAAAATCCAATTTTTCCATTAAAAGAGGAATATTATCCTTTAGTGTTGTTGGATATTAATATTTTTGAAAGCTGGATATCCTGCTTATACATATTTGTGCTTCATTGCAAACTAGATTTTTTTTCTTAATAAGCAGGCACGTTGAGAATTTTGACTTGTACTAAGAATGGCCAAGTGCTCTGAACTTGCACAAAATACACTTGTAAAATACAGGAAACTCTCTGGTATCCGGCACCGACGGGACCGGGATGGTGCCGGTTGATTAAAAATTCCGGATGACGGAGAGGGTTATCTACCGAGGCTATTTTTAGGAAACGAAGAGTCGGACTCCTGTTATTGAGGTGTTCGGACTTCTGACAGCGCCAAGAAGCCAAGTAGTGGCAGTTTGGAGAACTACCCCCACTGACTAACTCGGCCACCGCGGGAGACTCGGACTCGGACTTGGCAACATTTCCGGTTATTGAGGTGTTTTCGGAGTATGAATTTTGCTGGTTAATAGAGAATTCCGGATATTTAGGTGCCGTTTAAATGAGAGTTTCCTGTAGCATACAACTACTATAAAAAAGCAATCATATTTCACAACAGAAAAATAGTTGTGTTTTTTTTTTAAATTATGCCCTTTCACTTACAGGGGCATGATTGTGCACTTTTGCCTGCTGACATTTTGATAGCTTTTTATTCTTCCCTATGAATGCTTTTCTGACTCTTGCTCTCCGGTCTACATTTCAATATCTAGCAGCTTTTTAAAAATCAAGATCAGAATGATTGGCCTGCTTCAGGTAGATGGCCAATAATGATAGCTCACAAAGCATTCTACTCCACATTGTTCCTTCCACTCCACTCCATAGTGTGAGAACTGCACAATTTATGTTGGCCGCCAGGTTGCCCATTGTCCTATGTTGGTATTCAGGTAAACATGCAAGAAAGAAAGAAAGACTTGCATTTCTACAGCGCCTTTCATGACCTCAGGACATCTCAAAATGCTTTACAGCCAATGAAGTACTTTTGAAGTGTAGTCACTGTTGTAATGTAGGCACCGGGCAGCCAATTTGCACACAGTAAGCTCCCACAAACAGCAATGTGATAATGACCAGATCATCTGTTTTTGTTATGTTGTTTGAGAAATAAATATTGGCCAGGGCACCAGGGATAACTCCCCTGCTACTCTTTGAGATAGTGCCATGGGATATTTTATGTCCACCTGCGTGCGCAGACAGGGCCTCGGTTTAATGTTTCATCTGAAAGACGGCACTGCCGACAGTGCAGCACTCCCTCAGCACGGCACTGTCGGTCTATATTTTTGTGCGCAAGTCTCTGGAATGGGACTTGAACCCGCAACCTTCTGACTCAGACAAGAGTGCTACTAACCTTTTTCCACCCTCTCACCTCCTTTAAAATCCTCCTTGCCTACTACAGCCCCCAAGCCATACCCCAAGTTTCTATCCAGACGTCCTCAATTCTTTCCACCCTCAGCCGCTGCACTGAGCAACTCCTTATCCTTGATGATTTCAGTCCCCATCACATATTTCCTATGAATTCACTGCCCTCTTATCCTCCCTTAACACCTACTTTATATAAACTCTCCTATTCACATTCACAGCCACCCCCTTGGCTTTGCCATTTCCTGTGGCCTCTGTACTCTCCAGTTTTGATTACTGACAAGGCCATTTCTGACCACTTCCTTTTGCCCCTCACCGCCCACATCCTTCCTTACCCACTTCCAACCTCATTTCCTTATGTTTCTGCTCATGGGAAAAACTCTCCCCCAAGTTATTTACAGCTGTGCTTCAATCTCCCAACTATCTAGCCTTTGGCCTTCTATTCGCCATGATACCTCTAGAGCTGTTGATTTGCTCGACCACTCCCTCACTTTCACCTTGAATACCCTTGTTCCCAGCAAAACGTTTACTTTCTCCTACTCTTGTCATTCCCCCTAGTATGGGCTGCATCTTTTCTCCCTCAAGCCCAAGGAACAGACACTTGAGCATATCTGGTGCACAACTAGTTTAGATATTATTCGCCAGCTCTGGCTGGACCACATCAAATGCTATTGGGCCTCACTCTCCTCTGCCAAAACCTCCCATTACTCCAGGATCATCCTGGAGAGCAAAGATAACTCCTGACTTCTTTTCTCCTCTACCAACTGTTTCCTTAAACCCTCTCCCCTGCACCTTCACCCTCCAGAGTTGGTCCTGCCGCCTGTGCTGCATTCCCCCTGCCCCATGCCCTTTCATAGCAAGCCAAACTTCTCCCAGACTGCCCCACCAGCCCTTAACCCATGTCTTTCTCCAGCTTCTCTCCCCTCGCTCTCCTTGCCGTCTCTGAGCTCATCTTCTCCATGAGGCCCCTTGACCCCATTCTCACTAAACTGCTGACCACCCACCTTCCCTTCCTGGCCCCCTTGTTAACTACCATTGTAAATGGTTCCCTCTCCTTAAATACTTTTCCCCCTCCCTTTCAAAACTGCTATCATCACCCTGCACCTCAAATTAACCACCCTGACCCCTCTGTCCTTACAAAGTGCCACCCCATCTTCAACCTCCCTTTCCTCTCCAAACTCCTTGAACATGTTGAATCTCTCCAATCAGGTTGTCTGCCTTTGGCCCAGCATCAAAACGGCCCTAACCAAAGTCATAAATGACATCCTCTGTGAATGTGGTGCATTATCCTTCGTTGTCCTCCTTGACCTCTGACACGGTTGATCACACCATCCTGTTCCAGTGTCTCTCCTCCGTTGTCCAACTCAATGGTACTACTTTCACTTGCTTCCATTCTTATCTATCCAATTGTAGCCAGAACATTTCCAACAATGGATTCTCAAGTGTCAGCCGTGGCTCCGTTGGAGCACCCTCACCTCTGAGTCAGAAGGTTGTGGGTTCAAGTCCCACTCCAGAGACTTGAGCACAAACATCTAGGCTGACCCTCCAGTCCAGTACTGAGGGAGTGCTGCACTATCTGAGGTTTCCGTCTTTCGAATGAGACCCCGTCTGCCCTCTCAGGTGGCACAATTTTGAAGAAGAGCAGGGGAGTTATTCCCGGTGTCCCAGCCAATATTTATCCCTCAATCAACATCACTAAAACAGATTATCTGGTCATATCACATTGCGTTTTGTGGGAGCTTGCTGTGTGCAATTGGCTGCCACGTTTCCAACATTACAACAGTGACTACACTTCAAAAAAAAGTACATCGTTGGCTGTAAAGCGCTTTGGGACGTCCAGTGGTCGTGAAAGGTGCATGATGGCAAGTATCTAATTACAGGAAACTTTCTGGTATCTGGCACTGATGGGACCGAGCTGGTGCCGTTAGATCAAAACTGCCGTATAAACCAGCGCTAATGTTAAAACATACAGAGCTTTTCAGCTCCGTGTGAGTCAACAAACCCTGTTGCTTAGCAACAGCTTCAAAACAGTCGGCTGCAGCTGTAAGCGTCTCTAGCTGAAGCTGTTGCTTAGCTACAGACCTTGCAGAGCCTGACTGGGAAAAAAAAAGCAACGAGAAGTAAAAAAACTTATAGGAAACGGCTCCTGAATTTTGCCGGTAGATAGAGCTTTCCGGACTTTTAACCTCCGGTTAAACGAAAGTTTCCTATCATTGTGCCACAAATTCCACCATTGTGCCACAAAGGAAATGGATATCTACACTAAGTTTACATTTTTACAAAGGTAAGTATTTGGGGAACAATTCTAAAAACCATGATACCAGATATTTTAACAGATTTTGCCTCTCGCTCTATGTGGCCCTATCATTGATTGTTAAATGTAGAATTGCACGCCGAAGAGGTTGCGATTGTGTTGCAAACCTCAGGAGTCAAGTTTGAGTGGCTTGTTAACGTCATCTCAATCTCTTGATGTTATTTTCTTTGAACTCGCTCCAGCGTGTAGAGGTCTGTGTAATACACGGAAAGCTAGTGAGGATGCTCTGGCAGACACTAATGGATAGTCAGACTCCTCAATTAACATGATTGGTGTGAGAATTTGTCTCGCTGATTGATGCAGGGAAATGTTGTAACCTCTATATATTTAACGTACCTTAATAGATGTCTTTTATCCTTTGATAATTTGTTATGAAGCAAAGAATATATACAGTGACCTGCTTTACAGAAGGTAGATTTCCCATTTGTAATAATTCATATTTCTCTGTTCAGTTGCCCGAAAGCTGCTCACCTGGTGATGACCTGTCGATCCCACACTTGGCTTGTTGTACCGTGGAGGACTTGTACCTGCTGATGGGAAAAGAATTAGAGAATGTACAAGAGGTACCTGTTGGCAATGTGCTAGGTAAGACTGTACTATTGAGTTTCTGTCATCACTTGGTGGATCTTCTTACAAAATTTACAGATGGAATGGGTGATGGCAACCTTTTCTGTGTAAAATGCCACTCCTATCTCTGTCAAAAAAAACCTCATCAGTATTGTAAATTTTATAGGGTTTTTAAAAATTCATTTTATGGGATGTGGGCGTCGCTGGCAAGGCCAGCATTTATTGCCCATCCCTAATTGCCCTTGAGAAGGTGGTGGTGAGCCGCCGCCTTGAACCGCTGCAGTCCGTGTGGTGAAGGTACTCCCACAATGCTGTTAGGTAGGGAGTTCCAGGATTTTGACCCAGCGACAATGAAGGATCGGCGATATACTTCTAAGTCAGGATGGGGTGTGACTTGGAGGGGAACTTGGAGGTGGTGGTGTTCCCATGCGCCTGCTGCCCTTGTCCTTCTAGGTGGAAGAGGCAGGTTTGCGGGGTGCTGCCGAAGAAGCCTTGGTGAGTTGCTGCAGTGCATCTTGTAGATGGTACACATTTCCAGGTTCATGAAAGCCAGCATTTCATTCCTCCACTTTTCCCTTTTGTTATTCTGGTTTGGTAGATTACTGGATAGCCCACATCCATCCCAGGACAGCTCTTTGTTTGGGAGTAGATCGCTCAGCTCGATTTGGGAGTTGCTCCAGAGGGGCTGCACTCTGGAAAGCCCTCTACCAGCTGAGTCTGCAGCAGCACCTGGAGGTTGTATCTGGGTTCCAGCAGCCCCATACCAGTCCCCAAGCCGTTTGGGTGTCCCAGCTCACATTGAATTGGATGGAACTACTCTGTATACAGGAGATTCCTGTAAACTGTGTCAGTAGAGTGGCTGAGGAGGGACAGGCTTACGTGAAGTGTTGGTATCCATGAGGCTGAAAATTACAGTAGCAATTTCTGTCTAGATTGATTCATATATGGGGGTATATGTACTTTATGACAGTGAAAAACTTTTCTTCTTTAATTGTGTTCAAAATCGGAATTTTAGGCATAAACTATACATTAAAATTCTAAACTGCAAAGCAAAGTTATTTGAAACAATACGAGCCATTAGGCATGTACAGCACAGAGTGTTTTGGGATATAGTTAAACCTGCATATCCATGTCGTTCAAATTCTTATAGGTTTAAACTGATAAAACCCAAGAATTAACCATTTTCTTGAATGGAAAATGTTGAAATCCATCTTTATTTTTATAACAAAAGCAAAATACTGCAGATGCTGGAAATCTGAAGTAAAAACAGAAAATGCTGGAAATACTCAGCAGGTCAGGCATCATCTGTGGAGAGAGAAAAAGAGTTAACGTTTCAGGTCGATGACCCTTCGTCAGAACTGCTTTTATTTAATTTTTATAATACAGGAAACTCTCGATTTACCGGCACCTAAATAACCGGAAATCTCTGTTAACCGGCAAAACTCAGGAGTAGGTTCAGGTAAGTTTTACTTCATATTAGTGGCCGTTCCTGGATCTGTGGCCGGGGCTCCTGCACGTGTTGCCATAAAACAGGGACGCCTGGATCTGTGGCCGTGTACGGGGCTCTCATACCTTTTACTATACCTCTTTGTAATCCGGACTTTTTGATAAACCGGCACCACGCCGGTCCCGTCGGTGCCGGATAAAAAAGAGTTTCCTGTACTGAGAATATGATTTTTTAAAAAGTCAGCTGCACACTATCCTGCATATTCTGTGTATTAAATATGTGATTACAGTGCCTTTACTTAACCTCAACAGTAATACGGAAAAAGTAGTCAAATAAAACTAAATTCAGTTGGAGACACCATTCTTGTACATTTATTGCACCTAGTTTTAACATTTTTAACAAAAACTAAATGAAAAGTACTGATAAAATCTGGATTTGGAGCAACTGAGCAAAATGGTTAAAATAAGCACTGAAAGTTGTAAAAAAGAACTACATATCTATATAATTCAAATTCTTCATTAATGTACCTCGAGATGCAACATGTCAAGGCAGCACATCTCCATAGAATCATAGAATGGTTACAGCGCAATAGGCGGCCATTCGGCCCGTCGAGCCCGTGCTGGCTCTCTGCAAGCGCAGTTCAGTTAGTTCCAATCCATCGCCCTTTCCCCGTAGCCCTGCAGTTTTTTTTCCTTCAGGTACTTATCCAATTCCCTTTTGAAAGCCATGATTGAATCTGCCTTCACCACCCTTTCAGGCAGTGCATTCCAGATCATAACCACTCGCTGTGTAAAAAAGTTTTTCCTCATGTCACCTTTGGATCTTCTGACAATCACCTTAAATCTGTGTCCTCTGGTTCTCGACCCTTCCGCCAATGGGAACAGTTTATCTCTATCTACTCTGTCTAGTAGACCCCTCATGATTTTGAACACCTCTATCAAATCTCCTCTCAATCTTCTCTGCTCTAAGGAGAACAACCCCAGTTTCTCCAGTCTATCCACATAACTGTAATTCCTCATCCCTGGAACCATTCTTGTAAATCTTTTCTGTACCCTCTTTAAAGCCTTCACATCCTTCCTAAAGTGCGGTGCCCAGAATTGGACACAATACTCCAGTTGGGGTCGAACCAGTGTTTTATACAGGTTCATCATAACTTCGTTGCTTTTGTACTCTATGCCTCTATTTATAAAGCCCAGGATCCCGTATGCTTTTTTAACCGCTTTCTCAAACTGCCCTGCCACCTTCAACGATTTGTGCACATATACCGCTAGGTGTCTGTTCCTGCACCCCCTTTAGAATTGTACCCTTTAGTTTATATCGCCTCTCCTTGTTCTTTCTACCAAAATGTATCACTTTGTACTTATCTGCATTAAACTTCATCTGCCACCTGTCTGCCCATTCCACCAGCCTGTCTATGTCCTCTTGAAGTCTATCCCTATCCTCCTCACTATACTTCCAAGTTTTGTGTCATCTGCACATTTTGAAATTGTGCCCTGTACACCCAAGTCCAAGTCATTAATATATATCAAAAGCAGTGGTCCTAGTACTGACCCCTGGGGAACACCACTGTATACCTTCCTCTAGTCCGAAAAACAACTGTTCACCACTACTCTCTGTTTCCTGTCACTTAGCCAATTTCGTATCCATGCTGCCACTGTCCCTTTTATTCCATGGGCTTCAACTTTGCTGGCAAGCCTATTATGTGGCACTTTATCAAATGCCTTTTGGAAGTCCATGTACACCACGTTAACCACATTGCCCTCATCAACCCTCTCTGTTACCTCATCAAAAAACTCAATCAAGCTAGTTAAACACGGTTTGCCTTTAACAAATCCATGCTAGCTTCCCTTAATTAATCCACACTTGTGCAAGTGACTGTTAATTTTGTCCCGGATTATCGTTTCTAAAAGCTTCCCCACCACCGAGGTTAAGCTGACTGGCCTGTAGTTGCTGGGTTTATCCTTACACCCTCTTTTGAACAAGGGTGTAATATTTGCAATTCTCCAGTCCTCTGGCACCAGCCCCGTATCTAAGGAGGATTGGAAGATTATGGCCGGTACCTCTGCAATTTTCCACCTTTGCTTCCCTCAGCATCCTAGGATGCATCCCAACCAGTCCTGGTAACTTATCTACTTTAAGTACAGCCAGCCTTTCTAGTACCTCCTCTTTATCAATTTTTAGCCCATCTAGTATCCCCACTACCTCCTCTTTCTCTATGACTTTGGCAGCATCTTCTTCCTTGGTGAAGACAGATGCAAAGTACTCATTTAGTACTTCAGCCATGCCCTCTGTCTCCATGCGTAGGTCTCCTTTTTGATCCCTAATTGGCCCCACCCACCTCTTACTACCCGGTTACTATTTATATGTCTATAGGAGACTTTTGAGTTCCCTTTTGTTTGCTGCCAGTCTATTCTCATACTCTCTCTTTGCCCCTCTTATTTCCTTTGTCACTTGCCCTCTGATCTTTCTAGATTTAGCCTGGTTCTCACTTGTATTCTCAACCTGACATCTGTCATAAGCCCCTTTTTCCTACTTCATCTTACTCTCTATCTCTTTCGTCATCCAGGGAGCTCTGGCTTTGGTTGCCCTCCTTTTCCCACTCGTGGGAATGTACCTCGACTGTACCCAAACTATCTCCTCTTTAAAGGCAGTCCATTGTTCGATTGCAGTTTTGCCTGCCAATCTTTGATTGGGCCAGATCTGTTCTCAACCCACTGAAATTTGCCTTCCTCCAATTAAGTAATTTTACTCTAGATTGCTCCCTGTCCTTTTCCACAGCTAATCTAAACCTTATGATACTATGATCGCTGTTCCCTAAATGTTGCCCTCCTAACACTTGATCCACCTGACTCACCTCATTCCCCAGAACCAGATCCAGTAATGCCTCCTTCCTCGTTGGGCTGAAAACTTACTGATCAAGAAAATTCTCCTGAACACATTTCAGAAATTCTTCCCCCCCCCCCACTCCCCTGCCCTTTGCACTATTACTATCCTAGTCTATATTAGGATAGTTGTTGTCTTCCATTATTACTACTCTATAGTTCTTTCGCCTCTCTGTAATCTCCCTGCAAATTTGCTCCTCTGTATCCTTCCCGCTAGTTGGCGGCCTATAGAATACACCTCGTAGTGTAATGGCACCTCTATTGTTTCTTACCTCTAACCAAATAGATTCTGTCCTTGACCCCTCCATGACATCCTCTCTCTCCAACACTGTAATATTTTCCTTAATCAATACTACCACCCCACTTCTTTTCTTCCCTATCTTTTCTGAACACCTTATATCCAGGAATATTTAGTGCCCAATCCTGCCCTTTTTTGAGCCAGGCCTCTGTTATTGCCACAACATCAAATTTCCATGTGGCTATTTGCACCTGCAGTTCACCAACCTTATTTACCACACTTCGGCCTAGAAATTGGGTTGGGGCGCCAAAGTGGCGCAAAAGTTGCCTGAGCGCAGGATTTAGCGCAGCGATCGGAGTAATTCCGATCGCCAGAAATTCAGTTTCAGTGCCGCTCGAGGGACACTGGGCGAGGCTCGAGGCGCTCCACGTCCCTCTTAGGGCGCTGAAACTGATTACCGCAGCGCAATGTGCCGCAGCGCCACACGCTGCGGCACGGCACGCTGCGGTACTGCAGGCCTTCCTCCCACTGTTAAGGGGGAGGTGCCTGCAACAGCGCAATCCCCGATCACGAGTGCCGGCAAATGAGCCCGGCACCAAGGAGAAGTGCCGGGCTCTCGGGAAACAGCTGGCAATGCCGCGGGGGGAGGGGGGGGTTAGGAGGCCGGGGACGGAGGTGCTGGCAGGTGGCCGCCGAAAAAGCGGCTGCCCTGCACCTCCACCTTAACTTGCGCCGCTGCCGGCACAGTAAGGCCCCGTGAACCGGGCGCGGGTAGCGAGCGGCGCAACTGCGGCGTTCGCTACCAAATATCGCGAACGGGGCACGAATGGGGCGCTGCGCACACCGATGACGTCATCGGCCGCAGCGCAAAAGCCTAACGCCACCATTAGCGCCCCTACTGAATATCGCAGGAGACGCAGCCAGTGACGCTACAGCCACTGACTGCCTCTTTAGGCGCTAACAGGTGGCGCTACTCACCCAATTTCGCCCCCTTTGTGTGTTTACACACATGCACTGTAAAGCTATCTTAGACCTTCTTGTATTCGCTCTTAGTACTGTATTAGATGGGGTCAGACTATCTCTTAATCTAGTGCTATGTGTTTCTCCCACTCCTTTATGCACCTTGTTTCTTGTTTCTAATGCTACATCCTGGTGCCCACCCCCCTGCCAAATTAGCTTAAACGCTCCCCAACAGCACGGGCAAAACCCCCGCGAAGATATTGGTCCTGGCTCTGTTGAGGTGAAACCCATCCGGCCTGTACAGGTCCCACCTCCCCCAGAACTGGTCCCAACGTCCCAGGAATCTAAAGCCCTCACTCCTGCACCATCTCTCCAGCCACACATTCATCTGCTCTATCCTTTTTCTAGATTCACTAGCACGTGGCACCGGGAGTAATCCGGAGACTACTACCTTTGAGGTCCTGCTTTTTAATCTCTTTTCTAGCTCCCTAAAACCTGCCTGCAGGACCTCATCCCTCTTTCTACCTATGTCATTGATACCGATATGGACCACAACCTCTGGCTGTTCACCCTCTCCCCACACCCCCCTCCACCCCTCGTAATGTTCTGCAGCCGCTCAGTGACATCCTTGACCCTGGCACCAGGGAGGCAACATACCATCCTGGAATCACGTCTGCAGTCACAGAAACGCCTGTATGTTCCCCTAACTATTGAATCCCCTACCACTATTGCCTTCCCGATCTACCTCCTCCCTCCCCCCCCCCCCCCCCCACCCCCCCCATACAGCTGAGGCACCCTTGATGCCGTGGACTTGGCTCTGGCTGTACTTCCCAGAGGAACCATCGTCCTCACCACTGGCTGGCGAACAAGATGCACTCAGGGGACTCCTGCACTACCTGCCTGGTCCTCCTTTTCTGTCTGGCGGTCACCCATTCCCTCTCTGCCTGTACACTCTTAAGCTGTGGGGTGACCACCCCCTGATACGTGCTATCCATGAAGCTCTTGGCTTCGTGGATGCACTGCAGTGACGCCAACTGCTGCTCAAGCTCCAAAACCCGGAGCTCGAACTCCTCCAACTGACGACAATTGCTGCACATGTGGTTGTCCAGGACACGAGTCGTGTCCTGGATTTACCACAAGGCACAGGATGTGCATTCCACGGGACTGAGGTGCCCTTCCATGTCATTATTTACTATACTACTACCTAAACTTCTTAGCTAACCCACTGACCTAACGTAGAGAGAAAAAGACAAAGGTACTACTCAGCAACCAATCACCTACCTGCTGTCCAGTGACGTCGCTCCTTGATTTTTCTGTTTGTTTTTCAATTCGAATGTGCCGCCGCTTGCTGCTGCTCAGGTCCACTCTGCCCGAGGCCTTCTCTCCCGCTGTATCAATGCCGCCGCTCCTCCTCTTGCTGCTGCTCAGGTCCACTCTGCTCGAGGCCTTCTCTCCCGCTGTATCAATGCCGCCGCTCCTCCTCTTGCTGCTGCTCAGGTCCATTCTGCCCGAGGCCTTCTCTCCCGCTGTATCAATGCCGCCACTGCTCCGCTTGCTGCTGCTCAGGTCCACTCTGCCCGAGGCCTTCTCTCCTGCTGTATCAATGCCGCCGCTCCTCCTCTTGCTGCTGCTCAGGTCCACTCTGCTCGAGGCCTTCTCTCCCGCTGTATCAATGCCGCCGCTCCTCCTCTTGCTGCTGCTCAAGTCCACTCTGCCCGAGGCCTTCTCTCCCGCTGTATCAATGCCGCCACTGCTCCGCTTGCTGCTGCTCAGGTCCACTCTGCCCGAGGCCTTCTCTCCCGCTGTATCAATGCCGCCGCTCCTCCTCTTGCTGCCGCTCAGGTCCACTCTGCCCGAGGCCTTCTCTCCCGCTGTATCAATGCCGCCGCTCCTCCTCTTGCTGCTGCTCAGGTCCACTCTGCCCGAGGCCTTCTCTCCCGCTGTATCAATGCCGCTGCTCCTCCGCTTGCTGCTGCTCAGGTCCACTCTGTAGGGCAAAAAATTGTGATTAATTCAACTAAACACTACTTGTTAAGTTAATGTGCTCATTTGCTCAAAATTTAATTGACCAGAAATTTGAAGCAATCAAAACATTCACGAAGTAAGTAGGAGAGCTTCTAATCAGCAGTGAGGAAGCAACACAAAACTACTTGATCAAATTATTCAAACCCAGCAATCTGCAACCAGTATCTACCACCAAATGAATCATATTGCTCAAATAGTTCCTTCACCTTGTTTTCAGCCTCCATTTTCCCTCACCATGGTCCTTGTAGACAGCCAACAGTAATCATTTATAACAGATCAAACACACATTAAAAAAAAATAATTCTGGAAAAGAAATCACTAAACTTACTCAGGTCTACAAGAAGTTTCCCCTCACACAGGCTTGTCCTGTCTGGGGCCTGGAGCCCAAGTTCTGGTTCAGTCAGAGTTGGAAATTTAATTTGGCTTCTGGGTACTGGTGACGTCCAACTCCTTTGGACAGATTGTGTGTGTATGTGTGCGATGAATCACAACAGTTGCAGTTTTCATCCTGCTCCAGTGGTACTACAATACCCAGGATACACCATAACAACGGCAACTTGCTCTTTATAAAACACCTTTAACTTCATTTCACAGAGTCGCGATCCCAAAAAAATGGACACCGAGCCGAACAGTAAGATACTAGGAGGGGTGGCCAAAGGCTTGGTCAGAGAGGTGGGTTTGAAGGAGTGTCTTCAAGGAAATGGGAAAGGTGGAGAGACAGAGCGGCTTAAAAAGCGAATCCCAGAGCATGGAGCTAAACAACTGAAGGCACGGCTGCCAATGGTTGGGCGAAGGGAGGGGGCGATGCACAAGACACCAGAACCAGAGGTATGGGGATTTTGGGTGGGGTGGCGGTGGGGAGTGGTGGGGAAGGATTGTAGGGCTGAAGGAGGTTATAGAGGGATTTAAAAGTGTGGATGAGAATTTTAAATTTGAGGCGTTGGGGGGCGGGGACTGCGGCCCAATGTAGGTCAACGAGCACAGGGATGATGGATGAGCGAGGATAAGGTCGATGGGTCAGCGAAGACAGGGGTGATGAGTGAGCGGGACTTTGTTAAAGTACAGGCAGTAGAATTTTGGATGAGCTGAAGCTTACAGAGGATTTTAGGCCGGCCAGGAAAGCATTGGCATAGTCGAGTGTGGATGTGACAAAGGAATGGATGAGCAGATCAGGAGCAGTTGGCTTGATGTAGGGATAGAGGCAGGCAATGCTATACAGGTGGAAGTCCTTGCGATGGAGAGAATGTGGGTTTAGAAGCTCAGCTTAGGGTTGAATTGGATGCCAAAGTCGCCATCTATCTGGGTCAGCTTGATAGTGGCCGGGGAAGGGGATGAAATCGGGGGGGGGATGGAATTGGTGGCAAGATTCCGTAGTTTGTGGCAGGACCCGAAGACAGTGATTTTGGTCATCCCAGTGTTTAGCTGATGGAATTTGCAGCTCATCCAAGACATGGATGTGGCACAAACAGTCTGGCAGCACAGGCAGTGGTGGGGTCGTGAGGTGGTGTAGAGGTAGACCTCCTATGTCATGTGAAAGCCAGGTAGGAATTGAGAAATATCTGTGGTGTGTTAAGTGCTGGAAAAAATGTCAAAAATAAAAAGATTGCATTTTCTTTCCAGTATTTTACAGGGAACTTTCTGATATCCAGCACTGACGGGACCAAGCTGGTGCCGTACCATCAAAACTGCCGTACAAACCAGCGCTAATGTTAAAACATACGGAGCTTTTCAGCTCCGTGTGAATCAACAAACCCTGTTGCTTAGCAACAGCTTCAAAACAGTCGGCCGCAGCTTAAAAGCATCTCTGTAGCTAAGCAACAGCTTCAGCTAGACCTTGCAGAGCCTGACGGGGGGGAAAAAAGCAACGAGAAGTAAAAAAACTTATAGGAAACGGCTCCTGAATTTTGCCGGTAGATAGAGCTTTCCGGACATTTAACCTCCGGTTAAACGAAAGTTTCCTGTATACAGTTTCAGTTTTGTGATGGTGTATCAAGTGAGTTTTTTTATTGTGTCACTGTAGAGGACTGATGTTTGTAATCCCAGAGGGGGATATTTGTGGTTTGATTCAGAGCTCAGACATTGTGGCTGCAGTTAGTTAGTCAGTCAGTCAGTCAGTCAGGCCTGGACTATGGCAATTGGCCACCAATTCAACATGCTGGTCCTTGGAGTAATGAAAGTGGGACAAACCTCCCTGGTCAGCTTCAGCAAGAGCCATCAGTCCACGGTCAGAATTGGAAGAGAAAAAATATATTTTGTAATCACGTATCTGAGAAAAGAAAGGAAAGTTTTTTGGGGAAAAGGGGGAAGTATTTAGCTGCTACTACAAATCCATCCTGGGGTAGAGCAAAATAAACATTACAGTGTAAGTAACTGAGAATATGAAAAGAACAAAGTGACTTGCATCTTAAGCAAGGTGGCCAGTACAGGAAACTCTTTTTTATCCGGGACCGGCGTGGTGCCGGTTTATCAAAAAGTCCGGATTACAGACAGGTATAGTAAAAGGTACGAGAGCTTCGTACACAGCAACAAATTCAGGCTTCCCTGTTGCTTAACAAAAAGTGCAGTAACAGGAACGGCCACTAATATGAAGTAAAACTTACCTGAACCTACTCCTGAATTTTGCCAGTTAACAGAGATTTCCGGTTATTTAGGTGCCGGTAAATCGAGAGTTTCCTGTAGCTTCTATTAATATTATATCTGTGAGGGTCTGTATTTTTCAACATCAATAAGGTGTGTAATATCTTTACCACATCAGTAACCTGATAGATGGCTTTAGTAAATTTCCTGTCTACAGTAATGGGCGAATGAATGGCTTATGCGTTAACAATGGCCCAGAAATTTGGGTCCCAACGCGTGAGTACGCACGGAGTACTCAACACGTAGGCCCAACGAAAGTGCCGGTTTCGTGCATGCACTGCACATGCGCGGGAAACCGGCACTTCCGTTCCCCTGAAAGAAGGGGTTCAGAAGTCGGAACGCGTGCACCGGAGAGGCAGCGTGTGCACATTGAACTTACGTTTTTTTTGCAGGTTTCTCCGGGAAGGTAAGTCTCTAGCAGTTACACTTTTAAAAAGCAGGCGCAAGGCCTGCTTTTAACAAGGTAAGTGGTGAATTAATTAAAATTAAAACATTTTTTCCACAGGTTTATTATTTTTAAATACTTTAAAGAAAGGTAAATGTATTTTTTAGCCCCATTAGAAAATGTAATTAATTTTTTCAAAATTTAAATTATTGTTTAAAATAGTTATTTCATGTCATTTATAGTTTATTTTAAAAATATGATTTAAAAAAAATTTATTTGAGGTTTTAGTGATGTTTTGGGGCTTATAGTATTTATAGGTTTGACAGCTCTTCCTGTCAAACTTATGAATGAAGCATTCCCTGCTACCATTGGCTCTCCATGGCCCACGTGATCCCAGGGGACGCATCGAACTAACTGCGCCCCTGGGATACGCAAGCACTGCACACCGGCAGCTGGACCAGGCCCAGGATCAGAATCCCACGCGAGCCCCACAGTTCAGCGGCCGGCGCACAAGGTAAGTGCAGGTCGGGGGCTTGCACCCGTGGGAAGCCCCCGACCCGAATTTCTGGGCCAATATTTAATTATGTCAGGAGCATTATTGCATGATCAGCTGACTGCAGTGCTGTCTGTTCAAACTGAGAAAACAGAAAATTAGCTACAATTCAACTGGAAATTGAGTGAATCTTTTTAATTGGGACATTGTGCTGCATGTTCTGTTACTTTGGGTCATGAACCTGACCTGAAACTGGCTGGGTCTTTTAAAGATTGAGAGATTTAGGCAGACTGTTTACTGCATCTGCACTGAGATGAACCTTTATTATCAAGTGATTTTGTCGGCGTGCAGCCAGCAGGTGCACTTCACGATTTACTCCTGCTAATTTGAAGTCCTTTTTTGTGCAAAAAACCCCCAAATTATCCAGTTATTTGATCAGGCAATTTAATCAAAACAGTTCTTGACTTTGTGCTCAAAAACATTTTGAATTATTGGATAATCCAAATTAAGTGACATTATTAAAAGGAGTAGGCGGTATTATATTCTGACATTTAATACAATCCAACAATGTTCAGATGTGGACAAGGGGAGGGGAAATGAATGGGGGTTCTGGCGGGTGTAGCACTGATCTTCAATCTCTGGATCTGAATCCAGATTGGACTGTTTAAATGAAAGTCTCCCCTGTCTATTGACTCTAAAAGGCCATACGTGAACCCATTTTGGTAGTCTCAAACAAGTAGTTGGTAGGTTAGTCGGCATAAAATTTCCCTTGATATCAAGTTTATGGAGACTTGCGCAAGCACTGGATAACAGAATCTTCAATCTCTTCCAGATAAAGTCTCAAACATGGTTATATATATTGAACAAAGTTTAATAATAATTGGTAACAATGGGCTAGAAATTCATTATAGTCCAGGCAATATCATTAGAAAAGTTGGCGAATTAGCGCCAGGCGCTAATGCTTTAGACTGCACGCAAAATTCGTGCTCACTGCTCAAAAAAATGATTGGAGCCCGAAATCAATTCTTAAAGCCAAGCTCATTGGCGTTACACTCAAAGGGTGGAACAATATCAGGGGTAGTCTAATCGCAAGACATGATTGCCACAGGCTTCTTTCAGTACTTAAAGGGGAGGACCATTGATGCTGCAGAACCTCATTCTCAGCATTGCTGACTGTGCAGCTGCCTCAGCAAGCAGCAGCAGGACAAGGAGAAGGAGCTGGAGGACTGAAGCAGCTGTACTCATGGCAGATCCACGCCCCAGGGAGAGAGCCTGCAGATTCTGCGATCAAGCATTGGAGACGTTGGTGTTTGCTGTGGAGACACGGAGGGCGGTGCTCTACCCGGCAAGTGGCAGGAGGCCCTCGCCGCAAGTCTTCCACACCATGTGGAGGAAGGTCAGGCAGCACTGTGGTCCACAGGACCCACACACAGTGCAGGAAGAAATTTAACAAACTCACTCGGGTGGTCAGGGTGAGTGAATTCTTCAGCATGTGCTACATACCACAATCTGAACCACAGTCTTCACACACTGCCCAAAGCACCAGACCCCCAGCACTGACCCACCAACAATCTCTACCTACTAACACTCACACCCACATCTCACACTTTGCACACAATGACAGCTATTCAACTATGGCAGGCACATCACCCAAACACTTAGCCCCACACTCACTCACACACTTTCCTTTCTCTTGCAGGCCTAGGTAGCTCACAACAGGAGGGAGCTGGAGTGCACAGGCGGGGGCAAGCCGACACCCAACCACTGTGCTGGAGAATAGAGTGCTGCAGATTATTGGGCGCCAAGTGCTGAGTGCCATGGCCATTGGCAACGTTGATCCCCCTTGAGTACAACAACAGTATGTTCCCTACCCCTCCTTCTCACATCCAACTTCCCCCTCACCCCACAAGCCTTTCGCACTTTCCAGCTAATCATGCTGTATGCATGCATTTCTCCCTTCCTGCCCCCTTCCCCTCACCTTAACCTGACTCTTGTACCTTTATGCTTTCAGATAATGAGCAGCCTGTCACTGAGAGCACTGTAGAGAGCGAGGCAGGAGAAGAGGACTAGGAAGAACACACCGCATCACTGCATGTCTCACCCGCAGGCGCCAACTCAGATACTGGCACTGCACATTCTTTAGAGGCTAGTATAGTAGTGGGATCTGCACAGGGTGAGGCACTGGGGACGAGTGGCTGCAGCAAGGCCAAGGGAAAGGGTAGCTTGGGGGCCAGCTCCCCAGAGGGCGAGTTCTGCTGCACAGGACTTCGATGAGGACCTCGATGGGGAAGAAGGATGATGGGCATGCACACCGAGATGATAGGTGCAATGGCAAGGATGCCCGAGAGCCTCTTGGCAATGGTAAGGAGCGTGGAGGAGTCCATCTCCAACATTGCACAAGGCTCTGTGCACACCATGGAGCCCATCATTTCCAGTCTGCAAAGGATGGTAGACTCCCAGAGAGACCGCGGTGACCCAGACCTGATGCTGCATGTGATGGGCGATCTGGCAGCTTCCATTGCAACACGGGTGGAAGCAACGCAACGTCTTAGTGCTGTAATGCAGTCTATGCTTGGTGGCATCCAATCTCAGACTGCTCTCATGCAGTCTCAGCTTGATGCCACACAAGCTCTGACTGCTGCCATCGTGGCTGGGTCTACCACCGTCAACTGAGGCTTTCACGGTGTCGCAGCAGGCCAGCAAGCTCCAACAGATTGCTAGGGATGCTGAGGTGCTGCCCCGGGATAGTGGCAGTGGGTCAGTGGAGCAGGAACCTGCTGTCCTCTCTCAGGATGACAGCATCCCTGCTCCCACCACTGGCACTCCGCCATTGCCCTTGTCACTGCCTGTCATCCAGCCAGCCCAGACTGCTGCCACCCATGCTGAGGTGGTTCAGCCTACTGCCGGGCATTCCAGGCCCAGAGCTGGTCAAGGGCATCCTGCAAGGCCATCTGAAGTCTCCCGCACGGGCACTCAGCAGCCTTCCACCAGCCCTGCTGCAGCCACTGGGCCAACACTTCATAGGAGCACTAGAGTAGGCAAAGGCACAGTAACGAGAGGCACTAAGGGATTACACAAGGGTGAATAGTTAATATTTTTGGTGTAAATATGTGTTCACTGATTTTTGATAAATTTATTAATTCAGCTTGGATGATTTTATGGCGTGTCCCATTTCAGCTTTGCACTGTGATAAGATCTGCGACAGGGATGGAATGATGGGGATATGGTGAGCAACGGGGATCTGGGGTTTAATTCATTCGAACCGCAGTCTTATGGGGCAATCACGGACTGCCCTTCCGGAAGGCCGATTAAGTGGCTGCCACCTCCCTCGCTCCTGTTCCACCTCCTCGTCTTCCTCTTCATGCTCATCCTCCTCCTCATCTCCCCCCTGAGGTGGTCCAGCAATCCCTGGTGGCAAGGGCAGAGCCCTCATGATAGCCAAGTTGTGGAGCATGCAGCAGACCACCACGAAATGGGACACCTGCTCAGCCGAGTACTGGAGGGCTCCTCCCAAGCAGTCAAGGCAGCGGAACCGTTGCTTCATAAGGCCGATGGTCTGCTCGATGATGTTCCTGGTGGCAGGAGTGTTGGGGTTGCGGAGGGGAGTCATGAGCCAGGTGGAGTGTGGATAGTCCTTCACAGAAATCACAGAAACCTCACAATGCAGATAGAGGCCATTTCGGCCCATCGAGCCTGCACCGACACATATCCCACCCCCGATCCCCGTAACCCCTACACCAACACATATCCCACCCTATCCCCGTAACCCCACGTATTTAATCCCCCTAACACTAAGGGTCAATTTTATCATAGCCAATCAACCTAACCTGCACATCTTTGGACTGTGGGAGGAAACCGGAGCACCCGGAGGAAACCCACGCAAACACGGGGAGAATGTGCAAACTCCACACAGACAGTCACCCGAGGCCGGATTCGAACCCGGGTCCCTGGAGCTGTGAGGCTCCGTCCAGCCAGCCGCGAACTTGACGTGGTGGCTGGAATAGTGCTGGCACATCGGTCTGGCGCAGGATGAAGGCATTGTAGCTGCTGCCAGAATAGCGGGCATTGACATTGAGGATTCACTGTGTGTGGTCGCACACCAACTGCACATTAAGTGAGTGGTAGCCCTTGCGGTTACAGAAGATCTCAGGATTGTTATGCGGTGCCCGCAAAGCCACGTGAGTGCAGTCAGTGACGCCCTGCACCATGGGGAATCCCGCTATCCTGGCAAAGCCACATGCACACTCATGCTGCTTCTCTCTGGTGATGGGGAAGGAAATGCAGTCCCTTCTCCTACTGTAGAGAGCCTCTGTGACCTCCCTGATGCAGCGATGGACAGCAAACTGCGAGATATTAGCTATGTCTCCTGTTGCAGACTGGAAGGATCCACTGGCGAAGAAATTGAGGGCAACAGTGACCTTGACTGCCACTGAGAGAGCCGTCCTGATCTGAGGCTCGAGGTCTGGTTGTAGGAGATGGCAGAGTTCTGTTACCACCTCCTTGGTGAAGCAGAGCCTTCTAATACACTACTCCTTGTTTAATTGGAGATAGGAGAAGTACTCTCGGAATACCCTCGGAGGGTAAGGCCTCCTGTTGAGAGCCCTCATGGCCCTCCTCCTCCCTCAGGGCACATGTTCCAATCTTTCTCGCTGCTTCTGCTCCCTCTGCCGTAGATCCTGGCGGGCAAGGTCGACTGCCAGTACAGCCCCCATTAATATAACCAAATGGAGTATAATGTGGGAAAATGTGAAGTTGTCCATTTTGACAGGAAGAATAAAAAAGAAGCATATTATCTAAATGGTGAGAGATTGCAGAGCTCTGAGATGCAGAGGGATCTGGGTGTCCTAGTGCATGAATCGCAAAAGGTTACTATGCAGGTACAGCAAGTAATTAGGAAAGCTAATAGAATGTTATCATTTATTGCGAAGGGAATTGAATACAAAAGCTTCAGTTATACAGGGCATTGGTGAGACCACATCTGGAGTACTGTGTACAGTATTGGTCTCCTTATTTAAGGAAGGATGTAAATGCGTTGGAAGCAGTTCAGTGAAGGTTTACTAGACTTATACCTGGAATGGGCAGGTTGTCTTATGAGGAAAGGTTGGACAGGCTAGGCTTGTATCCGCTGGAGTTTAGAAGAGTAAGACGTGACTTGATTGAAACATATAAGATCCTGAGGGGTCTGGACAGGGTGGTTGTGGAGAGGATGTTTCCTCTTGTGGGAGAAAAATAAGGGGTCGCCCATTTAAGACAGAGATGAGGAGAAATTTTTTCTCACAGAGGGTCGTGAGTCTTTGGAACTCTCTTCCTCAGAGGGCGATGGAAGCAGAGTCTTTGACTATTTTTATGGCAGAGGTAGATAGATTCTTGGTAAGCAAGGCGGTGAAAAAGTTATCAGGGTAGGCGGGAATGTGGAGTAATCGGATCAGCCATGATCTTATTGAATGGCGGAGCAGGCTCGAAGGGCCGAGTGGCCGACTCCTGCTCCTAATTCGTATGTTCGTATGTACGTATGTTTGTAAGTGTAGCAGTTTGAATTTTTAAAGAATAAATGTAGCTACTTTTTAGTTGCCACAATACCCCCTTTTAAAAAATAACCTTTAAATTACTGAATGAAACTGAAAGCACTGAAACTCAACTAACCTGACAGCTGTGACTCATTACTGATGAGCCCTTTAAATAACATCCCTGGAGCCGGCTTCCTGGTGCTTCACGCCAGCTCTCCCTGTCGCTGTTTACTCGGTGGTGACAATCAATTTTGCAGATCGGGCGGTCAGTGAGCGTTGGCACACTCACTGACATCACGATCTGCCTGACGTTGAGGCTCCCGGCGATAACTGTTACCGGCGGGTGGGGTGGGGTGGGGGGGGGGGGGCGGGGGCGGGATTTGGCGTGCGCCGCTGGATTTGCCTTGCCCTGCCGTTAATGCTCTAGCTCCCCATTACCGCCATCTGCTGGCACTAACGGGAGGCACTATGTTACTGAATTTTTTCCCCAATGAGTCAAATTAATAACTGTATCAGCAGGTTAATAAGGCCATAAAAAAACACTGGGGTTCGTTTCTAGAGGGATAGAATTGAAAAGCAGAGAAATTATATTAAACTTGTATAGAACCTTGGTTAGATCACAGAGAGTACTATAAACAATTCTGGTCTCTATTATAAAAAGGATGTAGAGGCACTGGATAAGATTTACCAGAATGATAACAGAACTGAGAGGTTATACCTATCAGGAAAGATTGAACAGGCTGTGGCTCTTTTCTCTAGAAAAGAGAAGACTGAGCGGTGACCTGATGGAGGTCTTTAAGATTGTGAAAGAGTTTGATAGGGTAGACATAGAGAAGATGTTTCCACCTGCGGGGTGACTAGAACTAGGGGCCATAAATATAAGAGAGTCACTCATAAATCCAATCGGGAATTTAGGCGAAACTTCTTTACCCAAAGAGTGGTTAGAATGTGGAACTCGCTACTACAATGAGTAGTTGAGGCGACTAGCATAGATGCATTTAAGGGAAGCTAGATAAATGCATGAGGAAGAAAGGAATAGAATGATATGTTGATGGGGTTAGATGAAGAGTGGGAGGAGGCTTGTGTGGAGCATAAACACCGGCATGGACATGTTGGGCTAAATGGCCTATTTCTGTGCTGTAAATACTATGTAATAAAGAGTCCTTGAAGTGTTCATCAATGGTGGCAGCCTTGTCTTGACAACAGTTCTGTTACATCTTACAGCACTTTACTTAGATGATTGGGCCATTAAGGCTATCCTTCAAAACACTGTAAAAACTATGCTGCAGCATGTTTTGAATATCCTGCGTAACGCATTTCCTCATCAGTCAAGGAAAAAACACCATTGGAACCAGCTTAGGCTTTGTCCTTCGCTGTGCTCACTTGCTGACGACGACTTGCATTCAAATGCTGTACCCTCTCAGTTACGTGCAGGTCTTGGGCACGGAACTGTATGTAGGTCAAGGGCAACCTTAGCTACAACAGCAAACCCGTAGCCAACTATTTGGAGGTCCTCATGCTGAAGGCAGCAGGCATCTTTCTGGTACCAGAAACAAGACTCTTCATGAGACTGCTGCAGTTGGACCTTCTCCAATAATAAAGTAGTACCCCACGAGTTTAGAACTGTTGGTCTGAGAGACAGTCACTTTGAACAGTTTCATAAAGACAAGTACAGATAAGGGAGGCCTTTGGGACCATCTAGCTTATTCTTGCTTAGAAACTTATGGTGCTCCATCACTTTATTTAACTGCCTTCTGAATGATTTGAGAGTTCTTGCTTCAGATTACTCCAGGTATTGATCAATCATTGCATGATGCAGCACTTCCTGACGTTAGTCCCCAAAAATGCTTTTTGCCTGTTTTAATCTACGTCACTTTACCTTGCAGTCAATGTTTAACTTAAAATTATGCCCCAATTTTACCTTTCCTAATTTCCTAGTTTCTTCTGTAAGGTCCCTTCTTTCTAACTTCCTTTCAAGGTTGAAGAAGCTATGTGATTTTTTTCCTATCCTGTCCTCATAACTCAGTATTCTGACACCACTGGACCTTCTCTGCACTTCCTCCAGGATTTGGATGCTACCCTTGTGTCTTGATGACCAGAGCTGAACACAGTACTTAAAATGCAGCCTGACCAGAGTATTGTCCAGTTTACGAATGTTGACCTTGAACTTGTACTGTACTAATTTGGCAATTAAGCTCAATCCTCTGTTAGCTAATTGGTTGCTGCTCTGCAATGACTGGATTGAGTCTAATCTCCCACCTAGATCTCTTTTCGCCTCTCCACTAGCTACAGTGAAACCTCTAAAAACAGACACCTGTAAAAAATGGACACTTACTGAGAGACCCAAATAACTTGCATGGTAAAATATACAAAGGGCACTCTGAAACCACGGACACTCGCAAATTCCGAACTACGAACAGCTTTCAATGCACCAAGTCCTTTTATAACATGAAACGGGACACGCAGGCCAGCACGAGGCAGCAGCGGGTTTTGTGAAAGAAACCGCTTTTGTGGATTCTACTGAAAAGTTTTACAGTACAGGAAACTTTGAGTTATCTGGAGGCGAACCATCCGGCAAGCTCGAGCCACCGGCAAAAATCGGGAGCCGTTTTTTATTCTTTTCGTTTCTTTTCTTTGCTTTTTTTTTTCCCAGTCAAGCACTGCAAGGTCTGTAGCTATAGCAACAGCTTCAGCTACAGACGCAGCTTCAGCCGAGTGTTTAGAAGCTGTTGCTAAGCAACAGTGTTTGTTGTCAGATACGGAGATGAAAATCTCTATCTTTCAACATTAACTCTGGAGTGTCCGGCAGTTTTGAGGGAACGGCAGCAGCTCGGTCCCGTCGGTGCCGGATAGCACAAAGTTTCCTGTACATACAATGACCATTTTGAAAGTAAGGGACACCTGCAACAAAAGGACAGCTAATGCCATTCCCTAAGGTGTCTACAATTTAGAGGCTTCACTAAATTCACTAGTTCAGTACCATTCATTGAATGAGTTTGTCTCTCATGCTTTGTTCCAACACATAATGTCTTCCACTTGTGCATGTTGATGTTTATATGCTGTATTACTGCTCACTCGCAAATCTTTTTCAGGTTCTTTTGGAGGAGACTGCCCCTGTCCTCCCCAGCTTGGTTTCATGTTTGAATTTGACCAAAATGAATTTTGTTTCTTATTTCTGGTACCTTATGCAGATTAAAGAATAATTCTTGGGGGACTCCATACAGTGCATTTCCCCAGACCAACATCGCTCCAAATGAAAACTCCCCAGCTGTTTCTTGCCCTCCGTGGCCAGTCTGTTTACCTTAATGGGGCTCAGACCTAATGTATTTGGACACTTAAAATATTGCCCCTAATATATGGCAGGCTAACAAAGCCATAAAAATGCAAACAAAACACTGGGGTTCATGTCTAGAGGAATAGAATTCAAAAGCAGAGAAGTTATGTTAGACTTATATAGAACCTTGGTTCAACCACACAGTATACAGCTCTGGTCTCCATATTATATAAAAAGGATATAAAAGCACTGGTGAAAGTGCAAAAAAGATTGACAAGGATGATACCAGAACTGAGAGGTTATAACTATCAGGAAAGACTGAACAGGCTGGGGCTCTTTTCTCTAGAAAAGAGAAGACTGAGAGGTGACCTGATAGTGATCTTTAAAATGATGAATGGGTTTGATAGGGTAGATGTGGAGAAGATGTTTCCACTTGTGGTGGAGTCTAAAACTGGGGTCCATAAATATAAGATAGGCACCAATAAATCCAATGAGGAATTCAGGAGGTACCTCTTTATTCAGAGAGTGGTTAGAATGTGGAACCTGCTACCACAAGGAATAGTTGAGGCGAATAGCATCGATGTATTTAACAGGAATCTAGATAAGTACATGAGGAAGAAAGGAATAGAACAATATGTTGATGGGGTGAAGTGAAGTAAATTTGGAGGAGGCTCATATGGAGCATAAACACCGACATAGACCTGTTGGGTCGAATGGTCTGTTTCTGTGCTGTAAATTCTATATACAGTCATTAGTAATTGTCAGAGGTGCTGGCTTTTAGATGAGACATTGAACCAAGAGTCCGTTTGCCAGCTCAGGTGGACATAAAATTTCTTGTGGCGCTATTTGAAGAAGAGCAGGGAGTTGTCCCAATGTCCAGGCAACATTCCTACCCTAATCAACACTACAGAAACACATTATTTGCTCATTCATTCGCTGTTTGGAGCACCCTTCTCTCTCTGTATGAGTTGGCTGCTCCATTTTATTGGTTGTAAAATAATTTGGAATGTTCTGAGGACTTGGTAAGATGCATCTAAATGCAAGTTATTTCCTTCTTTCTTTGAATCCAGAGAAAAGCTCACTTTCCAAGTTACCGTGCTTAATGGAAAAGGTTCATTATTTGTATCCGGTCTTCTTTCAACCATTGGGATTGATTTAACGGCTGACCTCCTGGTTTTGCGATACTTGTTTTAGGGTCTGTTATGGTGTCTGCCTTATGAAGCCTTAAAAAGCCTCCCTCGGCAGGAAAAAACACCATGGGAGAGCGTCAGAAATGCCAAAGGAGAAGCAATATCAATCTGTTGATATGAATGAAGTGTTGCCTTTCTACATAGACAGAATTGAGAATGTTCACCAGATGATACAATTATACATATTACAGCACACCATTTAGTAGATCCAGCCTGGGCTAATGCCAGCTCCTTAAGAATTGTAGTATCATTAAATAGAGCTAGCTCCTCTATTCTCATGTCCCTGCCCTTTCTCTATTTCCTTTAGTATTCTTTCTTTTCAAATACTTATCCAATTCTATTTAAATGATGCTGTAGCCTCTCTCAGGCATTCCATGTTCTAATTGCGTGCATTAACACTCCCCAAACTTCCCCTTTTGTTCCACTTTTCAGTCTTTATGCATAAGTATAACCTCGTATTCCTGGTATCATTTTAGTCAATCTTCGCTGAATGCTTTCCAGGTCTCCCAAAAACTTCCTGTAATGGAGTGCTCAGAACCTCCCACAATACTCCAACTGTGACCAAAACTAGTGGCTTGCACAAAATTCAGCATCACTTCTTGCTTTTATATTTGGTGCTCTTGTGTATATAAAATTAAGGATCCTATGTGCTTATTTTATGATCTTTTCTATTTACATTCCCACCTTTAAAGATGTATGTATCTGCACCGCTAGATCTCCCTGGTCCTCCGCTCTTCAGAATCTTCTTTTACCTAAAATGCACTACTTCACATTTCTCTTCATTGAACTGCATCTGCTGCCTATCTGCCCACTCCCCATACCTGGCTGTCTTCTTGTGATATCCTGAATTTTCACAGTTTGCCATGCCCCTATTTTGGGATCTTCAGCAAACTTTATTATCATTCCTCTTGTACCTATGTCATTGAAATTGAAAACAAAAGAAGTCTGAAAATTGATATATATAATATCCATTGCATTTGCTTTTTTGGGGCGTCGCTGGCAAGGCCAGCATTTATTGCCCATCCCTAATTGCCCTTGAGAAGGTGGTGGTGAGCCGCCTTCTTGAACTGCTGCAGTCCGTGTGGTGAAGGTACTCCCACAGTGCTGTTAGGGAGGGAGTTCCAAGATTTTGACCCAGCAACGATGAAGGATCGGCGATATACTTCTAAGTCAGGATGGTGTGTGACTTAGAGGGGAACTTGGAGATGGTGGTGTTCCCATGCGCCTGCTGCCCTTGTCCTTCTCGATGGAAGAGTTCGCGAGTTTGGGAGGTACTGCCGAATAAGCCTTGGTGAGTTGCTGCAGTGCATCTTGTAGATGGTACACACTGCAGCCAAGTTATGCCGGTGGTGGAGGGAGTGAATGTTTGAGGCGGTGGATGGGGTGCCAATCAAGCGGGCTGCTTTGTTCTGGATGGTGTCGAGCTTCTTGAGTGTTGTTACAGCTGCACTCATCCAGGCAAGTGGAGAGTATTCCATCACACTCCTTACTTGGGCCTTGTAGATGGTGGAAAGGCTTTGGGGAGCCAGGCAGTGAGACACTCGCCGCAGAATACCTAGCCTCTGACCTGCTCTTGTTGCCACAGTGTTTATGTGGCTGGTCCTGTTAAGTTTCTGGTCAATGGTGACCTCCAGGATGTTGATGGTGGGGCTGAATGTCATGGGGAGGTGGTTAGACTCTCGCTTGTTTGAGATAGTCATTGCCTGGCACCTCTGTGGTGCAAATGTTACCTGCCACTTATCAGCCCAAGCCTGAACGTCAACCAGGTCTTGTTGCATGCAGGCATGGACTGTTTCATTATCTGAGGAGTTGTGAATGGCACTGAACACTCAACGAACATCCTCATTTCTGACATATGTATTGTGATTTCCTCAAACTTTTCAATTAATCAAGCACAATCTGCGCTGTACAAAATCCATTCTGACTGTCTTAATTTCATCCCGTATTATGGACAACTGAGGTAAGACTAATTGGCCTTTAATTTTCTTCACTCTTCTTGAAGCCATATTGGGCTATGGATCCACAAATATAGCAACTCTCTAGTTTAGTAAACCAAATGGCCATTCTACATGTGTGTCAGCCATGGCTCAGTTGGTAGCACCCTCGCCTCTGAGTCAGAAGGTTGTGGGTTCAAGTCCCACTCCAGAGACTTGAGCACAAAAATCTAGGCTGACACTCCAGTGCAGTGCTGAGGGAATGCTGCACTGTCGGAGTTGCTGTCTCTCTGACATTAAACCGAGGCCCCATCTGCTCTCAGGTGGACATAAAAGATCCCAAGGCACTATGTCCTGGCCAATATTGATCCCTCAATCAACATCACTAAAAAAAAAAATTATCTGGTCATTATCACATTGCTGTGAGAGCTTGCTGTGCACAAATTGGCTGCCGCGTTCCTGCATTACAACAGTGACTGCACTTCAGAAGTACCTCATTGGCTGTAAAGCGCTTTGGGACATCTGGTGGTCATGAAAGGCGCTGTAGAAATGCAAGTCTTTTTTGCAAGCCTGCATAATGAGTGTCAGACTATTCGACTGGGTGGAGGGGCGTGGATATCACAGCCAAGCTTGATCCTGTCTCCGTCTGGTGTCCACTGATGTGCACTTTCCGCCAGGAACCACAAGAAGATAGAAATTAGAAACAGAAGGCTAATGGGTTCCATTCCCCCACACTGTCGTCCTCTTGAGATGAAGTAACTCAGGGCAGTCCAGAGGTTAAACCTGGACCTTATTATTCTGTATGGGTCAGTACCATGTTATCCACTGAGCCACTGGGGAGATATAATGTTTATGCACATTATCCTTGCCTATTCTATTAGGTTATCCATCTAGACTCTGGATATGGGAGAAGGTATATAACTGTGTACTTATACATTTCTGCTTGTGCTGCGTTCTATCTTTTCTCAAATGTGTTGCTGTTAAGACCATGTATAGTGCAATTTGGACAGATGATTTATCATGTTAACTGTATATAAATTGAGCACGAACTGTTGGTGTGGTAGTAGAATAAAATTCTCCATGCTGAACCATTTACCAGCAGTTTCTGTTCAATGAATAATGCAGCGATGATAAATGTGGTTTTCATTTCCTGGTCCACCATTCAATTAGGATACAATATACAATGATGGTTTTTTCAGGTCTGTGAATAAGGAAACATCTAGTGGGTGAGATAGGGAAATGATAACCAGTTGTTAATGGAAATGCCAGTGTGCTATAATCAGTAAGTGAGCCAACAACAAGCACACGTTTAACTAAGTAAGTACAAATGGGCATATCCCAGATGATTGGGTTGTCACTGCCATATTCCAAAAAGCCAGTAAATGAATTAATCACATAATTAAATTGAATCTATTAAAAAATCTGTATGGCCATTGGACATTGTGTCAAATGTGAACCTATTTTAAATATTTAACTTTGACTAACTTTACCAAATGCAATTAGGCTCGTACTGTATATGTAGACTGTCATTCTGAGGTAATTTATAGTATGATAAACTTTTCATTAACAGTCTACTTTTTATTATCTGAATAGATGGATAATGTTGGCTCCTGTAACTTTTTTACATTCTCACCCATGTTAACTTTCCTTCATTACATTAAGATGTATGATAACTTTTGAATTTCAGATGGATCTAGTTTAATAATGCTTTTTCTGTTGGTGTTTGGTTCTTCATTCTCATACTTACATAATATCTGTTGTTCTGTCTAGAATCAGAAGCTGAGCTGTTTTGTTGTGTCTGCGTGTCTAATTGAGTAACTGCAGTGGGCTTTTACTGGGACCTAGTCATAGGATTCTATCCAAACCTTGCAAATTTAGATTGATGTGTGGGTTATAATATAAAATGCTTTTTAACATTGTATTAAAATATTTACATCTTGGGATAATTCAACTTAACAAGGATGAGCTAGCAGACTGAAAGAAATAATTTTATCACGCTGCTGTTGGCTAGCAGTCAGTTTATGTGCAGATAAATTGGCACAGTTTAAATTTGGCTTCCTCCTTTATATAGTGTCTATCAATGTACAATAGAATTGCTTAAGAGTCATGTTCATGACTGCTTTGGTTGCTGGGAAAGTTAGCTGCAAGCTGTGTTTTGGTATAATCCAGACAAAAAAGTTAAAACAACGGGACATTTAGTTGGAAATAGTAATGAAAATATGTTTCTTCCTGGATTTATTTTACTTAAATTATTTTATATTAAATACCAGATTATTTTCATGGCAAAGCTCTGATTTCTCCTTTAAGAAGCTGGAGATCAAGTTACATCGTATCATTGACAGAAGGTGTTATATCCAGTTCAGAGGGATTCATACTGCAAGATTTTTGCATTTTTAATTTTAAATATTTTCGAAGATTTTGTGTCTTCGTAGTGTAATCAATACTTCTAATCTTTCGGCACAACCCACAAAACGGGTGAGATTAGAGTTATGTTCTTTATCTCTCCTCTATGGATAGTTGCTTGTCATACTTAATGTCACATTTCATTAGATTTTAACCAGTCGTTATAAGTAACTTTCTCAAATGAAAATAGGCATCCTGAGAACCAAATATATATTCATAATCTTGAAGCTGTACAGTATCTTTCTGAAAGCTTCATTCAATAGTAGACTGAGATACTAAAATTTATGCTTTTATTCTTTCCCCAAATGAGGGAAAAAAAGAAAAACTATACATGTGTTGTATAAAACTGAGAAATTTACAAGCTGTAATCTCATTTCAGTTGGGATTATGTTCATCAATGATGCTAGCTTCACTGTACATTGTTGTGTCATTCAGGCTTATGTTATACAGGAAACTCTTTGGTATCCGGCACCGACGGGACCGGCGTGTTGCCGGTTGATCAAAAATTCTGGATGACGGAGAGGGTTATCTACCGAGGCTATTTTCATCAAAGAAAAATAAAAAAATCAAGAAATGTGCAGTATACAGTAATTGAGTACTCAGCTACAAAATGTTGTGTTAAATGGATGGTGGAAGATGCTTGATTAAGTACAGTACTGCCAGTTGATGGTAATGCAATGCAATGACTGCCAGCAGTGTGGGAGACACACAGTACCCCTGTAAAATGGTGGATCAGAAGAGACTACCGGCAGCGCGGGAGAGTCAGACTCCTGTTACAGGGGTATTGAGGTGTTCCGACTGCGCCAAGAAGCCGAGTAGTGGCAGTTTGGAGAACTACCCCCCCACTGACTAACTCGGCCGCCACGGGAGACTCGGACTCGGCAACATTGCCGGTTATTGAGGTGTTGTTATCGGAGTGAGAATTTTGCCGGTTAATAGAGAATTCCGGATATTTAGGTGCCGTTTAAACGAGAGTTTCCTGTAGTTTGGTAACTCATACCCACGTTTCTGTTCTTTTTATTTATTCTTGGGATATGGCCATCACTAGCAAGACGGGCAGTTATTGATCATCCCTATTATTTCTGAGAAGGTGATGGGCTGCCTTTTTGAACCGCTGCAGTCCGTTTTTGTAGCCACTTGATACAACTGAATGGCGTGCAAGGCCACTTCAGAGAGCAGTTAAAAGTCAACGACGTTGGCGTGGAATTGGAGTCACATATAGGCCCCGACCGACTAAGGACGGCAGGTTTTCTTCCCTAATGGATACTAATGAACCAGTTATTTGTCCAGGCTTCTGGACTACTAGTCCAGTAACATAGCCATTACACTACCGTACCCTCTCTAATATTTATAGCTTTTTTTAAAATTTAGTTCAGAATCGTTTTCTTAAAAACTATACTGAAGCTTTGAAAGCTGCCGTCAGTCACATCATAAATTAAGCAAAGCTGGAGATGTGGCTAGTGATTATGGTCCTTTTAAAGGAAACTGAGGTTCCTGAGAGAAGAGGACATTTCCACTTGTAGGTAGTTGACTGTAATGAGCCATGGCCAACCGTGGTCCCCTGAGGCTTGTTTGATCGCGTTAAGGACCCAGAGAGGAATTCTCCAGAGGTTTTCCTGAATTGGCCACAGATTTTTGTTTTGCCTTTTCCAGGTGCCAGCATGGTTCGGGATGGGTGAACAGTGTTCCACGTTGCACTGTTGACTGGTTGGAACAGGCTTGATGGGCCTGACAGTCTTTTCTTGCTCTTCTCTAAATATGTTAATTTTGAAAATTTATAACAGCCAGTCTTGGAAAGCTATTGCAAGACAGATCATAGATTAGTCAAAAGTTTTAAAGAATTAAGAACAGCCAATGAATTATGTTAAACCAGTTTATATGGACTCCCTGATAGCTCATTGTGTAAGTGCATTGGGAGGGGGAGAGGGAAAGGGAAGTAGGCCTAGAAATTCGGTGGAGGCCCAAACAGGGCGCCAAGCTCACCTGGGCGCCGGAATTTGCGCTGCGCACGGAGCCACTTGCGCCCGCCGGAAATTCATCTTGAGCGCCCCAAGAGGGACACGGGGCGCTGCTCGAGGCGCTCCGCGTCCCTCTTAGGGTGCTGAAACTGAATATCGCAGCGCAACGTGCCGCAGCGCCACACGCTGCGGCACGGCGCGCTGCGGTACTGCAGGCCTTCCTCCCATTCTTAAGGGGGAGGGGCCTGCTGCAGCGCGATCTCCGATCGCGAGTGCCGGCAAAAGAGCCCGGCACCGAGGAGAAGTGCCGGGCTCTCGGAAAACAGCCGGCACTGCTGCGGGGGGAGATCAGGAGGCCGGGGACGGAGGTGCTGGCAGGTGGCCGCCGAAAAAAAACGGCCGCCCCGCACCTCCACCTTAATTTGCGCCACTCCCACCACAGGTAGGCCCCGTGAACCGGGCGCGATTTGCGGCCAGAGTAGCGGAGGCGGACGCAAACAAATGTGGCGATCGGGGCGCTGCGCACACCGATGACGTCATCGGTGGCGGCGCAGCGCTACAGGCTAACGCCACCATTAGCGCCCCCGATAAATATCGCGGGAGGCGCTGCCAGTGGCGCTACAGCCACTGACTGCCCTCTTTAGGCGCTAATTGCTGGCGCTACACACCGAATTTCTAGGCCATAGTGTTTAGTCATGATGCTCCAGCCATCGTGGTGTGGGGCAGACCAGCTGGTCTTTTCCTGCATGTCAGTTTTGTTTGTATTTCTAACAGTGCTTATCATAAGAATATAAAAAGCCATTATTAATCTGTCATTATGCAGATCCCCATCAACTCTTATCTTCCTTTTGCCATTTTTTTTCTTGACAGTGATGGTGTTTTGCTATTGCATATCATCCAGTAGCCCCTTTACTGTCTTTACTATATTGTAAGTAGTAAAATCCCTGAGTACATATGTGAAAGATTCCTTTCCTTATTAACTACTATATTCAGAAGCAATGACTTCTGTTTCCAAATACAACTTAACTGTTGGCTTTTTAATGTTCCTGCATGCAGCCTTCTCAAGTGTAAGCAGGCTGCATACTGAAATTTCACAGTATTAAACATTATATATTAAAATCTAAATAAGTTATTTTAAATTAATAGTATAAAGAAAAACATTTATCTCTGTCACCTATATTAATATTTAAATCACAATTTACAGATCTTCTACTTAAATCAGTGATTGAATCATGGAAAATGCAGTATAGAAGAATGCAATTCAGCCAATCATGCCAGTGGTAGCTCTTCAACTAAACCATCTGGCCTAATCTCTGTATCTTTTGCATCATTGACTATTAAAGATTGATTGTGTTTGAACTTGTTTAACGAAGCAAGCTAATTTGTAATCCTAGTCTTTTTATACATGTTTTTACAAAGCAACGTACTATATTCATACTGTAGTTCTAAATTTTGTTTTTGTCATTTTCATTTGCTGGTTTACCAGGAGAACTGAACAATTTGGTTTAGTTTTGTGGGAGGTTCTCCTGGTTTGGTCACTAGGAGGTGCTGTAGTGTTGTGCATAGACATTTCTCTTTCCTCCTTTTAGTCCCAACACCCGATGTGCCAACCAGCTATAACTTCAAACCCAGAGAGAAATCTGGGTACATATATCAGCAAAGACAGATTCAAATGTGAGTCTCCTAGTTCATGGTACCATTCATGAAAATAATGCACATCTTCAGTGAAAACAGGTTACCTGGGAGACCTGTTGGTAGAGTGCATTCATCTTACTGTGTGAACGAGAAGCCCAAGTTTGACTTGCAACCTCTATTGATATGGTAATGTTTGTGATAACGATGGTTCTTTCTTTATGTGAAATTTTTGTCACCATGTTTTTTTTTTTAAAAAGTACTTAAGTTTTTTTTTGCATTCTTTTTATAAAAAATTCTTACGGTAGCTCACAGACACCATAAGCCAGCAGCAGCTGCTCTACTGATTAGCCAGTAGGATGTGAACTGGCTCTGAATTTAGCAAACCATGGATTTGAGTCTTGGTCAGTCCCCTTCAAGGCAGCCTGCATACAAACCGCTAAACAAAATGCACAGCTAATGGATTATGGGATACCATATGCTCAAGTCCATCTGTTAGGGAAAGCATGAACATAAATTTTTCATTGGTCAATGATGGTTGGGCTCAAAAAGTTAACAGCCTTCCCTGATATAACTAACTAGCTCATTATAATCTTGAGCTAAAGCTTTGTTACTCTGTTAGTTACTGAATAACTTCTGATATCTACTTAAACAGTGTGATAATTATTTGACTGCTAGGTAGTAAATGTCTTCCTTGTACCCAAGAAAATATTCCTTGAGGTAACCAATAAGAATGTGTTGCAAATGAATCACTTCTGATTCAAAACGGAACAGCTATGTAAATGTCTAGAAGAAGAAAGACCTTGCCTTTATATTGTACCTTGCACATCCTCAGGATGTCCCAAAGTGCTTCATAGGCAGTTAAGTAGTTTTGCTATGTAGTCACTGTTGTAATGTAGTGAAATCCAACAGGCAACTTGTGAAGCAGCAAGGTGGCATAAATATCAATGAGATAAATGACCAGAAAATCTGCTTTAGTGGTGTTGGTTAAGGGATAAATGTTGGTCAAGACACATTGAAATCTCTGCTATTTGAGTAATGACCGCACGGGATCTTTTATATCCACATGAGAGGGTAGACAGTATTGAGGGAGGGCTGCATTGTCAGAGGTGAGTTTAGCATCTCACCTCTGCAACACTCCATCAACACTGCATTGAGCTGTGGCTAACACTTAAAGCAATGGAAATCAAGCTGAATGTGAAATATTGACCTCTGAAATTCCAGATCTTCTAGAAATATATTATGTAAGGACATAGGAGTATATTTGTGTTTTACAATTATAGAATACTAATAACCCTTATTCTGTATTTAAAAAAATTAGTGAAGATCACCGTTTTGCTTCCGTTCAATCGTACAATCTTAATTTGTTTGTGTTAACCAGTGTAAATTGACGATCAGGATTTACCTATAATAGCACTTGTTTTACTCTTTTTCAGGACTTTAAATGCCAATTAAATGATATAAATCACAATTAATCAATTCACCCAGCTGTAGAGTGCACAAATATTAGTGAAAATGAAGTGAAGAGTTCATAAAGTCATTATTGTAGATCGTGGCATAAAGATCCTTTTCTGAAATGCACTGTCTTGGGAGGAGACTAGAAACCTGCTTGACTAAGATAACCTAGCAATACATCAGCAAATGGGTGAATTCAGGATGAACTATTTCCTGGAATTAGGAGGAACTAATTCCTAAAGGAGTTCATGACTTGAAATAGAGCATAAAGGTGAATCTAGGACATCATCTTAGTATGAGGGGCATCCGAGGGTGATTCCAACATTGACTTTTTAAAGTTAGATGTGAATGGAAGAAAAGTAAATGTTCACACAGTCGCATCAGTGATTTAATGCAGGTGGCACTTTAGGCTGCCTTATATTAATTTACACTGCGCTTATGTTCAAAGGCCAAGGTTTCAATGATCAGGGCAAGGAGTGGAACAGGTGGTGGACTTTAACTCTGAGTGAACAACACGCTTTGTAATTTCCAGAAAGGGGTATTTTAGAAGGCGCCGGTCCTTCTGAGGTTAGATGGCTGCTCAGACCACCCTATATGTACCATGTAAATCATACGTGTAGAAATGTTGTGCCATGTACCTGTTTCAGCCCCCGCACAGGAAGAGCACATGCAAATTTCGGTGTTACACTTGCATTGATTGGATTAAATTTCATGTTGATAAGTGTGACATAAAAGTGGTATTTTGGTTAGTTATCATTTAGTGGCTGTTCCATTAAATTCAATCATAGTACATTAGCATTTTTTTTAAAACAACTAGATCATGTAGCAAGATTATTTTCATATAATTTTCAGCACAGAAACAAGGTCATTCAGCCCATAAGTTCTATGTCGGTGTTTATGCTCCACACGAGCCTCCTCCCACCCTATTTCATCCAACTCTATCAGCATAACCTTCTATTCCATTCTTCCACATGTATTTATCTAGCTTTTCCTTAAATGCATCTATGGTATTTGCCTCAACTACTCCTTGTGGTAGTGAGTTTCACATTCTCACCACTCTCTGAGTAAAGAAGTTTCTCCTGTGATCCCAATTGGATTTATTGGTGATTATCTTATATTTATGGCCCCTAGTTTTGGACTCCTCCACAAATGGAAACATTGGGGGAAAAATTGGGTTGCTATGTGCCTCCCGTTAGCGCCATAGAGGGCGCTAACGGGGCGCAAAGCAACTCGCGCCCGGGCGTGGCGCTGCCCACGTCTCCCGCGAAATTCAGCGGGCGGTTAGCGGCGGCACTGATCGGTTGCACGGCACCGCCGGCGATGACGTAATCGCCATGTGCAGCGCCCTGGCCGCGATCTTCGGGAGCGCCCCCTGACTTACCGCCACCAGCTATGTCCGACGGGGTCGGGGGGGCCTACCTGCGGCCGGGGAGGCACAATTTAAAGGCGAGGTGCGGGGCGGCCATTTTTGTTGCTGGCCACCTGCCTGAGATCCCGTCCCCGGCCTCCTGAACGGCCCCACCGCAGAGTGCCGGCTGCGCTCCAAGAGCCCGGCACTTCTCTCGAGTGCCGGGCTCTTTTTCCGGCACTCCTGATCCCCGGGGGCCCAGCTGAGCCGCGCTGCGCAAGGCCCCCCCCTTTAAGAAGGGGAGGAAGGCCTGCAATACCGCGGCACATAGCACCGTGTTATTCCCTCGCAGCGCCCCAAGAGGGATGTGGGGCGCTTCCAGTAGTGCCCCGCTTCCCTCTTGGGGCGCAAGCACACAATTTCCAGCACACGGGTACTAAATTTTCCGGGGCGCTAAAAGTAGCTATTAAGACCTCTATTAAGTCACCCCTCAGCCTTCTCTTTTCTAGAGAAAAGAGCCCCAGCCTGTTGAGTCTTTCCTGATAGTTGTATAACCTCTCAGTTCTGGTATCATCCTTGTAAATCTTTTTTGCACTTTCTCTACTGCCATCTATATCCTTTTTAAAATATGATGACCAGAACTGTGCCCAGTACACTAAGTGTTGTGAGTTTTTGTTGGTTTCAGCTTGTAGTGAAGGATAATTCAGATGCAACCTGTGCTGTGTGATTGCTTCAGTTTGAATATTACTGCCAGTTTCTTTTTAAATCTGAAATGGGGATATTCTAATCTGGAAAGTCCAGGTAACTTTTCCCAGATATCAAAAAAAGAGCTTTTCTGTTCAAATAAGAGTAGGTTTGAAAATTTCAGAGAAGGAACTAATCAGTTAGAAACTCTTAAGAGGGCGAAAAATCAGTTTGAATTTCCAAGAAACTGTTTAGAGTAATTAGGCACCTACCATTATTTTAAAATTATTTATAATGAATTAGCTTAGTTCTTAGAATTGATATTTTTATTTGCCCATTCAAGAGTTAGGTGGAAGGATGTTTACTGTAAATAAATATATCTAACTATATTATGTGACTGTTATCATTTGTAAAATAAATTAATGTGATATTTTAAACATAAAATAAGGCGGTTGTAATCGTCTACACTTTCGAAGCTTGAAGTGAAACTTTATGGAGGAATAACGTAAGTCCAATCATAGAATCGTAGAATGATACAGCACAGCAGGAGACCATTCGGCCCATCGTGCCTGTGCCGGCTCTTTGAAAGAGCTCTCCAATTAGTCCCACTCCCCCCTGCACTTTCCCCATAGCCCGGCAAATTTTTCCTTTTCAAGTATTTATCCAGTTCCCTTTTGAAAGTTATTATTAAGTCTGCCTCTACCACCCTTTCAGGCAGTGCATTCCAGATCGCAACAACTCGCTGCGTAAAAAAATGTCACATCTTTGTTTTGCCAATCACCTAAAATCTGTGTCCACAGGTTACTGACCCTCCTGCCACTGGAAACAATTTCTCCTTATTTACTCTATCAAAACCCTTCAAGATTTTGAACACTTCTATCAAATCTCCCCTTAACCACCTCCGCTCTAAGGAGAACCACTCCAGTTTCTCCATTCTCTCCACATAACTGAAGTCTTTCATTCCTGTTACCATTCGAGTAAATCTCCTCTGCACTCTCTCTCAGGCCTTGACATCCTTCCAAAGTGTGGTGTGCAGAATTGGCTACAGTACTCCAGCTGGGGTCTCACCAATGTTTTATAAAGTTTTAGCATAACTTGATAGCAAAATACTGCGGATGCTGGAAGTCTAAAATAACAACAGAAAAGGCTGGAAAAACTCAGCAGGCCAGGCAACATCCGTGGAGAGAGAAACAGAGTTAACGTTTCAGGTCGAAGACCCTTTGTGAAACGAAGGGTTTTGTTGTTATTTTAGCATAACTTCCTTGCTGTTGTACTCTATTTATAAAGCCAAGTGCCTTTTTAGCAACCTACTCAGATGGTCCTGTCACCTTCCATAATTTGTGTACATACACCTCCAGGCCTCTGTTCCTGCACCCCATTTAAAATTGTACTACAGGTAGACTACCTTTTATCCGAACTTCCGAAAACCGAAACCCTCTAAAAACCGAAGGATTTTTCGTTCAGCGTAAATCGTGCGCACGACATGACCAGAGTGGCGCACGACTTACGCTGAGCAGAGGGTCAGCGTAAGTCGTGCGCACGACCCCGACCCCCGCCGCCGACCCCGACCCCCCCGCGGAACCCCGACTCCCGCCGACCCCCACCGCCGACCCCCACCCCCGACCCCCCGCCGACCCTGACCCCCGCCGACCCACCCCCGACAAATTTCCCAGTCTTATAAAATACCTTCCGAAAACCGAAACACGGCTGGTCCCGAGGTTTTCGGATAAAGGATAGTCTACCTGTATATAGTTTATATTGCCTCTCATTCTTCCTACCAAAATGAATCACATCACTATTCTTTGCGTTAAATTTCACCTGCCATGTGTCTGCCCATTTTACCAGTCTATCTATATCCTCCTAAAGTCTGTAAGAACATATGGGCCCAGATATTCCGATCCCTACGGGTGGGTACGCGCTGTGCACCCACCCGTAGGGACATCGGAAATGCCGGTTTCAGGCATGCGCTGAAAACCAGCATTTCCAATCTGGGGAAGGACCTCTGCGGGGGGGGAGAGTTCCGCTTTTTGGAGACCCTCCGCCCGCAGAAAACCCTTACAATTCTTGCGCCTGGTAAAAGCAGGTGTAAGGCCTGCTTTTACCAGGATAAGAGTTGAAAAAAGTAAAAAAAAAAAAAAAAAAAATTTTCACTGATTTATCATTTAAAAATACAGGAAACTTTGGTTTATCCAGAGGTTGTATGTCCGGAATACTCGATCTAACGGCAAAAATCAGGAACCGTTTTCTATAAGTTTTTTTAGTTCTCGTTCTTTTTTTTTCCCCAGTCAGGCACTGCAAGGTCTGTAGCTATAGCAACAGCTTCAGCTAGAGACGCTTGCAGCTGCAGCCGACGCTTTAAAAGCTGTTGCTAAGCAACAGTGTTTGTTGTCAGATATGGAGATGAAAACCTCCGTATGCTTCAACATTAACTTTGTATGTCCGGCAGTTTTGATAGATCGGCAACACGTCGGTGCCGGATATCACAAAGATTCCTGTACTTTAAAAAAAGGTAAGTTTATTTTTAGCCCTGTTAAAAAAAACTTTAATTATTTTTTTCAAACAATTAACTTTTTGTTTAAAATACTTAATTTATTGTAATTTCAAGTCATATTAAAAATGTGATTTAAAAAAAAAAAATTATTTAAAGTTTTACTATGTTTTTGGGGTGATCTCCATTCATATATTTGACAGGTCTTCCTGTCAAGTGTATGAAGGGAGATTCCCTTCTTTGATTGGCTCCCCATGGCTCACGTGATCCCAGGGACGCTGCAAACTACCTGCGCCTCTGGGATACCTGGGCCTTGCGCACTTGGACTTTGGAGAGGCCCAGGAGCGGAAGCGTGTGCGTCCCGGAGCCCTCCGGAAAGGGCATAGATTTTTCCAGATCGCAGGCCTTCGCCCGCGGGAGGCCTGTGATCAGAAAATACGGGCCATGAAATAGGAACAGGAGTAGGCTATTCGGCCCCTCGAGCCTGCTCTGCCATTCAATAAGATCATGGCTGATCTTCTACCTCAACTCCACTTTCCTGCACTATCCCCATATCCCTTGATTCCCTCAATATTCAAAAATCTATCGATCTCTGTCTTGAATATTCTCAACGACTGAGCCTCCACAGCCATCTGGGGTAGAGAATTCCAAAGATTCACCATCCTCTGAGTGAAGAAATCTCTCCTCATCTCAGTCCTAAATGGCCGACCCCTTATTCTGAGACTATGACCGTTGGTTCTAGACTCCCCAGCCAGGGGAGACATCCTCCCTGCATCTACCCTGTCAAGCCCTGTTAAGAATTTTGTATGTTTCAATGAGATCACCTCTCATTCTTCTAAACGCCAGAGAATATAGGCCTGGTCTACTCAATCTTTTCTCATAGCATAAACCCCCCATCCCAGGAATCAGTCTGGTGAACCTTCGTTGCACTCCCTTTATGGCAAGTATATCCTTCCTTGGGTAAGGAGACCAAAACTGTACACAATACTCCAGGTGTGGTCTCACCAGGGCCCTATATAATTGCAGTAAGACATCTTTACTCTTATACTCAAATCCTCTTGTAATAAAGGCCAACATATCATTTGCTTGCTGTACCTGCATGTTAACTTTCAGTGATTCGTGTACAAGGACACCCAGATCCTGTATTACATTTGGTCCCCTCATCCAAATCATTGATACAGATTTTGAATAGCTGAGGCCCAAGCACAAGTACCCCACCAGTTACAGCCTGCCAACCCGAAAATGACCCGTTTATTCCTACTCTCTGTTTTCTGTCCGTTAACCAATCCTCAATCCATGCTAGTATATTACCCCCAATCCCATGAGCCCTAATTTTGTTTAATAACCTCTTGTGTGGCACCTTATCGAATGCCTTCTGAAAATCCAAATACACCACATCCACTGGTTCCCCCTTATCTGTTCTGCTAGTTACAACCTCAAAAAACTCAGATTCGTCAAACATGATTTCCCTTTCATAAATCCATGTTGACTCTGCCCAATCCTATTATTATTTTCTAAGTGCCCTGTTACCACGTTCTTAATAATAGATTCTAGCATTTTCCCTACTGGGGTAACATTTGCCACCTTCCAATCCTCGGGAACCGTTCTAGAATCAATGGAATTTTGGAAAATGACAACCAATGCATCCACTATCTCTATAGCCACCTCTTTCAAAACTCTAGGATGTAGGCCATCAGGTAGAGGGGATTTATCGGCTTTCAGTCCATTAATTTCTCCAGTACTTTTTTTTTTACTAAAACTAATTTCTTTCAGTTCCTCATTCTCGCTAGACCCTTGGCTCTCCAAGATTTCCGGAAGGTTTTTTGTGTTTCCTTCCGCGAAGACAGTCACAAAGGCCGCGAATTTCATTCTGGAGATCTGATGACGTAATTTGATGACTTGTCATCTGCCGGTTTCCTTAAAGGGACCATGCACAATTTTATTTTGACTGTTGATTTGTCAATGTTTGACAGCATTGAGGTGCTGCAAACACTGACAATCACTGCACAAAGGTGAGCACTTGCACCCAGGCTCTCCAATGACTCCCGCCATATGCTTAAGGAGGGAGTCACAGCACGCAGGGAGATTCTCTTCCCTTCCAAGGGCGGAAGAGACCTCCCCAGGACACCAATTTACCTTGCACCTCCACCCAACCCTCTCTATCTACTTTATCACTTCCCCATCTCACTAGCTACTCCTCACACTCACCCTCATCCTACTGCAAGCATACCAACTAACAGCACGCAAGGGTAGGCACTTGAGAGGTTTAGCCAATGTCCATGTGAAGTTTCTGGTAATGTGTTGTTATACAGTGTAATATCTTTATCCAAAAGTGCCCCTTATTAGACAGATCTGAGCACACCTTGAGAAGTGTCTTACTGAGTTCCAGTGATTGTTCAGTCATAACTCTCCCCCCCCCCCCCCCATAGTGCTGTGTGTGCATGGAATGGCTTGGACATTAAAGGGTTGTTTCACGGTGCTGGTGTGGGATGGTGTCAACCTGGCATATCATGTGGCAGCCAGGGTTTACAGCATCAAGTGAAGAAAATCTGGCCATGGTGATGCCTCCCGGCCAGCAATTTTTGTCAGGGGCTGATGCCGTGTCCAGTGCAGCATCAGGTGGGTGAGGAGGAGGTTGGCGCTCCTACTTTGAGTGCTGGCAACCTTTTAAGTACCTCTTTATTTTTATTCTATTCAATTTCTCTACTTACCACCTCTTTTACTGTGACATTGGCAGCATCCTTTTCTTTAGTGAAGGCAGATGAAAAGTACTCATTTAGTAGCTCAGCCATGTCCTCAGCCTCTATAAGAAGAGTTATTTTTTGGTCCCTAATTGGCTCCACCTAATTGACTACCTTTTTACTATTTATAAGTTTATAAAAGACCTTTGGGTTCCCTTTTATGTTACCAACTAATCTGTTCTCATACACTTTCTTTACCCTTCTTATTTCCTTTTTCAGTTCGCCCCTGTACTTTTTGTATTCAGCTTGGTTCTCTACTGAATTATGAACCTGAAATTTATCATAAAGTTCCTTTTTCTGTTACATTTTAATCTCCATATCTTTAGTCATCCAGGGAGCTCTAGCTTTGAATACCCTTCCTTTTCCCCTCGTTGGGAATGTGTCTAGTCTGTACCTGAATTGTCTCTTCTTTGAAGGCTTCCCATTGCTCATTTACTGTTTTACCTGCTAATCTTTGATTCCAATCCATCTGGGTCAGATCCCTTTTCAACTCACTGAAATTAGCCCTGTTGAATATTATCCGGTTGAATATTTTCACATTTGATTTTGCCTTGTCCTTTTCCATAACTACTCTAAAGCTAATGATATTGTGATCACTGTTTCCCAAATGTTCTCCAACTGAAACATGCTCCACTTGCCCCACTTTATTCACCAGAACTAGGTCCAGCACTCTTGTTACACATTTCAGGAATTCCTCCCCCTCTTTGCCCTTTACTATGTTCCCAGTTTATATTAGGATAATTGAAATCCCCCACTACACTAAAGTTCTCACAGCTTTCTGCAATTTGCCTGCAAATTTGCTCCTCTATCTCCTTCCCACTATTTGGTGACCTATAGTATACACCCAGCAGCGTAATAGCTCCTCTATTGTTCCACAAGTCTAACCAAATAGATTCTGTCTTTGAAACCCTCAAGTACATCAACCCTTTCTAGTTCTGTATCAGTACCTTTGACCTATATTCCTTCCCTATCTTTCCTGAATACAGGAAACTTTGTGATATCCGGCACCGACGGGACCGAGCTGTTGCCGTTAGATCAAAACTGCCGGACATGTTGAAACATACGGAGATTTTCAGCTCCGTGTGAATCAACAAACCCTGTAGCAACAGCTTCAAAATAGTCGGCTGCAGCTTAAAAGCGTCTCTAGCTGAAGCTGTTGCTTAGCTACAGACCCTGCAGAGCCTGACTGGGGAAAAAAAAGCAACGAGAAGTAAAAATACTTATAGGAAACGGCTCCTGAATTTTGCCGGTAGATAGAGCTTTCCGGACTTTTAACCTCCGGATAAACCAAAGTTTCCTGTACATTGTAGCCAGGAATATTATGTGCCCATTCCTCCCCTTGTTTGAGCCAGGTCTCGGTTATTACCACTATATCATAATTCCATGTGGCTACTGTGTGCAGTTCTGGTCGCCACACTATAGGAAGGATATGATTGCTTTGGAGAGGGTGCAGAGGAGATTCACCAGGATGTTACCTGGGCTGGAGCGCTTCAGATATGAAGAAAGACTGGACAGGCTGGGGTTGTTTTCCTTGGAGCAGAGAAGGCTGAGGGGGGACCTGATTGAGGTGTACAAAATTATGAGGGGCATAGATAGGGTAGATAGAAAGGAACTTTTTCCCTCAGTAGAGGGGTCAATAACAAGGGGGCATAGATTCAAGGTAAGGGGCAGGAGGTTTAGAGGGGATTTGAGGAAGAACTTTTTCACCCAGAGGATGGTTGGAATCTGGAACTCACTGCCTGAAAGGGTGGTAGAGGCAGGAACCCTCACAACATTCAAGAAGCATTTGGATGAGCACTTGAAATGCCGTAGCATACAAGGCTACGGACCAAATGCTGGAAAATGGGATTAGATTAGACAGGGCTTGATGGCCGGCATGGACGCGATGGGCCGAAGGGCCTCTTTCTGTGCTGTATAACTCTATGACTATCACCAATCTTATTTACCACGCCCTGGGTATTTACGCACATGCAGTCTAAACCCATCTTAGTCTGCCTCGCATTTCTCTCCCCACCCCCCCCCCCTCTCCAGAAATTTAAGAGCAATTCACTGATCTCAGAAACTTCCAGTAGTTACAATTGCCTGGAGTATTTGAGCCAGGCCACATTAGCAGGAAAGCATCGCATCATACTCTGGTCTTCAAAATACCTGTGAGCAATACCACAGATGACCATATATATCTATGTATAATATATTAATTATATTCGCACGTGCTGTCAGTTTTTCGATTATAAATTCCTATGTTCACATTTATAAATCCTGTGTAAATGTGCCACTGTAATTATAGCCTCCCACAAATGGTGGCACCATTTCCCTCCAATTTTGCGACTTTCAGCTCCTCTGCCTGAACTGCAGAGAACCTCCTGTACTCCAACCCACTCTACTTCTCTGATTCACAAATTGCCCTATGTTTTACTATGTAACATCGTAAGAGAAGCTTTTGAAATTCAATTCATGGTTCTTATTTTGGGAAAAGAAAACAGGCATGGTGCACTTCACTTGTCTGATTTTTTTTTTTAAACTCCATTCACAAAACATGGAGCTGATCACATCCCTGGGAAAATGAGCAGTTTAATTAAAGCCTTAAATTAAGGCTTATTACCAGATTAGAGCTTCTCCACCTTCCTCACTATGAACACCTAAAAACTAACATTTATTATATAATAAACATGCAAAACAGTAAACAGTTCTGTAAAATAATCTCAAAACTTGCCTACAGCATCTTTTTGCTTTTCCCAGCACAGGCATTGCTTCTCTCAGGAAATGCTGTTAAATGCCTTCAATGCAAGTATAGGGTAAATATAGTGGAATCCTGTTAGGCTTGTCTCGTGTTCCATTCCTGGATTTCGATCCTTTACCTGAATTTACCTCCAGCTATTTTTTGGGCCTACATGGGAGACAAAGTAAAACATCAACTTGTTCAGCAACACTTAACACAAATTTTTTTTAATAACGTAAATAGACTTTTCATTTGAGATTTGTTCAGAGCCACCAACTTGTCTAAGTTTCCAAACCAAAATGTGGCAATGTGACCTGTCTTCCTCTTGCCTATGTTCCAGCATGCCTGCAGCTGAGAAGAGCTGTGGTTTGGCAAGGCAAGTCATGTCACGTCACGTTATGCACTCAGCCTCAGAAATAAGGCCAATGTGGTAACGCTAACTGAGAGGCCAGCCAACCTGTGCGAGTTTTTAAGTATAATCCACAAAGTGATGTGTCTTTAAAATGATGAGCTGAAGTTAAGTCCATCGTAAGACCGTATCTTGGAGCATTTCTTTACATTTATTTCATTTTGAAATAATTTATAATTTCATAGTGTAAGTTATTTACTCCTGGAAAGATATAATTAAAACAAATTTCTTAGGGGGAAAAATTGAGTCGCGCCCCCTTTGGGGTGCTAACTTCGCAGCGCCCCAGAAAAATTAGTGCCTCGCAACCGAAATTGAGTGGTAGCGCCCCAAGAGGGAAGTGGGGCGCGACTGGAAGCGCCCCACCTCCCTCTTGGGGCGCTGCAAGGGAATATCGCGGCGCTACGTGCTGTAGCGCCACGCTTTGTGGCTTTGCAGGCCTTCCTCTCCTTAAAGGGGAGGGGCCTTGTGCAGCGTGACCCGGGGCCCAGCTGGGCCACCGGGGATCGGGAGTGCCGGCAAAACAGCCCGGCATTCAAGAGAAGTGCCGGGCTCATGGAGCGCAGCCGGCACTCGGCGGGGGGGCTGCAGAGGAGGCCGGGGACGGCAACGGGGGCAGATGCTGGCAGGCAGCCAGCAACAAAAATGGCTGCCCGGCAACTCGCCTTTAAATAGCGCTGCCCTGACCCCATCGGCCATGCCGTCCGGCGGTAAGTCAGGGGCGCTACTGAAGATCGTGAGCGGGGCGCTGCGCATGGCGATGACGTCACCGCTGGCAGCGCAGCGCCGCAGGGCACTAATGGTTACCGCTGAATTTCGCGGGAGGTGTTGGTGGCGCCGTGCCCGGGCGCTAGTTGCTTTGCGCCCCGTTAGCGCAAAGCAACCGAATTTTTCCCCCTGAACTTGAGGGATTTTCTGGAGTAAAACATTTTGTTAACATAACATCTCTAATAATATTGCTTCTATTTGTAAGTCTTATTAAAGAAAGAGAGCCAGCATTATTTATACATGGCTTTGAACGTTGTGCACAAGTGGTTGGGTTAGACAATGTCCTGATTAATCATCTTCCACATTAACTGTACTGAATACTTAATTCAAGCCTTAAATTAAGGCTCATTGCCAGATGAGCACTAGATTTAGGTTAAGTATCTATTTGATGGATTAATAAAGTGCAGAGAAAAACAATGTTCACTGGAAGCTGCTGTAGGGGCCAGTCATCCCCTAAGGATTAGAGCATTATGCACCTTTTTATTAACTAACATGTTTAAACAACTTCATTGTAACAATCCCTCCAGTTGTTGCACCAGGTGATACGGGAATTAATGGGTGAGGAGGGACTGTGTTGTTAGTTTTGACTCCCTGTCCAACTAATGAAGCATCACAGCTGTTGTCAGTTATTGTACAAACGGGTCTCTCCAGTTGCAGACTTTAGTGAATTCTGGAAAGTTTAGTTTTGGGTTCCACCATACTGCATGAGGCCCAAGGATTGGGAACTGGTGCCATTAGCATAGGTCTTAGCGCTGTATAAAAGCAGCTTACCCAATACATTTTTCTCTCCTGATGGTCTTTTTCTTAACCAATGCCCACTTAATCTTGAGGAAGATGTGAAAGAGCCCATGTTACAGTTGCCCACTCATAGAAGTTTTCTTGTCCTTATCGTGAAGCTGGATTGTATTTGGACCAACATTTCATTCTCATAGTATGCAGCAATAAGGCCAAAATTATTGTGAGGTATTGAACAAGCTCTTTGTCCTAAGGATCTTTGTAATGGTTTGGAACTTTTAATCAGCAGTTTATACACAGTGCAGAAGTTGACTGCTTGGACCATTTAAAGGCTGACCAGAATGGTTTCCCAGGATTTTTTTTAATTTATTCGTTCACGGGATGCAGGCGTCGCTGGCAAGGCCAGCATTTATTGCTCATCCCTAATTGCCCTTGAGAAGGTGGTGGTGAGCCAAGGCCTTCTTGAACCGCTGCAGTCCGTGTGGTGAAGGCGCTCCCACAGTACTGTTAGGAAGAGAGTTCCAGGATTTTGACTCAGCGACAATATATTTCCAAGTCAGGATGGTGTGTGACTTGGAGGGTAACTTGGAGGTGGTGGTGTTCCCATGCGCCTGCTACCCATGTCCTTCTATGTGGCAGAGGTCGCGGGTTTATCACCATGAACTAGTGACAATACCTCCTCCTGTGAAAGCCTCACACCCCCCTATTTCATCTCTTTCATTTTCGTACAAACATTTGGCGGACTAATTTGGCTCTCTATATTGACAGCATTGTTATGGCTATGACCTGTTTTTCATAATCTGTGCTGTCAATTGTTGGAACTTGGCCTCTTTGTTTTCCGAAGTAAGGTCTGTTGCAAAACTTTTGAGAATTCTGATGCACCATAATGCACTGGATCCATGAAAACATTCCTGAAGGTTTATGTAATTTTTTTTCTTATAACTGGAATATGGTCTAATCCTTATAATTCAAAGGTTTTTTATGCTTACAAATTGACTTGTCCAATAATTAAAATTAAGTAATGCAAATAATGCAGCCTTGTGGGAATTTAGTACTGAAAACAAATTCAGTAATCCCACTCTAAAGACTTGAGCACAAAAATCTCGGCTGACACTCCGGTGCAGTACTGAGGGAGTGCTGCAATGTCAGGGGTGCCGTCTTTAGGATGAGACGTTAAACCGTGGGCCCGTCGGCCTTCAGGTGGACGTAAAAGATCCCATGGCACTATTTCTAAGAAGTGCAGGGTAGTTATCCCCGGTATCCTGGCCAATATTACTCCCTCAATCAACATTACAGGAAACTTTCGTTTATCCGGAGGTTAAATGTCCGGAAAGCTCTACCTACCGGCAAAATTCAGGAGTCGGTTCAGATAATTTTTTTTCTTTTCATTGCTTCTTTTCTCCAGTCCTGGCTCTGCAAGCGTCTCTGTAGCTAAGCAACAGCTTCAGCTAGACGCTTGCAAGCTGCGCCGACTGTTTTGAAGCTGTTGCTAAGCAACAGGGTTTGTTGCTTCACACGGAGCTCTGAGCTCCGTATGTTTTAACATTAGTGCTGGTTTCTATGGCAGTTCTGATCTAACGGCACCAGCTCGGTCCTGTTGGTGCCGGATACCAGAAAGTTTCCTGTACTAAAACTGATTATCTGGTCATTATCACATTGCTGTTTGTGGGACCTTGCTGTGTGCAAATTGGCTGCCACGTTTGCTACGTTACGACAGAGACTCCACTTCCAAAGGGGGAAAAATTTGGTTGCTTTGCACCTCCAGTTAACATCCTAAGAGGGCGCTAATGGGGCGCAAAGCAACTAGCGCCCGGGCGCGGCGCTGCCAACGCCTCCCGTGAAATTCAGCGGGAGGTTAGCGGCGGTAACCGCTAGCGCCCGCGTCGCAGCGCCACCGGCGATGACGTCATCGCCGTGCGCAGCGCCCCGGCCGCGATCTTCGGCTATGTCCGATGTGGTCAGGGGGACCTACCTGCGGCTGGGGCGGCGCTATTTAAAGGCGAGGTGCCAGGCAGCCATTTTGGTTGCTGGCCGCCTGCCAGCACCTGCCTCCGCTGCCGTCCCCGGCCTCCTGTCCTGCCCCCTCGTGGAGTGCCGGCTGCGCTCAATCATTTTGTAAATATATCAGTAACCGATTTTGATTGAAGGGTAGCAAAGCTAAAGTTAATCGAGGACTGAGACTAGAAAACATCTGCTGCTTGACAAATAGGATACTGATCTAGTCCCCTCATCATCAGGCATCTTATCTTTAACTGGCAAACATCTGCTTCCAGTTAACATCAATTACTTGCATTTTCTATATATGATTACCTACTGGACACTGGAATAGATACTGTGATACATGATCAATAGACTCTTTCACAGGATGATGGTTGCAGTAGAAATAAAAACAGAAAATGCTGTCAATGCACAGTATGTTAGTCAGCATATGAAAAAGAAAGCTTCATGTTTCATACAGCGTCCTTCATCAGAGCTCATTGTCAAAGCTTTATCTGCAGTAGTAGGGCAGTGAGTACATCAGTGTGATGCTTCCCTTGTGGGACAGGAGTGCCATCTTCGCATGGTCCTGGGCCAAAGACATGTCAACACAACTGTGAGCTAATTGGCGCACGTCAACCCAAGCACCCCACCCACCCACCCCTTCAACCACCGTCTGCCCCACCTGTGACAGAGACTGTAGGTCCTGCATTGGACTCATCAGTCACCTGCGAGCTCATTTTTAATGTGGCGGTTCCGAGGGACTGCCTAAGAGAAGAGAAGAGCTAATTGGCACATAAAACCTGGTGTTTTCCTGACTTAAGGGAAATTTTGGCCTGAGAGAGCAGAAACTCCATACATTTCTTCATGTCACAGATTTATTTGGTAGGAGTATTCTGGAAAATATTATTCCCCTCATCAGTGGGAGCTTGTGATTGGCTGATCAGTTCTTTAAGGACAATCTGTAGCATGATGGACAAGAAAGAAAAACCGCTGCAAATGCTTGAAATCTTAAACAAAAGCAAAGAATGCTGGAAATCCACAGCAGGCCCATCAGCATCTGAAACGACCCCATCTACAGCGGAGATGTAGACCTGTCTTTACTCTTCAGATCCTGATGGACCTGTGTTTCCAAATGTTTCTGTTTTTATTTTGGGGCAGAATCCGGTTGCATGATAATCATTTAAATCCATGATACTTTATTGTTGCTGCTTTTTTTTGACTTTTCCTTTCTCTGTGCTACATTATAAGAGAACAAGGGCCTCCCAACCCTTCCCTCACAGTCCAGATAGTGGCACTGTGTCTACGAACAGGAAGAACCCGATTGAGTGGGAGAAGAAATATTGTGAAAAGATTGGGAGATTTGCCGCCCACTCAGTCGAGTTTTGCCTGTTCAAAATGCTGCAACTTACTCTCCACTGGTTCAAAAGAACTGAGTCGCAGCACGTGATGCTATACAGGGTTGATTGGAACACTCCTGAGGGGACAGGTGAGAGTGGCTGGCCAATTCTTTACAGAAAAAATCTGTGGCAAGTTGGAGAGAGTCTGGACAAAAAGAAAAACATCCACAAATGCTTGAAATCTTAAAGAAAGACAAGGTTGCTGGAAATACACACCTAAAACATGGGCCTTGATGGTTTGAAACCTCTCCATCCAACCCCCAGTAGTGTAAAATACCTGCAAAGAATGACATCTTATGATAAATATTGTACCTTTTTTGTGGGGAACTGGTTATTTAAAAGCACAAATTGACTGGATTTTGATACCGATAACACTGTGATAGTTTCGTGTTTCCATTACATAATTACTGCCCTGAAAGGCTACATTTGATTAAAGGGCAATGGTTGAGTTGTGAAGAAAAATCAAAAAGCAATTTCTACCTAACTCCCAACTAACCCATTTTCTACAGCCTGATTTTTATTGTGATATGACAACAGCAGAACTCTTTCTGCACAGAATCTGTTGGCAAATCATAAAATGTAATTTAATTTCATGCTCTTTCCTTATTTAAGGCTGGGAATAATTACAGATAGTCTCTGAGAGAGAAGATTGTGTGTGTGTTATGCAATATGTGTACAAGGGAGAACTGATGCTGAATTTCTGACTTCTACTTGCCTTCCTTACAAGTTATAAAAAGTACAGTGTGAGTGAATGTCTTTGTAGTCAACTCTCTTGCAGGTGTTGTATAATATTGTGAACACTTTAACAGCAATATCTTGCATTTATATAGCGTCTTTAACGTAGAGAAATATCCCAATACACTTCACAGAAGCATAACCAAACAAAAAACCGACACTGAGCTAAAGGAGGAGATTGGCCCAGAAATTCGGGTCTCCACGGGTGAGTACGCACGGGGTACTCACCCGTAGGCCCAATGGAAGTGCCAGTTTCCTGCATGCACTGCGCATGCGCGGGAAACCAGCACTTCCGATCCTCTGAACGAAGGGGTTCAGAGGTCGAACGCGCGCGTAGTGGAGGCTGCGCATGCGCTTTGAACTTAGGCTTTTTTTTACAGGTTTTCCCGGGAGGGTAAGCCTGCAGGATTTACACATTTAAAAAGCAGGCGTAAGGCCTGCTTTTTACAAGGTAAGTGGTCAATTAATTAAAATTAAAACATTTTTTCCACAGGTTTATTATTTTTTAATACTTTAAAGCAAGGTAAGTTTATTTTTAGCCCCATTAGAATATAATTTTTTTTTCAAATATTTAAATTATTGTTTAAAATAGTTATTTAATGTAATTTATAATTTATTTAAAAAGTGTGATTTAAAATATTTTTTATTTAAAGGTTTACTGCTATTTTGGGGCCCATAGTATTTATAAGTTTTGACAGGTCTTCCTGTCAGACTTATGAATGGGCTTTTCCCTCCTCTGATTGGCTGCCCATGGCTCACGTGATCCCAGGGGACGCATCGCACTAACTACTCCCCTGGGACACGCAAGCACAGCGCGCCGGGAGTTGGAGCAGGCCCCGGAGCGGAATTCCACGGGGCCCTACAGCTCAACGGCCGGCGCGCAAGGTAAGTGCAGGTCGGGGGCTTGCACCCGTGGGAAGCCCCCGACCCGAATTTCTGGGCCAATAGGAGTGGTGGCTAAACGCTTGGTCACAGAGTCACAGAAACCCCACAGTGCAGATAGAGGCCATTTCGGCCCATCGAGCCTGCACCGACACATATCCCACCCGATCCCCGTAACCCCTACACCAACACATATCCCACCCTATCCCCGTAACCCCACGTATTTAATCCCCCTAACACTAAGGGTCAATTTATGATAGCCAATCAACCTAACCTGCACATCTTTGGACTGTGGGAGGAAACCGGAGCACCCGGAGGAAACCCACGCAAACACGGCGAGAATGTGCAAACTCCACACAGACAGTCGCCCGAGGCCGGATTCGAACCCGGGTCCCTGGCGCTGTGAGGCAACAGTGCTAACCACTATGCCACCGTGAGGTTCATTTTAATGAGGATCTTAAAGGAGGAGAGAGAGGTTGAGAGAGGGAATTCCAAAACATAGGGCCTCGGCTGCTGAAGGCACTGCCACCTGTTTGGGGGGGGGGGGGTATGGAGGATGCATAGGAATCCACAGCTGAAGGAAGGCTGAGTTCTCGGAGGGTTGTAGGGCTGGAGCAGATTACAGAGATAGGGAGATGTGAGGCCATGAAGGGATTTGTATATGAGGATGAGAATTTTAAATTGAAGCATTGGTGGACCGGGAACCAACGTAGGTCAACGAGCATAGGGGCACTGGGTGAACAGGACTTGGTTTGGGTTAGGATACGAGCAAGAGAACTTTGGATGAGCTGAAGTTTATGGAGGGTGGAAGGTGGGAGGTCGTCCAGGAGAGCGTTGGAATAGTCGATTCTGGAAGTAACAAAAGAATGGATGAGGGTTTCAACAGCAAATGGGCAGAGGGAGGAGTGGAAATGGGCGACAGTACAGAGGTGGAAGTAGGCAGTCTTTGTGATGGAGAGGATATGGGTTTGAAATTTCAGTCAGGGTCATATAAGGTGCCAAAGTTGCATACAGTCTGGTTCAGCCTGATGGTGTCTGCCCATCTATATTGTCCTGTAGCCTGAGGCTTCCCTCCTCGCTATTTACCACTCCACCAACTTACTGATTATACCTCCTACATTCATATCTAAATCATTAATGTATGCTACAAACAGCAAAGGACCCAGCACCGATCCCTGCAGTACACCAATGGACACAGGCTTCCAGTCACAAAAACAACCTTCGACCATCACCCTCTGCCTCCTGTCACTAAGTCAATTTTGGATCCAATGTGCCAAATTGCCCTGGATCCCATGGGCTCTTACCTTCTTGACCAGTCTCCCATGCGGGACTTTGTCAAAAGCCTTACTGAAGTCCATGTAGCCTACATCAACTGCACTACCCTCATCCACACACCTAGTCACCCCCTCGAAAAATTCAATCAAATTCATTAGACATGATCTCCCCCTGACAAAGCCATGCTGACTATCCTTGATTAATCCTTGCCTCTCCAAGTGGAGACTAATTCTGTCCCTCAGATTTTTTTCCAATAATTTCCCTACCACTGATGTTAGGCTCACTGGCCGATAATTCCCTGGTTTATCCCTACTACCCTTCTTGAATAATGGTACTATGTTAGCAGTCCTCTGGCACCTCCCCTGTGGCAGAGAGGTTCTGAAAATTTGTGTCAGAGCCCTTGCAATCTCCTCCCTTGCCTCACACAGCAGCCTGGGATACATCTCGTCTGCGCCTGGGGATTTATCCACTTTTAAGCCCGCTGAAACCGCTAGTACCTCCTCCCTCTCAATGCTAATTTGTTCAAGTATATCACGATCCCCCTGCCTGATTTCTTTGCCTACATCGTCCTTCTCCATAGTGAACACAGATGCAAAATATTCATTTAAAACCTCACCCACATCTTCCGGCTCTACACACAGATTGCCACTTTGATCCCTAATGGGCCCTACTCTTTCCCTGGTTATCCTCTTGCCCTTAATATACTTATAAAACACCTTGGGATTTTCCTTTATTTTGCCCGCCAGTGTTTTTTCATGCCCCCTCTTCGCTCTCCCAATTTCTTTTTTAAGTACCCCCCTGCACTTTCTATACCCCTCTAGCACTTCCACTGTTTTTAGTCCTTTGTATCTGTCAAAAGTCTCCCTTTTTTCCCTAATCCATTCTTTTATATCCCTTGACATCCAGGGTTCCCTGGGCATGTTGGTCCCACCCTTGACCTTTATGGGAACATGTTGGCGTTGTACTCTCTCTAGTGGAGAGTTTTCCCTCCGATTCCCATTGACTTCAGTTTTACTGGGGCTCCTTGATGCCACACTCGGTCAAATGCTGCCTTGATGTCAAGGGCAGCCACTCTCACCTCACTTCTGGAATTCAGCTCCTTTGTCCATGCTTGGACCAAGGCTGTAATGAGGTCGGGAGCCGAGTGGTCTTGGCGGAACCCAAACTGGGCATCAGTGAGCAGGTTATTGGTGAGTAAGTGCCACTTGATAGCACTGTCGATGATACCTTCCATCACTTTGCTGATGATACAGAGTAGACTGATGGGGTGGTAATTGGCCGGATTGGATTTGTCCTGCATTATGTGGACGGGACATACCTGGGCAGTTTTCCACATTGTCGGATAGATGCCAGTGTTGTTACAGCTCTGGGCACTTCCTTGGGTAAGTTAAGAAAGCAAACAAGAAAGAAAGACTTGCATTTATATATCGTCTTTCACAACCTCGGATGTTTCAAAGCACTTTACAACCAATGAGGTACTTTTGAAGTGTAGTCACTGTTGTAATGTAGGAGACATGGCAGCCAATTTGAGCACAGCAAGCTCCCACAAACAGGAATGAGATAAGTGACCAGATAATCTGTTTTAGCGATATTGGTTGAGGGTTAAATATTTGCAGGTCACCGGGGAGAACTCCCCTGACTCTTTTACGTGATCTTTTACTTCCTTCTGAGAGGGCAGCCATTGGTTTAATGTCTCATCCGAAAGGCATCTCCGACAGTGCAGCACTCCCTCAGTACTGCACTGGAGCGTCAGCCTAGATTATATGCTTATGTAGAAAATATAGGGACAGAGTGATCTCCTGGACGAGTTTCGATCACCTAGATGGGTCGGAGAGGAATTTCCCAGATTTTTTCTCCCAAATTGGCCATTCGGTTTTTTATCTGGTTTTTCGCCTCTCCTGGGAGGTCACATGGGTTCGGGTGGGATGGAGAGTGATAGAAGATTTGAGGTTAGGATCAGATCAGCCATGATCTTATTGAATGGTGGAGCAGGCTCGAGGGGCCGATTGGCCTACTCCTGCTCCTATTTCTTATGTTCTTAAGTCCCTGAAGTGGAACTCGAACCCACAACCTTCTGACTCAGAGATGAGAGTACTACCACTGAACTGAGGTACAAGTCTAATCTTCACACTATAATGTGTTCAACAAAATCTACTGTTAATGTGGTACATGTATACTTGCACTCAAGCTATTAAAACAGTTGTCTATATTTGTAACAGCTTTGATTTTTTTTGGGGCTATATAAATAAATATAAACTGTTTGTAGCAACAAAAAAATTAGACATGGTTTATTTATTGTCCAAAGCAGTTTTAGGCGCCAGGAGAAGAAAAATGACCAAAAGCCACAGCGGAGAGGGAGAAACAGCTGTCAAACACATAGAGGAAAAAATGCACTTAATGTAATTTGTATAAAAGCCAACTGTCTTGGTGGTTTGAAGAAATAGTTCTAAGCTTGTATCACCACTAATACAGAATAGTGCCTAGTATGAAAAAATGGATCACGTGCCCTTACATTACTTGTGGGTTCATACAAATTTCATTCTTTGCCGTTAGAAGGCTTATCGTACCAGATCCTGAGACATATGGGGTAGGATTTTCATTGCGCCGTGGAGGCGGGATTGGAGGCGTGTGGGGGGGTTAAAATCGTGAAAACTGGCGGGCAGGACCATCCCCGCCTCCAAGCAATTTTAATTCATTCATGTCCAATGGTCCCGTCTCCGTCCCGCCTCCACGAGGCGGGATAGGCTGTTAAGGCCCTTAACAAGCACTAAATTGCCTCTATAATGCCATTTTGAAAGGCCTTTGCGATTTTAACCCTTTTCCCACGTGAAACACGCCTGGTGTGAAACACGTCGGTGAAACCTGGCGGTAGCACAATTGGATTGCTGACTATCAGCTGCAGGTCAACCATTAAAGAGGAGATTTGATCAGCCATCATTTGCAGGTGGCAGGACTTTGTTGTCTCAGGTCTGGGGGAACTTTTAAAAGGCTTAATTGTGGTGTCCGTGTGTTGATAAAGACACTGAAGACAGGAATTGGTTCATAGGTGTTTACTAAGCAAAGTCTGGGGGGGGGTTCTAACGGATATACACAATATACAGGCTTATATAGCCCGAGTGGCCATTACCGGCATTACAGCACACCTGGGGCTCTTAAAGGCACATACACTACAATTCCTCCCCTTTTAGCTAACCAGTATATCATATTTTAAGTAATTATTAATTACATGTTATAAGAAAAATAATATACACATTGCTGTAGTTAATTAATTATAAGTCAGTCTCTCAGGAGGCTTCCTGACTCGGTCCCGATAACGCCTCGGGGGTGTAGTAGTTTCTGGTGATGTAGTAGGTTCTTTTGGTAAGGCTGATTCGGCTTGAATGCCAGTGTCGGGTTCATCGGGTTCCAGTATCACCGGATCGGAGGTAGATATGGGTATCTCTACTTAATCGTTAGACGTATAGAGTTGTGGTGTAGGTTGTCCCTTTTCGGATGACTTTATGATTTGGTCAGCATGGCGCCTTATTATGCTTTCTCCGATGTCCACGGTATACATCAGTGGTCCTAGTTGTGTGCAGATAGTTCCAGGCTGCCATTTCTCGGTACGGTAGTCCCGGGCCAAAACTTGTTGACCTATCTGGAAGGTTCTAGTTGGCCTTTCATTCATGCCTTGAAACTGCCGGTTCTCCACGTCCCTTCTGATGTTGGGCTTGACCAAATCCAGCCGGCATCTTAGGTTTCTATTGAAGAACATCATGGCGGGAGTTTGGTTGGTAACTGTGGTAAACCACTGTTATCGTTCACAACCGTTCACTATTGTTACACTGTTGTTATCACTGTTTACACTGTTGTTATCACTACACAAGGTTACCTCTTGCCACGCACGCTGTTATACCTGGGCTCACCTCAGCTGACTCCGCCCATGGCTCCGCCTGCTTGCCCAGGTATAAAGGTGACCGCTTGGCTAGTATTCTTCCTTGTTGGAACCGATCACCCACGAGGGTGGGCTCTGTTATTTAGCCAATAAAAACCTATAGTTACTACCTTAACTCGTCGCTTTTCATGGACTGAATTGATAGGTATATCAGTAACCATATGTGTTGCATTCCTGTATGCGAATAAGAAGTTATCCACCTTGTGCTGAAGTTTTATGTCTTCATTACCCATGGCCTTTATGGCCTTCTTGAAGGTCTGGACGAACCTTTCAGCCAATCCATTGGTGGCGGGATGGTATGGGGCGGACGTGTAGTGCTTAACCCCATTGTTTTTTAAGAACTTTCTGAATTCTTCGGACACAAATTGCGGTCCATTATCAGAACATATCTGTTCCGGCAGCCCATTCCTGGCAAATATGGTCCTTAATACTGTGATGGTTTTTTCCGTAGTGGTGGAGGACATCTTTATTACCTCCGGCCACTTGGAGTGTGCATCAACCGCGATTAAGAACATTGAGTCCATAAATGGACCAGCAAAGTCGATGTGCACCCTTTGCCAGGGAGATGAGGGCCACTCCCATGGATGTAGAGGGGCTTGTGGTGGAGCGTTTTGGACCTTCTGGCATCCTAGGCAGCTCTTGGTCATTTCTTCGATGTCTCCATCGATACCTGGCCACCATACAAACGCCCTAGCTAGGTTCTTCATTTTCACTCCACCCAGATGCCCCTCGTGAAGCTCCTTTAGCACTTTATCCTGGAGTTTGGGTGGAATCACCACTCTGGATCCACACATCAAGGTTCCTCGGCACACTGACAGCTGTGGAAGCTACATCATTAAATAAATTTAAAACAGAAATAGATAGTTTCCTAGAAGTAAAGGGAATAAAGGGTTACGGGGAGCGGGCAGGAAATTGGACATGAGTCTGGGTTTGGAATGGTCATGGCCCTGTGGGTAGTGGAGCGGGCCCAGGGGCCGTGTAGCCTTGTTCTGCTCCTACTGTGTTCTAATTCTGTTAGATTTCAGGAGATGGTTTTATTCCTGTTCCTGGCTGGGGTGGAGATCGCCTTTACAGAAGGTAAGTACTGTAGAAAATATAGGGACAGAGTGATCTCCTGGAAGAATTTCGATCGCCTAGATGGGTCGGAGAGGAATTTCCCAGATTTTTTTCTCCCAAATTGGCCATTGGGTCTTTATCTGGTTTTTCGCCTCTCCCGGGAGATCACATGGGTTCGGGTGGATGCAGAGTGATAGAAGATTTGAGGTTAGGATCAGATCAGCCATGATCTTATTGAATGGTGGAGCAGGCTCGAGGGGCCGATTGGCCTACTCCTGCTCCTATTTCTTATGTTCTTATGTTCTTATGTTCTCTTCTTTGCGAGAATGCTGGCAACAGTGGTTCGCCATGTGCTGGCCATCCCTTCACTGTTAAATCGTAGACCCGTGAGAGAGTCGGGCCATTTCTCGTCTCCCTTTCAATGGCAGAATTTGTTACTGGTAGACATTCCACGATGGTAGAGTGGAACATCTCTACTGGGTCTACTGTAAGTGCCTCTTCTACCGTTGGCAACGGTAGGCGCGATAAACCGTCAGTATTCCCATGCTGTTTTGATCCTTTGTATTCTATGTTGTATTGGTGTGCCCCTAGAAAAAGGGACCACCTCTGTAGCCTTTGCGCTGTCATAATGGGAACACCCTTTTTAGGGTTGAATATGGAGATGAGGGGTTGATGGTCAGTCAACAAGGTAAATTTTGGTCCGTGTAGGTAATGGTTGAATTTCTTCACTCCCCATACCAGGCTGAGTGCTTCCCTGTCGATTTGGGCATAGTTACGCTCAGCTGAGTTTAATGAGCGTGACGCAAAAGCTATCGGCCGTTCTGAGCCATCAGGGAATTTATGGGATAATACTGCTCCTATGCCGTAAGGGGATGCATCGCACGCCAGTCTGATTGGCAGTGATGGGTTGTAATGAGCCAAAACTTCTTCGGATGTGATTAAGTCTTTGCATTTATGGAAGGCACGTTTACAGTCTTCGTTCCATTTCCAAATCACTCCTGTTTGTAGACGTTCATTAAGAGGGTGTAGAAGAGTTGATAAGTTCGGTAAAAATTTATGATAGTAATTTATTAATCCCAGGAACGACCTTAATTGTGAAACATTTTCAGGTGCTGGGGCTTTTATGACCGTTTCAATTTTTTCAGGTGACTTATGCAACCCTTCCTTATTAATTATGTGGCCACAATATGATATCTGATTTTGGAAAAATTTGCACTTGGGGCGATTTGCTCGTAGGCCCCGTTCTCTCAGCCTAGTGAGCACCTGCTCTAAATTGGCAAGGTGCTCGTTGTCGTTTTCTCCTGTTACAAGGATGCCGTCTAGGTAGCATTGAGTCCCCGGAATCCCTTGCAGGACTTGCTCCATAGCTCTTTGCCAGATAGCTGGAGCTGATGCTACTCCAAAAACTAGTCGATTGTACTGGTACAGACCTTTGTGTGTGTTTATCGTGAGATACTTTTTAGAGACCTCCTCAACCTCCACCTGTAGATATGCCTGTGCCAAGTCAATTTTGGTGAAACATTTCCCTCCGGATAGTGAGGCGAAAATATCTTCTATCCTCGGAAGAGGATACTGTACTGTGTGAAGGACCGGGTTTACAGTCACCTTGAAGTCTCCACAGATGCGAATTTTTCCTCTGTTCTTCAGATTTATCATTATTCAATGCTTTTTTCATGACTGGAACGATGGGTGTTGCCCACTCGCTCCAATCTATTTTGGATAATACGCCTGCCTTTTCCAAATTCTCCAGCTCTGCCTCGACTGCTGGACGAATTGCGTATGGCACCGGTCTTGCCTTAAAAAATTTGGGAATTGCTGCATCTTCCACTTTTGTTGAGGCGGTAATGCCTTTCACGGTTCCTAGTTTCTCTTGAAACACTTCTTTGGCGTTGGCCAAGATGTCTTTTAATCGTTCAGGTATGATGTCATCATTGTTTTTTTCCTTACTGGTCACCGTCAGTGCCTGAATGGAGTGCCAGTCTAAACGTACCTTTCTGATCCATTCACGTCCCAACAACGGTGGACCACCATCTTGTAGAATGTATAAATACAACTTTTGTACTTCTTTGCCGTTGTATACAACAGGCACCCTTATTTTTCCTTTGGGGTATACTTTCTGCCCCATATATGTTTTTAAGATAATGGATGTGTCTTTTAGAGGTATATGTGAAAATAGCCTCTCGTAATCCCGTCGATTTATTATGGTTAGAGCTGATCCTGTATCTAGCTCCATTTTAACTGGGGACCCTGCTATCGTGAGGGTAACCCAAATGGTTTGGTAATCATCTTTGGCAAGTACATTATGTAATTTGAGACAGCTTAGTCTCTTGTTTTCGGAGTCGCTATCGCTCTTCTGGTCTTCGGAGCTACTGTCCGTCATCATTTGTACCTTCCTGTACTTTCCTTTATTGATATTTTTTTTTCTGTCTGTGGCTTTATTTTGTCCAGATCGGCATACCCGTGCAATGTGTCCAATCTTTCCGCATTGCCTGCATGCTTTGTCCTTGAACCAGCAGTCCCTCTGGTTATGGGTGGATCTGCCGCAGCGATAACATCTTTCGAAACCCTGTGTCATTTCATGGGTGCCGAAGTCCTGTGTCTTTTGTTGTATCTCTGCAGCCCCTCTTGCTGCTGCTTCGTATGATACAGCCATACTGAAAGCTTTGTCCAATGTTAAATCTTTTTCAGAAAGCAGCCTTTTTTGTGTTCCTTCACTTAAGAGACCGCAAACGAATTTGTCTCGAAGATAATCTGCTAGTCCTGCCCCGAATTGGCAGTACTTTGATAGCTTTCTTAATTCGATTAGGTAATCAGCGTTACTTTCATTCTTGTGTTGATTTCTCTTGAAGAATTTGAATTGTTCCGCTATCAGCAGCGGTGTTGGGTTTAAGTGCTCCTGCAGGGTATCAACAATTTCTTTAAAATTCTTGTCCTTTGGTTTGGCTGGAGTGATTACATTTCGTAACAGCCCGTATGCCTTGGCGTCCATTAGGTTCAGCAGTACTGAAGCTTTTTTTTCATCTTCTATTCCATTTGCAGTGCAATATACCTCTACTCTTTCCACGTATGTGGCCCAACCCTCTCTTTCACTATCAAAAGCATCAATATTGCCAGACTTAGGCATTTCAGAAAAGATATGGCGCTTCCCGCGCTTTTCTTTCTTTTCTGCAGCAAAGATATGGCGCTTCCCGCGCTTTCCCGCCGCTGCTGCCGATGACAACGCTGTTTCCCGCGGTTTCCGTTCTTTTTTTTTATTTTTTATTTATTTACAGTTGGAGACTCGTTCCTGCCGGACTTTCTCTTCAGGTCTGAACGCTGACCTGCTGGCCGTGTCGGCCGTCTCCCGAGTGCTCCCTCCCAGTCCGTTATTGCTTGCTTCCGATTTCGCTGCCTGTCTCAGCTGTAGAGCCAGCCGCTGGAGCCCCAGCCTGACGCCCAGGAAGGATTAGTGCAGTACCTGCCACCAGCTTGGCCAGCTGGTGAAACCACAGCTTCTCTCACTTCCTTGAGCCTTCTGGACGCCCGAGGAATCGATGTCCTTGAGGTGCTGCCGAATTGCAGGTAAGTCCGTTTCCACTTCGTCGCCACTGTAGTGTCCATGTGTTGATAAAGACACTGAAGACAGGAGTTGGTTCATAGGTGTTTACTAAGCAAAGTCTGAGGGGGGTTCTAACGGATATACACAATATACAGGCTTATATAGCCCGAGTGGCCATTACCGGCATTACAGCACACCTGGGGCTCTTAAAGGCACATACACTACATTAACCACAGCTGTGGAAGTTTGGAGCCTGACACCCATCTCCAGTGTGACCTCCTGGGAAACCCCTCTCGCCACCTTCACTGAGCGCTTCCTCAACTGAGGCATATACCAGAAGCATAGGAGCCATTTATTTCCTTCCCTTCTGGGCATTAGATGAGCTCGAGCACCAGCTGCGGCAGCAGCAGAACCAGGAACAACAGCAGCATCAACAGTAGCAACAGCAGCAGCACCAACAGGAGCGCCAAGCTGCTGCTCACCCACCTGAAGCTGCACAGGCCAGAAGGGGCCAGCGCATGGAAGCCCGTCGGCGCAGGAAATACCCCCCAAACAGGGTCTACAGACACAAGGTCAGCTACCTCAACATGAGTGAGCAGCAGTGCCAAAGGCGGCTCCGACTTTCGCGAGAGGCAGTGAGTGACATCTGCGCAATGTTGCAACAATACCTGCAGCCCAGAGGACCAGGTGGACAAGCCTTACCAGTGGCCATCAAAGTCACCACCGCACTCAACTTTTTTGCCTCAGGCTCATTCCAGGGATCAGCAGCAGACATCAGCGGCATCTCCCAGGCGGCCGCACACACTTGCATCACGCAGGTAACCGATGCCCTCTTTGCCATTGCGCACAATCACATGCATTTCACCAAGGATCAAGCTAGTGTCACGGCGCGAGCGGTTGGATTAGCTAATCTGGCAGGCTTTCCAAGGGTGCAGGGCATCGTTGACTGCACACATGTGGCCCTTAAGGCACCCCATCACAACCCAGGTATTTTTGTCAACTGCAAGGGCTTCCACTCCCTTAACGTTCAGCTGGTGTGTGACCACAAGAAGGAAATTTTGCATGTTTATGCCAATTACCCTGGCAGTTGCCATGACTCCCTTCATACTGCGCCACTCTAGTGTGCCTCTGCTATTCAGTCCGCCAAACCAACTTAACGGATGGCTACTTGGAGACAAGGGCTATCCCCTGAAGACGTGGCTAATGACGCCGTTGAGGAGCCCATCCAACGAAGCTGAGGAGAGCTACAACACCAGCCACATGTCCACCAGAGCCATAATCGAGCAAACCATCGGTTTGCTGAAGATGCGCTCCAGATGCCTGGATAGATCAGGTGGAGCCCTGCAGTACTCAGCAGCCAGGGTCTCCAGAATCGTCGTGGTTTGCTGTGCACTTCACAACATGGCACAGCATCGTGGCTTGCAGATTCCTGAGGACTAAGTGGCTCCTCACATATCCTCCTCAGATGATGAGGAGGAGGAGGAGGAAAGCGAAAACAAACATCCTGCACAGGCCCATCAACCAGCGGCAGCATTACGGGAGAACATTGCTGCCCGGGATGCAAGGAACGCACTCATCTTGGCCAGATTTGCTTAGCCTAGCTGATCAAGCACTTTTGCCTCGCAGCTTCTTACCTGAGCATCGACAATGGCCAAGACCCTGCGAATTCCTAGCTATTTGACCAACATACTGACAATTGCAAGTAATCCTAAGCCCTCAATGTGAAAGTCCCATTCGCGAAATGACACGTGCCACAACTACAGCAGTAGCCATCAGAATTTTTATTAACATTATTAATCTGATGGCTTTTTCTAACAGTACATCAAATTTCACCCAAGTGACTACCCTTGTGACTATTTGTGCAGTATCTTTCTCTTACGCGTGCTCCTACGTGGTGCTTCCCCTGTGGCTTCAGCAGCTGTGGAGGCCCCTTGCTCACTTTCCTGCTGCTCCTGTCTCGACACCTTTGGCGAGCGTCCTCTGGGGTTGCGAGCCTGTGAGGGCTCGTCAACAGTCTGCTGCTCCTGCGGCTGTGCAGGGGTTGAGACGCCGATCTCAGTTGGGTGTGGACTCTGGTGGGGCTCTGACCGAGGGCTCTGCAGTGGTATGGAAGTGTGAGCGCTTGGAGAGGAGCCCCCACTTCCTTGATGTCTGCCACCAACTTCCCTCTCATGGGTCAGGTCCCCCTCAGCGCCTGCAAGTGGCTTGAGAGCACCTTGCTGCACATCAGGGGGGCCATGGGGACCCGTATCTGCACTGGCAGTCCTACTCAGAAGGACCTCCATGAAGGTCTGGTTTCTCTGTTCAATAGATGACCATCGCTCCTCCAGAGATGTCATTCTATTCTGAACACTCACCATGTTTTCTGCACTCTGGCAACTTATCTCCTCCATGGCCGCAGCCATCCTCTGGTCTACTGTAGCCATCCTATCGACAGAGGTTGCCATCATTTGCACGGAGGGTGCCATCCTTTCCGTGGTGATGCGTTCATGCGCCAGTGACTCCACAAAGGCTCTGCTCATGTTCACTATGGACTCCTCCATTTGCTCCACACTCGCAGCGACCCTGGAGACAAAACCTGCCAGAGACTCCTGCATCTGTTCCTGGCGTTCCAGCACCGCTGATCTTATAGATGGACCCAGAGGCAGAGGGTCGACATGCAGCTGAGCTGAGCTGGCAGAGTCCTGCGCCCTCCGACAAGGACTCTCCACTGCTGTTCCTGTCTCCACAATCTGCTGATGCTCACTTGTGAGCTGTGATACACCAGGTGACAACACTACTCTATGACCCGAAGGTCCCACCGAGGTGTGAGTGTCTGCGCTGGTGCTGACTGCGCTGAATTCTGCTGACGCTGCGCCCTCAGAGGTTGCAGCTTCCTCTGAGGAGTCTGGCTGCTCAGGCTGTTCCTCCTGGTTAGTGGGGACGGCTGCTTGCGATGGTCCTGTGGGGGAGTAAAGGAAAGAGTCAGAGATGTGATGCCAAGGTTACATGCACATTGCATATTGCAGATGCTCATAAGTCCATCTGTTAGAGCTTCAGAATCATTATCAGCGACTCATGCAATGTCAATGAGAGGGATGGTAAACTATTCTGTCACCAGTTTGCTGTGATGCACCCGTCTGTCCGTCCCCCACTTGCGCATCTTCCTCAACTCCAACAATTTCCAGGACAGCCTCCTCCCAGGGAGTGAGCTGGGCTAGTGAGGGTGGCCCTCCTCCTGTACTCGCTCTCTCTTTTATGGTGAGCTCTCTTTTCCTGTAATGAGGGAGACAAGTGGAGGTTGAGTGAGAATGAAAGAGTGAGTGTAGAGATTCCATAGCATAGATACCTAGAAGGAGACAAAGATGGAGTGAGGTGGCAAGACCAAGGGCCCTCCCTGTGTGTTGTCAGTTGTCTGCATAGCATCACAGTGATGGGGAGTGTGAGGGCTGCATAGTCGAATAGTTAGGTGAATGTGACCATAGAGAGAAAGGGAATGGGTAAGGGTGCATGGATGTCAGTGTCAAGTGGGATGTGGAGGAAGAGATTGCTAAAGCTGAGTGCTGGTGAGGAGAGGCAATGGGGATCAGATTGAGGGTGATGGGAAAATCATACTCACTTTTCCAGTGCGCTGAAGGTCATGAAATCTCTTCCTGCACTGAAGCCAGGTTCTGCGGGTCATTGCTAAGGAGTTGACCTCCTCTGCCACCTGTATCTATATGGCCTTGGTCTGCTGGGGAGGCTTCTTCCTCCCTGTAGAAGGGAAGAGCACCTCCTTATGTGCTCTAGCTCCATCAACTAATGCCTGCAGGGCCACATCTTCGAATCTGGGAGCAGACTTAGCTCTCCCGCTGCTCATGGTGCCTCCAGGTCCCTCCCACACCAAAGGCCAAAAGGTTGGCAGTCTGCAGAAGATGCAAGGCTTGCTCTAGACCTTAAATGCAGCAGCAATGATGATGTCATCGGAAGCGACTTTCAGACTGGAAAAACTCATTTGCCAAGGGTTCCCACACGTTGGAACTCAATTGGACAATTAAGTTACAGGAAACTTTCGATTAACCGGCACCTAAATAACCAGCAAAATTCAGGAGTAGGTTCAGGTAACTTTTATTACTTGCTTTCCTCCATGTGTTGCTGTGCAAGGGTGTGGCTGCAGCTGTTGCTAAGCTACAGAGACGCTTGCAACTTGTGGGCATTGTTTTGAAGCTGTTAAGCAACAGGGTTTGTTGCTTTATACGGAGCTCTCAGCTAAGTATCTTTTACTATAGCGTTCGGTTATCCGGAATTTTTGATGAACCGGCACCACGTCAGTCCCGTCCGTGCCGGATAAAAAAAAGTTTCCTGTAAATTTGCATCAATCTCCCACATCGATTTACATTTGTGTGGATAACACGAAATGCGGATTACACGACCCCAACCCGCCCCTGAATTAAAATCCAGCCCATGGCCTCCAGAATTCGGCCCAATACAACAGTAATTAAGCATTGCCGAGGCCACAAGCTAGCTGCATGGCAACCTTGACTATTAAGTTCCATCAGATGTCCTTTGTGGAAACCAAAAATTGTTATTTTTGTCTTTTAATTCGACACAAATTCAAACCTCTTGCTGCCTCTTGAATCACTGCAAGCTGATGCTCAACAGTTTACATTGTTTAGAACACATCCTTATTAATGGAAATCATGATACCTTATATTGTACATTGTGCATAAAATTAATTGATTTTTAAAAGTTTTATCTTTGTACTCTCTGAACTGGCCTAGCAAGCAATTGGGCAATAAATATAGCCATACCAGCATTACCCATGTCCCGAGAACATTAAAAGTCAACCACGTAGTGTAAATTAGTGCCACATGTACGCCAGATTGGGTAGGAATGACCGGTTCCCTTCGATGAAGGTCATTGGTAAGTTAGTTGGAATTTGCAGCAATCAGACATTTGACCATTTTTTTTCTGGTGCTAGCCACAAATAACCAGATTCTTGTGGTGCTGCGATTTGAACTCTTTCACTGGGTTGATGGTCCAGTGCCTTAACCACTGCATTGCTGTACCCTTACTGATCATCTTGAAGTATATTTTTACTACAGAGGGGACTGTTTGCTTTTAGAAGTGCTTTGGTTAATAAACTAGATAACGATCATTTAAATAACCTCGGGGTATGTGTTTGATGTGTGACTTAAAAGTGGGCTATCTTTGCAGTATGCTATCCGTTAGCCATTCTTTGTTTATTCTGTGCTTTAAAAGAAGTATTTGACTATTGAAAGCGTAAGGAGGAGATTAATTTAATTTACGATAATTCAGGTTAATAAAATTAACAGAATTCTTCCTCATTTTATTTTACCTCAACATATGGTTGTGAATTACTGTCATCCGGTAGAGGAAATAGTCAGCAAGGAACATTGGGGCCACGTTTCTGATGGTCTAATGATACCTGGAAACAGCTGTGCAGCGCACACTGAATCAGTTATCCATAGTGGATGGTCATTACTATGTTGGAAACGGGATTGCAAACCTGCTGCAAAAGCACCAATTAAGCTTATTAATGGAAGGTGGATTAAATTAACATGATCACTTTATAGTTTTCGATCAGCGAAGGGGCCTGCAAATGTGTCATCGGTGTTAAGCTCAGAGTTAATGAGCCAAACCCATCAAGAAGATGGTTTCATTCATTTCAGATGTGTGTCAGCCTGGGCTCAGTGATAACATTCTCGTCTCCGAGTCAGAAGGATGTGGGTTCAAGTTTCACTCCAGGGACTTGAGCACATAATCCAGGTTGACACTTAGTGCAGCACTCCCTCAATACTGCACTGGTCAGGTGCTATTTTTCAGATGAGACGTTAAACAGAGACCCCCTCAGGTGGATGTAAAAGATCCCATGGCACTATTGGAGGACGAGCAGAGGAGGTCACCTAGTTTCCTGGCCAACATTTATCCCTCAACCAACATCACTAAAATAGATTATCTGGTCATTTTATTTAATTAGTTTATGCGGGACCTTGCTGTGCGCAAATTGGCTGCTGTGTTTCCTTACATTAGAACAATGGCTACACTTCAAATGCACTTAATTGGCCATATATTTGGAATGACTTTCTTTCTGTGAGTGGAATAACTGATACCTGGGATGGCAGGAATGACGTATGAGGAGAGATTGGGTCGATTAGGCTTATATTCGCTAGAGTTTAGAAGAATGAGAGGGGATCTCATTGAAACTTATAAAATTCTAACAGGACTAGACAGAATAGATGCAGGAAGGATGTTCCCGATGACGGGGGTGTCCAGAACCAGGGGTCACAGTCTAAGGATAAAGGGGTAAGCCGTTTAGGACTGAGATGAGGAGGAATTTCTTCACCCAGAGAGTGGTGAACCTGTGGAATTCTCTACCACACAAGGCAGTTGAGGCCAATTCATTAAATATATTCAAGAAGGAGTTAGATATATTTCTTAAGGCTAAAGGGATCAAGGGATATGGGGAGAAAGCAGGGACAGGGTACTGAATTTGGATGATCAGCCATGATCTCATTAAATGGCGGAACAGGCTCGAGGGGCCGAATAGCCTACTCCTGCTCCTATCTTCTATGTTTCTATGTTAATTGGAAGGTTCAGGAATATCTGGTTACCAAGGGTTGGCATTAAGGGAATCAATTCAATTCAATTCAATTCAATTCAAATCGCTTTATTGACAAGGTACATCTTATGTTGCCAAAGCATCGAAAAACATTCATGGTTGTACACAAAAATACAGATCTATCCATACAGTGTATAAACAGATATATCCCTGAGTGTATAAATATACATTCATATAATTTGTATATACTCTTTTCTTATATTTAGTGGTTGTCCCTCTGTTTATGGCAAGCTGTAACATAGTGTGCCGCTAAGGTTACACAATTTCTCTCTTCCCCTAGTAGGTATGGGAGTTTTTGGTCGTCATTCAAATTTCTGAATTCCGGGCATATTTTTGTGAATTTTGGGTAGAAATTCTCCCTTATGCCCTGATATTTTCTACAAGCTGTGAGGAAGTGCATCTCTGTCTCCACCACTCCCTGACTGCAGTGAGAGCATATCCTGTCCTCTCTTGGTAGCCGGGTCTGTCTGTGTCTACCTTTTTCAATCGCCAGGCTATGTTCACTAAGTCTGTACATTGTCAAGGTTTTTCTCAGTTTGCTATCCTTTACCATGGTCAGGTAATCAGCCATGTTGTATTGTCTGTTTAGGGCCAAGTAGCAATTGAGTTTGCTTTGGGTTTTTGTTGTTTCTGTCCAATATGACATATTTTTCCTTTTGCTTAGCGACGATTGTGTTGGGTCGAATTCTTTGTGTTATGCTGTCACTGTCCTGGGGCTGGTTATTGTTAGTAGTGTTAGCAGTTACTTCACTGAGTCCCAGGACTAGTTGACTGAGGGTATTCTTCTTTATGGTCCTCTCTTGGCATTTCAGGGCTTCGTAATGATAGCATTGGGGGTTGCTCATTTCTAGGTGTTTCCAAAATTTGGTGGCTCTTTTTTGGATAGTGATTATTAATGGATATTGGCCTAGTTCTGCCCTGCATGCATTGTTTACGGTTTTCCTTTGAGTCCGGAGGATACTTTTACAGAATTCTGCATGTAGGATCTCAATTGGGTGTTTGTCCCATTTTGCAAATTCTTGTTGTGTTAGCGGTCCCCACACCTCCCTGCCATAGAGTGCAATTGGTTCAATTACTGATTTAAAAATTTTGAGCCAAATGCTAATTGGGATTTCTATTTGGATTGATTTTTTAATGGCATAGAAAGCCCTTCTTGCTTTCTCTTTCAGTTCATTCACAGCCAGATGAAAATTTCCCGTAGAACTGATTTTTAAGCCCAAGTATGTGTAGTTAGTGGTTTGTTCAATTTTGGTTGTTCCTAGTGTGAAGTTTATTTTGGGTCCCTGATGTCTGGATCTTTGCTGGAACACAAGGACTTTGGTTTTTTGGGGATTTATTGTCAGGGCCCAGGTCTGGCAGAACGACTCCAGCAGATCCAGGTTCTGCTGTAGACCCTCCTTAGTTGGTGACAGCAGAACCAGGTCATCTGCATAGAGGAGGAATTTAACCTTGGATTCATATAGGGTGAGGCCGGGTGCTGTAGATTGTTCAAGTAGTTTTGCCAATTCATTTATGTAAATATTAAAGAGTGTCGGTGAGATGAGCGAGCCCTGCGTCACCCCCGCCCCTGTGGGAAGTATTTTGTTTGTTTGTCTCCAATTTTAACTGCACATTTGTTGTTTGTATACATTGATTTAATTACATCATATGTTTTTCCCCCTACCCCGCTTTCGATAAGTTTTAGGAATAAACCGTCGTGCCAGATGGAATCGAAGGCCTTCTGGAAATCTATAAAGCATGCGTAGATTTTGCTTTTGTTTTGATGAACGTGTTTGTCAATTAGGGTCTGTAGGGTGAAGATATGATCTGATGTTCTATAGTTTGGCAGAAATCCAATTTGGCTTTTACTCAAGACATTGTGCTCCTCAAGGAAGTTTATAAGTCTTTTGTTTATGATACTACAGAATACCTTCCCCAGGTTACTGTTTACACAGATGCCTCGATAGTTATTTGGGTCGACTTTGTCCCCACTTTTGTATATGGGCGTTATGAGTCCTTTGTTCCAGATATCAGGGAAGTAACCGACACTCGGAACCAAGTTGAAGAGTTTTAGGATAGCCAGTTTCATTTTACCGTCTGTGTGTTTAATCATCTCGCTTAGTATGCCGTCTGCACCGCAAGCTTTTCCTGGTCGCAGGTCCTTGAGTTTTTCAACTAGTTCTTTTTCTGTTATTATGGAGTCTAGCGGGTTTTGGTTATCTTTTATGGCCATTTCGAGATTTTCCAGTTTTTTGCATATTTGGTGTTGCTCTGGCCTTAGTGTGTTTTTCTGGTATAATTTTTCAAAGTGGTTTTCCCATGTGTCTCCATTTTGAATGGCCAATTCGTCGTGTTGTTTTTTGTGTAATGTATTCCAGTTGTCCCAGAAACAATTGGAATCAATGGATTCCTCAATGGAGCTGAGTGTATTCTTAATATACTGCTCTTTTTTGGTTCTGAGTGTGTTTCTGTATTGTGTTAGTGTCTGACAATAAATAAGGTGTAATTCCTCGTTTTCTGGCTGTCTGTGTTTTTGGTTTGATATTTTTCTAAGTTTTTTCCTCATGTTATGGCAATCTGGGTCAAACCATTTTTCATAGTTTTTTGTTTTGGGTTTGTTCTTGCGAGCTTTCAAGTTTGACCTTGTTGCCAAATTATCAAAAATATTGTTTAGGTTATTCACTGCCCGGTTTACGCCTTCTTTATTGTGAGTGTATATGTTATCCAGAAAGGTGTCCAATAGAGCTTGAGTTGATTCATTGCTAATTGCTTTCTGGTATTTTTCCGTGCTGTTTTTGGCCCCTCTGTACGATTTTTTGGTGTTGTACAGCTTACTGGGTTGTGTTTCTGTGTTGGTTGTTTCTGTCTTTTTAAGATACATAGTAATTTGACTGTGGTCTGACAGTGTTGTTTGTGGTTTGACTGTGAATGCTCTGAAAGAGGATGGGTCCAAATCCATAATCATATAGTCTACGGTGCTACAGCCAAGAGGTGAGCAATAGGTCGATCTTCCTAGGAGGTCTCCCATGAACCTACCATTGACAATGTACAGACCCAGGCTTCGACAGAGCTGCAGGAGCTGTTTTCCGTTGGTATTTGTCTGCTTGTCGCAGTTATGCCTGTATGGATGGGAAGGGATATCGAAGTGGTTATTCCCGAATATGTAATTGTTTCCCTGATTATTGGTGAAGTCTGGTTCTTCGCCAGTTCTTGAATTGAGGTCACCACAGATCAACACGTTCCCCTGGGCCTGGAATTGGATAATCTCCCTCTCCATGTTGGAGAAAGTGTCCTCTTTAAAGTACGGGGATTCCATTGGGGGGATATAGAGTGCGCAAATGAAAACATCTTGGGGGTTAGAGATAATCCCCCTCTCAATTTTGAGCCACATGTGGTTCTCGCCCTTTTTTATAAATTTGATGCAATTCTTAAGCTCTGTTTTAAACCAAATCAGTATGCCTCCGGAGTCTCTGCCTTGGGTTACTCCTGGCAATTTATTGGAGGGGACCACCGGCTCTGTGTACCCTTGGGGACGGCCAGTGTGTCCTTCTCCTCTATACCAAGTTTCCTGTAAAATGATAATATCCAGATCTTTAGTTTCACCTATGAACTCTGGGGTCCTACTCTTCACGTCGAGCACCGAAGAGCGTAGACCTTGGATATTCCAGGTCGAAATATATAAGGATTTCATGTTAAGTTTGATCTTTTACTATGATAGGTTAAAGAATGATATGTGTTTGTCGTGTCTAAATGGGGGAAAAAAAGATCATCTCAATTGTCTATAAATGCTAATACTACTTGGTTACAATTCATTCTAGTAATTAGTCCTTTTTTTTTCCATTTTCTGATCCATAAGGCGGAAGTAGATGCTGCTGCACGTCTGCTTAGTGTCTCTTAATGGATTGTCTCTGCCTGAGGTATTGCGTACGCCCTGTGCATCTCTCCCTCTGTCTGGCTGGGGGCAGTCCTGTTCCCCTGTAGGACAGGAGTGGTGCAGGTCTGATATTGTTGTTGTGCATGGGGATCCTCTCTGGTCCCGGTTGGTGTGGTGGTGGTCTCTGTCGTAGTCCTGGTATGTACCCCGCTGATCTCTGGTGGTCGGTGGGGGGTCCTCCTGGAGTCGAGCCAAAGTGATGAATGCCATACAGGGGTCTGGCTGATACCTGGTGACATGTTCTAACCCTTCGTAACAAGCTGGCGCCAATAGGAACCATTGCACTGACTTGTACATTGCAATTACTGGATACAGTAAATCATTAACAATAATTGAGCCTTTATATCACACCCAGCAATCATTCCCATTACCTAAACTTCCTGTTGCCATATGCCTGATTGAGGGGGTGGAGATTTTAAAAAACTGATTGTGCTTTGTGTGACAGGAATAGGCCTACTTTCACAGAATCACAGAAACCCCACAGTGCAGATAGAGGCCATTTCAGCCCATCGAGCCTGCACCGACACATATCCCACCCGATCCCCGTAACCCCTACACCAACACATATCCCACCCTATCCCCGTAACCCCATGTATTTAATCCCCCTAACACTAAGGGTCAATTTATCATAGCCAATCAACCTAACCCGCACATCTTTGGACTGTGGGAGGAAACCGGAGCACCCGGAGGAAACCCACGCAAACACGGGGAGAATGTGCAAACTCCACACAGACAGTCGCCCGAGGCCGGATTCGAACCTGGGTCCCTGGCGCTGTGAGGCAACAGTGCTAACCACTATGCCACCGTGCTGCCACCACTTTATACATTTGTTGAAATTCGCCCATGCAAGGTACAACCGCACAGCCTGTAGGTATGTGTCTGTGGTGGGGCCTTGTGTTCCCATTCTGGAAGGAGCACCACTGATAGCTGGTGCTTCCTCCAACTGTTCGTTCTGAGGGAATAGATGGGGAAATAGTGGCACACCCTGGTGGTTTAGTACTGGAGTAAGAAGTGCCTTGAACTAGAAATGTTCTCCAATTAAATATTGGGAAGGCGGAAGCCATTGTCTTCAGTCCCCGCCACAAATTCCATTCCCTAGTCACCGACTCCATCCCTCTCCCTGGCCACTGTCTGAGGCTGAACCAGACTGTTACACAACCTTTGGCATCCTGTTTGACCCTCAACTGAGCTTCCAACCCCATAGGGAGGTCACTCATTACTTGGATGGGGTGAGTCTGAGTGGGGCAGAGGAGCAAAGGGATCTCGGAGTACAAATACACAAATCACTAAAAGTAGCGATACAGGTTAACGAGGCCATAAAAAAAGCAAATCAGGCACTAGGGTTTATTTCTGGAGGTATAGAATTGAAAAGTAGTGAAGTTATGCTAAACTTGTATCGAACCTTGGTTAGACCGCACTTGGAGTACTTTGTACAGTTCTGGTCGCCATATAAAAAGAATCTAGAGGCATTGGAGAGGGTGCAGAGAAGATTTACAAGGATGATACCAGAAATGCAAGAGTATACCTATCAGGAAAGGATGAACAGTCTGGGTCTCTCTTTGCTTGAAAAAAAAAGGCTGAGGGGTGAGCTAATTGAGGTCTTTAAAATTATGAAAGGTTTTGATAGAGTGGATACAGAGAGCGTTTCCACTTGTGGGGAAGAGCACAACTAGAGACCATCAATATAAGATAGTCACCAAGAAATCCAATAAGGAATTCAGAAGAAACTTATTTACCCAGAGAGTGGTGAGAATGTGGAACTCGCTACCACAGGGATTGGTTGAAGTGAATAGTATAGATGCAGTTAAGGGGAGGCTAGACAAGCATATGAGGGAAAAGAGAATAGAGGGTTATGCTGACAGTTAGATGAGGAAAGAAGGGAGGAGGCTCGAGTGGAGCATAAATGCCGGCATGAACTGGTTGGGCCGAATATATCCTGTGTAATCCTATAGGTTGAGTAGGTTGGGCCTCTACTCATTGGAATTCAGAAGAATGAGAGGCGATCTTATCGAAACATATAAGATTGTGAGGGGACTTGATCGGGTGGATGCGGGGAGGATGTTTCCACTGATGGGTGAGACTAGAACTAGGGGGCATAATCTTAGAATAAGGGGCTGCTGTTTCAAAACTGAGATGAGGAGAAACTTCTTCACTCAGAGGGTAGTAAATCTATGGAATTTGCTACCTCAGAGAGCTGTGGAAGCTGCGACATTAAATAAATTTAAAATGGAGATAGACAGTTTCCTAGCTGATAAGGGAATTAGGGGTTACGGGGAGCGGGCAGGGAAGTGGATGTGAGTCTAGGTTCGGATCAGTCATGATCCTATTGAATGGCGGAGCAGGCCCGAGGGGCCGTATGGCCTGCTCCTGCTCCTACTTCTTATGTTCTTATGTCCTCTCCATCAACAAGACCACCTACTTCCGCTTCCGTAACATCGCCTGATTCTGCTCCGCCTCAGCTCATCTGCTGCTGAAACCCTCATCCATGCCCTTGTTACCTCTAGATCTGATTATTCCAATGCTCCTCTGGCTGGCCTGCTACCTTGCACTATCCAAAACTCTACTGTTCACATCCTAACTCGCACCAAGTCCCGTTCACCCATCACCCCTGTGCTCGCTGAGCTACATTGGCTCCTGGTCTGGCAACACCTCCATTTTAAAATTCTCATCCTTGTTTTCAAATCCCTCCATGGCCTCATCCATCCCTATCTCGGCAACCTCCTCCAGCCCTAGAATCCATCAGGATCTCTGCGCTTCTCTAATTCTGGCCTTTTTGGCATACCGATTTTCATCGCTCCACCATTGGTGGCTGTGCCTTCAGCTGCCTAAGCTCTGGAATTAAACCTCTCCACCACTCTACCCCTCTCTCCTCCTTTAAAAAGCTTTTTGACCAAGCTTTTGTCACCTGCCCTAAAATCTCCTTCCATGGCCCGGTGTCAAATTTGGTTTGATAACGCTCCAGTGAAGCGTCTTGGGAAATTTTACATATGTTACAGGTGCTATATAAACGCAAGTTGTTGTTGTAGATGGCTTACTGGCTTTTAGTGTGCCAGCAGATGATGTGACCAGAGCTTCCTAACATTAGACGCAGGCTGCTAACTTGAGCTCCAATGCCCTACCAATGACTTCTCTGAAGGCATACCTCTCCAGGGTCAGTGAATCCCTTGTGAATAATTACACCCTCTCCACACAACCCATATTGGAACATAGGGCTTGATTTTAACTCAGCCGTCAGGCGGGCTTTGAGGCGTGTGGGGGGTTAAAATCGCAAAACCTGGGGGTCCCCCCCGCCTGGTTCCCGACACCGAGCCATTTTAACCCAGGCGTGTCTGATGGTCCCGAATCAGTCCCGCCTGGCGGGACTGGTCTTTAGGGCCGTTAAATAGCACTAATTGGCCTTTATTATCCCATTTTAACAGGCCCTTGCCTGTTTAACCCTTTTCCCACGTAAAACACGCCTGGTGGGGATCACGCCTGTGAAACCAGGCGTGAGCACTATTGGCTTGCTGACTATCAGCTGCAGGTCAACCACTAAAGAGGAGATTTGATCAGCCATCATTTGCAGGTGGCAGGACTTTGTTGTTTCAGGCCTGGGGCAACTTTTACCAGGCTTAACCACACCTGTGGAAGGTTGGAGCCTCACACATTTCTCCAGTGTGACCTCCTGCGAAACCCCTCTCGCCAGCCTCACTCAGCGCTTCCTGAACTGAGGCATCTACCAGAAGCAGGGAGGCCTTTTTTTCCTTCCCTTCTTGGCATTAGAGGACCTCCAGCCCCATTCGCGAAATGACACGCGCCACAAATGCAGAAGTTGCCATCAGAATTTTTATGCAAAACAAACAACTGATGGCATTTTTACAGAATACACAACATTTCACCCAAGTGACTACCCTTGTGACTATTTGTGCTTTATTTTCCTCTTATGCGTGCTCCTACGTAGTGGTTCCCCTGTGGCTTCAGCAGATGTGGAGGCCCCTTGCTCACTTTCCTGCTGCTCCTGTCTCGACACCTTTGGCGGGCGTCCTCTGGGGGTGGCGAGCCTGTGAGGGCTCGTCAGCAGTCTGCTGCTTCTGCAGCTGTGCAGGAGTTGAGACGTCTATCTCAGTTGGGTGTGGACTCCAGCGGGGCTCTGACCGAGGCTCTGCAGTGGCATGGAAGTGTGAGCGCTTGGAGAGGAGCCCCCACTTCCTTGAGGTCTGCCACTAACTTCCCTCTCATGGGTCAGGCCCCCTTCAGTGCCTGCAAGTGGCTTGAGAGCACCTTGCTGCACATCAGGGGGGCCATGGGGACCCGTATCTACAATGGCAGTCCTATTCAGAAGGACTTCCATGAAGGTCTGGTTTCTCTGTTCAATAGATGCCCATCGCTCCTCCAGAGATGTCATTCTATTCAGAATACTCACCATGTTTTCTGCACTCTGGCGACTAACCTCCTCCATGGCCGTAGCCCTCCCCTCCTCTACCGTAGCCAGCCTTACCACGGAGGCAGCAATCATTTCCACGGAGGTTGCCATCCTTTCCGTGTTGATGCGTTCATGTGCCAATGACTCCACAAAGGCTCTGCTCATGTTCGCTATGGACTCCTCCATTCGCTCCACACTCGTAGCGACCCTGGAGACAAAACCTGCCAGAGACTCCTGCATCTGTGCATGGAGTTCCATCACCTCTGATCTTACGGATGGACCCAGAGGCAGAGGGTCGACATGCAGCTGAGCCGAGCTGGCAGAATCCTGCGCCCTCCGACAAGGACTCTCCACTGCTGTCCCTGTCTCCACAATCTGCTGATGCTCACTTGTGAGCTGTGATACACCAGGTGACAACTCTACTCTATGTCCCGAAGGTCCCACCGAGGTGTGAGTGTCTGCGCTGGTGCTGGGTGCTGCGCCCTCAGAGGTTGCAGATTCCTCTGAGGAGTCTGGCATCTCGGGCTCTTCCTCCTGCACAATGGGGATGGGGGCTCTCGATGGTCCTGTGGGGGAGTCAAGGAAAAAGTTAGAGATGTGATGCCAAGGTTACATGCAGATTGCATTTTGCAGATGATCATAAGTCCATCTGATGTAGCTTCAGAATCATTATCAGCGACTCATGCAATGTCAATGAGAGAGATGGAAAACTATTCTGTCACCAGCTTGCGGGGATGCACCTGTCTCTCCTTCCCCAACTTCCGCATCTCTGTCAGCCCTGACAATCTCCAGGACGCCTTCCTCCCAGGGGGTGAGCTGGGCTAATGAGGGCGGCCCTCCTCCTGTCCTGGCTCGCTCTCTCCTGTTGTGAGCTCTCTTTTCCTGCAATGAGGGAGACAAGTGGAGGTTGGGTGAGAATGAAGGAGTGAGTGCAGAGATTGCATAGCATAGATACTTAGAAGGAGACAAAGATGGAGTGAGGTTCGTGTGTTGTCAGTTGTGCTCAAAGCATCAGAGTGAGAGGGAGTGTGAGGGCTGCATGGTGGAATAGTTATGTGATTGTGAGCATAGAGAGAGAGGGAATGGGTAAGGGTGCATGGACGTGAGTGTCTAGTGGGATGTGGAGGAAGAGATTGCTAAAGCTGAGTGCTGGTGAGGAAAGGCAATGGGGATCAGATTGAGGGTGATGGAAACTTCATACAGTACTTACTTTTCCAGTGCGATGAAGGTCATGGAATCTTTTCCTGCACTGCATCCAGGTGCGCCGTGTGAGCCCCAAGGAGTTGACTTCACCAGCCACCTGTAGCCACACAGCCTTGGTCTGACTGGGAGGCCCCTTCCTCCCTGAAGAAGGGAACAGGACCTCCCTGTGGGCCTTAGCACCATCCAGCAATGCCTGGAGTGAAGCCTTATCAAATTTGGGGGCAGCTCTTGCCCTCCCGCTGGCCGTTGCTCTTGCAGGCTCCTGTGCCATCTCTGTGGTGAAGTTTAGAAGCCTGTAGAAGAAGCAAGGCTTGCTGTGGACCTTAAAAGCAGCAGCAATGATGACGCCATATTACTGTTAGGGGGATTAAATACGTGGGGTTACGGGGATAGGGTGGGATATGTGTTGGTGTAGGGGTTACGGGGATCAGGTGGGATATGTGTCAGTGCAGGCTCGGTGGGCCGAAATGGCCTCTATCTGCATTGTGGGGTTTCTGTGATTCTGTGACTGGAAATACTCAATTGCCAAGGGTTCCCACAAGTTGGAAATCAATTGGCCAATTGAGTTAAAATTGCATCAATCTCACAGACCCATTTAGATTCGTGTGGGAAACACCAAATTCGGGGAACCCGACAATTCCCCACACCTGAGTTAAAATCGACCCCATAGTACCAGTCCCAGCATATTGATATCCCCCTAGGCTGTTCAATCCCTGCAGCCCCAAAATTTCCTCGCAGTCAATATATTGGTTGACATTGCCACTCTGGTGGACTGGAAACAATTACTCATAAGGAGCTCTTTCCTGACATCTTACAAGCTAACTGTCCAACAGATCATCAACCCTCTGTAGAGCCGAGGCTTTATAGTCAACCTGGAGAAGCCCAAGTTACAATCCGTGTAGGATCTATCCTTAAGGGATATTCTTTTCAAATCATGTGGGGCATGTTGTCACTAATAGTAGAGAGTTTAATAGGTATTCAGTCAAAACTCTCTCCCTTTCAGCAGGATGCAGGCTCGGCATTAGATGCAGATATTAAAATTATTGATTGTAGCGATACTGGTGGGCCTACTTAGAACCCTTTACAATTGAGTCTTCTTCTGCAGTCTATCTTGAGATGTCCTAATAAGCCAGGAGGTGCTGGAAGCAATAGGGTGCTGGTCTTTAGTCAAATGTGCATGGCACATTATGATTACGAATATCTCCCTCAACTTGGGACTTCACGTACTCCATGTTTGTTCACAGCATGTTGTACCTTTGAAGCAATACTATTTGAGAGTGGCATTCAAAGTGAGAGAAACAAAGTCCTGGAGCTTTTATTTAAAAGCTTCCTTTTGTGAAAATCCAGTTTGTCTTTCAAATCAATCGTAAACTCCCGTTGCCTAAAAGATTTACCCAAAATGTGGCGTTCATTACTGAGTAGTAATTTGCCAGGTTCATTTTCTATTTTGTTTGCTTTCTAGGAGTGTTTACCATGGCATGAGACAAAAACTCTTTGTTCTAACCAGTCATGGGATGTTATGTCCATCATACTGATGGCATGAGGACCAAGAGAACTAACTTGGCTGGGTCTTGGCTTAGTTCTGAGTTTTGAGCAGCTTTCTCACCTGTATGGTGTGCATCAGTTATTGTCAGTCTTAGTAAACAATGGCGTCACTTTCCACATGTACGCTGTCGACACCCAGCTCTACCTCACTACCTCTTCTCTCGACCCCTCCATGGCCTCTGAATTGTCAGACTACTTGTCCGACATACAGTTCTCCAATTAAGTATTGGCAAGATCATGGCCATTGTTTTCAGTCCCCGCCACAAACTCCGTTCCCGAGCCACTGACTCCATCCCTCTCCCTAACATCTGTCTGAGGCTGAACCACACTGTTCGCAACCTTGGTGTCATATTTGACCCTGAAATGAGCTTCCGACCACATATCCGCAGCATAACAAAGACCGCCTATTTCCACCCGTAACATCGCCCGTCTCCGCCTTTGCCTCAGCTCATCAGCTGCTGAAACCCTCATCCATGCCTTTGTTACCTCTAGACTTGACTATTCCAACACACTCCTGGCTGGCCTCCCACATTCTACCCTACGTAAACTTGAGGTCATCCAAAACTCAGCTGCCCGTGTCCTAACTCTCACCAAGTCCTGTTCACCCATCACCCCTGTGCTCGCTGACCTACATTGGCTCCCGGTTAAGCAGCCCCTCGATTTCAAAATTCTCATCCTTGTTTTCAAACCACTTCATGGCCTCGCCCCTCCCTATCTCTGTAATCTCCTTCAGCCCCACAACCCCCCGAGATATCTGCGCTCCTCTAATTCTGCCCTCTTAAGCATCTCTGATTATAATCGCTCAACCTTCGGTGGCCGTGCCTTCTGTTGCCTAGGCCCTAAGCTCTGGAATTCCCTCCCTAAACCTCTCCGCCTCGCTACCTCTCTTTCCTCCTTTAAGATGCTCCTTAAAACCTACCTCTTTGACCAAGCTTTTGGTCACTTGCCCTAATTTATCCTTATGTGGCTTGGTGTCAAATTTTTTGTCTTCTAATACTCCTGTGCAGTGCCTTGGGATGTTTTACTACATTAAAGGCGCTATATAAATACAAATTGTTGTTGTTGGTGTTTCTCTGCTCATTTTATGGCCCAGTGACAGTCGCACTGCCTTATGTGATGCTGCAACCGAAATCATTTCTGCTGTTACTTGTGGTGCTGTAATACAAAATTGCATTTGTTGAATTGGAACTATTCCTTAATATAGTAGAAGCATGTACAATATACAGCAGAACCATTCCTTAATCTTATTGTTGAAGCTGTAAAGTCAGCAATAATGTGGAAAACGTATTGAATTATTGAGTATAGGTAGCTGCTAATTACTGCAAAGTGAAGGATGAGTAGTTTTGATTTGATCGACTGAGTACATCATCTACTTCTAAGATTGAGAAGTAGCCTTTAGATTTAACTTCTTAGTCTTGATTAGTCCTTAATTAGATTTAACTTAGCCCTGCACCCTTGGAGTTGGCCTGCTTCTTATGTCGCTTTTGGAGCTTTTAGTCTCCATCGTGTTTTTCCGCAGTTTTATATATCTTAATTTCAGACCTGTTCTGCTAGCTTTCAATGTTTTCAATGTCTCCAATCATCTCATCACTCCCTGACTTAGCTATTCAAACATTCTTTGTTTCTCCATTTTCTTTAATGCTTCTTTCCCTTGTCCAATATTAAGAGCATCTTGATCATCGTCTAATAAAATCGGTGTTTCTTTTAAGCCGGTTACAGATCAGTGCACTGTTATTTCCCTCTCTTTGTTTTTCTCTCCCCTTCCCCTTTGTTCCGATTCAATTGCAATTCTTCTTCGTCTTTTGTTTCTGATAATGGTCTGAGCCTGTTCTCTTCATAGATGATTTTTGAGAAGTTTTCCTTCCTCGAGGCACAACTGTATTTCAGGTTTTTTTTTTGTACTAGTTGATTTTCCCTCGTGTTGTTCATTGAGAAAAATATTAATTCATTTTGTGTATTCGTCCTTCAATTTTGCCATGGAATGAAGGGAATTAAATTCATCTCAGCGACAACTAACACATGCATTCCTATGAAATTCCTCCATGCACTATTTAATATATTTGTTTAACTGGGTTAATGAGTACATTATGAAATTGCACAGAGGAATTTCATCTGAATATGGTAATGTAAAATTTTGCTGAAAGTAATTTCATTCATTAAATGCTTGAAGGATTTTCTTAATTACAGTAGAATTAAATCTTTCTCTCTGCTGAAATCATTCCACCAGGCATCTTCTACCTGCTAGGGAATAGGAACAGTAGTGAAAAGATAAATAACTTAAATAAAACAAATTAATTTCCATTGTGCTCAGTGAGTACTCGGTTCCCAAGGGGCAGTGGAAAGAAAATTGGATGGGGATCCATTGTATGGATGTCTTTGCCCCAACTATGCCGCCCGGGAATTCTGGGGTTTCCTGAAGTGGTTGGAAGTGGACATGCACCTGCGGTAGGCGCATGTCCTGCATACCTATCACAAGGAGACAGGAGAGGGTGCTCGCAGCCTTCTACCTCACCTTGCCTCTGAGTCAAGAGGTCATGGGTTCAAGCCCCACTTCAGGTCTTGCGCACATTATCTCAGTTGACGCTCCAGATCAGTACTGAGGGAGTGCTGCGTTGTCGGCGATGTCGTCTTTTGGGCTAATCAAGATCCCCTCGGGTGGATGTATAAGATCCCAATTGAAGATTAGCAGGGGAGTTCTCCCGGTATCCTGGACAACATTTATCACTCAGCGAACACCACTAAAAAAGTTTAATTGGTCATTAATCTCATTGCTTTTGTGGGACCTTGCCTGTGCAAACTGGCTGCCGATTTTCTCTACATTACAACAGTGACGACACTTCAGAAGTACTTCATTGGTTATGAAGCACTTTGGGACGTCCTGAGTTTGCGAAAGGTGCTATATAAATGCAAATTCTTTCTCTTGTACCTCAATATCCTCATAATTTGTCCATTTATGCTGTGGAAGACGAGAGCTCAAAGAAACTCTGCCCAATCCTTCCCATTCCCCACAAATGCTGGAGAGAGAAAACAAGAGTTAGAGCGAAGCACAAGAGCCGAGAGGCAAAAGAGAGGAGAGAGTTAGAGGAGGTCATAGAGAAAGTGAAAACCAAAAAGAGGAAAGTAAATGAGAAAAGAGGAGAGAGTGCGTGTTTGTAACAATAAATGTGTGTGTGTGAGACAGATTGCATGTCAAAGGGAGAGTAAGAGAGACAGGCATTAAGAAAGTTCAAGAGAAAAAGACAGTGCACATGAGAGAGCGATGGAGAGAAAGTGATGTATTTTGTTGCCATCCACTCTTAGTAGTCTGGGCTGTTTCCACATGGCCATATTTAACTACCATGTCACCTGGTCTGACCTTCCTGTAGCCTGGACCTACCCCTCTTCTGCTCCCAACCATCAAGCAGCTCAAGGACAAGTCCCCACCCCCCTTGATCCCTGCCCCCCACAGAGCACACAGAGAGATTCTGGGCAGATCCCTGACTGACGCTGGTTTTAATATGGTATTTGCTGTCTGTATGGCGGCAACAGAGTATGCGCTGAAATCTTTTCAGGTGTGACTCAAGTTGACAGCTGGGAACAAGCCATTGAAGGTCAAGTTGCATTATCCTATGCCTGTCCCACTTCGAATGCTGCCATACCCTGCATCCACCTCAATGCTGCCAAACCCCTCCACCTGTGGGACTCCCAGCAGATACCTCAACTCACCTTGTGCAATGCCACAGAAGATTTGTTGGTATAGTATATATAATATATTACCAAACCCTGCGCGTAGTGCACGTTTCCTTTAAGTGGTCCTCTTGCAACAACTTTCTGCTGTGCTATACTAGAAAGGCTCACCCCTCCATTTCCCTGCACTACTTCCCCCCAATACTGCCTGACTCACCCAATAGTACAATGTCTTCTCCCTCCAACGCTGCCAAGTGCCTCCCTCTCAAATCATCCCACACTGTAGACCCCCTTCTCCCAGATTGCAGGATCAGGTAATGAGAAAGGGCTAATCAATAATCTTGTGGTAAAGGGGCCTTTAGGGACAAGTGACCATAATATGATTGAATTTTACAAATAAGTTTGAGAGTGATGTAGTCCAATCTGAAACTAAGGTCTTCAACCTAAACTGAGGAAACTACAAGTGTATAAGGGACAAGTCGGCCATGGTAGATTGGGAGACTACACTAAAAGGTATGAAGGTGGACATACAATGGCTAACATTCAAGGAAATAATGCATAATTTGTAACAAACATATATTCCTCTAGGGCATAGAAACCCAAAAGGAAAAGTGATCCAACCATGGCTAACAAAAGAAATTAATGATAGTATTAAGTCAAAGGAGGAAGCTTATAAAGTTGCCAGAAAAAACAAGTCAGCCTGAGGATTGGGATCTTTTTAGAAATCAGCAAAAGGGGACCAAGAAATTGATAAAGAAAGGGAAAATGGAATATGAGCACAAACTAGCGCAAAATATAAAAACAGATTGTAAAAGCTTCTTTAGGTATGTGAAAAGGAAAAGACTGGCGAAGGTAAATGTAGGTCCTTTACAGTCAGAGATGGGAGAATTTATAATGGGGAATGAGGAAATGGCAGAGAAATTAAATAAATACTTTATTTCTGTCTTCACGGAGGAAGACACAAAAAACTCCCAGAAATACGAGAAAACCAAGGGTGTGGCGAGAATGAGGAACTTAAAGAAATTATTATTAGTAAAAAAACAGTACTGGCAAAATTAATGGGACTAAAAGTCGATAAATCTCAAGGACCGGATGACCTACATCCTAGGGTTTTGAAAGAGGTGGCCATTGTGATAGTGGACGCATAGGTTGTCATCTTCCAAAATTCTATAGATTCTCACATCAGTAGTTGGGAAAATGCTGGAATCTGTTATAAAGTATGCAATAACTGGGCACTTAGAAACTAATAGTAAGATTGGGCAGAGTCAACATGGATTTCTGAAAGGGAACTCCTGTTTGACAAACCTATTGGAGTTCTTTGAGGATGTAACTAGCGGAGTAGACAAAGGGGAACCAGTAGATGTGGTGTGTCTGGATTTTCAGAAGGCCTTCGATAAGTCCCACACAAGAGGTTGGTGAACAAAATTAGGGCACATGGAATTGGGGGTAATATACTAGTATGGATTGGGAATTCGTTAACAGACAGAAAACAAAGAGCAGGGATAAACTGGTCTTTTTCAGGATGGCAGGCTGTGACTAGTGGGGTACCGCAAGGATCGGTGCGTGGGCCCCAGCTATTCACAATCTATATCAATGATTTGGATGAGGGGACTAAATGTAACATTTCCAAATTTGCTGATGATACAAAGCTAGGTGGCAGTGTCAGTTGTGAAGAGGATGTGAAGAGGTTTGAAGGGGATCTCGACAGGCTCAGTGAGTGGGCGAGAACATGGCAGATGGAATATAATGTGGATAAATGTGAAGTTATCCACTTTGGTAGAAAAAACAGAAAGGCAGAGTATTTCCTAAATGGTGAAAGATTGGGGAATGCAGATGCTCAAAGGGACCTGAGTGTCCTTGTACGTGAGTCACTGAAAGTGAATGTGCAGGTGCAGCAAGCCATTAGGAAGGCAAATGGTATGCTGGCCTTCATTACAAGAGGATTTGAGTACAGGAGTAAAGAAGTCTTACTCCAATTATATAGGGCCTTGGTGAGACCACACCTGGAGTACTGTGTACAATTTTGGTCTCCCTACCTAAGGAAGGATATACAGGTAGACTATCCTTTATCCGAAAACCTCGGGACCAGCCGTGTTTTGGTTTTCGGAAAATTTCGGATTTCAGAAGGTATTTTATAAGACTGGGAAATTTGTCGGGGGTCGGGGTCAGTGGGGGGTCGGGGTCGGCGGGGGGGCGGGGGTCGGGGTCGGCGGGGGGTCGGGCGGGGGATCGGCGGGGGTCGGGGTCGTGCGCACGACTTATGCTGAACGAAAACACTTTTGGTTTTCAGAGGATTTCGGTTTTCGGAAGTGCGGATAAAGGATACACTGTCCCTTATCCGAAAGGGTGGGGGTCGGCGGGGGGGTGGGGGTCGGGGTCGTGCGCACGACTTACGCTGAACGAAAAAACCTTCGGTTTTTAGAGGGTTTCGGTTTTCGGAAGTTCGGATAAAGGATAGTCTACCTGTACTTGCCATAGAGGGAGTGCAACGAAGGTTCACGAGATTGATTCCTGGGATGGCGGGGCTGTCGTATGAGAAGAGATTGAGTAAACTAGGCCTGTATTCTCTTGAATTCAGAAGAATGAGAGGGGCTCTCATTGAAGCATACAAAATTATTACAGGGCTTGATAGGGTGGATGCTGGGCGAATGTTTCCCTTGGCTGGGGAGTCTAGAACCAGGGGCCACAGCCTCAGGATAAAGGGTAGGCCATTCAGAACTGAGATGAGAAGAAATTTCTTCACACAGAGGGTGGTGAATCTTTGGAATTCTCTACCCCAGAGGGCTGTGGAGGCTCAGTCATTGGGTATATTCAAAACAGAAGTCGATAGATTTCTGACTAGTAAAGGCAACAAGGGATATGGCGATAGGACCGGTGAATGGAGTTGAGGCAGAAGATCAGCCATGATCTCATTGAATGGCGGAGCAGCCTCGAAGGGCCGAATGGCCTACTCCTGCTCCTATTTCTTATGTTCTTATGGTCTCTGTTCAATTCTCCCAGACCTTCTGGATAAGATTGCCCAGAGATACCGTGTAGATAGTGAAAAAGAGATGGCTACGGTATTGTGAGCACAAGAAGAGAAGCTGTTGGCAGCAATGTGTTAGGTAAGAGTGGAGTTAGAAGAGAGCAATGCCCCATCAGGGGAGTGCCGAATATAGATATTGTTGAAGTATGGTGTGGTCAACAGTATCAAAAGTTTTGAAGGAAGCGGAAATCATCCCAGAAGAGAAAAATAAGTTGATGGCGCCAAGCACAGGGCAGGTGAGGACGTTGACTTGTCATGAGCTAGGAAGTAACTCATCCCGGTTCATGTAGCAGTGACTTGTACTTGAGTATGGTTCAGTAGGCAATGACACAACAACAACAACAACTTGCATTTATAAAGCATGTTTACCCAAGTAAAATATCAAAGGGCACATCACAGGCGCGATTATCAAACAGAATTTGACATCAAGCCACAAAAGGAGATATTAGGACAAGGAGCTTGGTCAAAGAGGTAGGTTTTAAGGAGCTTCTTAAAGGAGGATAGAAGGGTAGGAGAGGTTTAGGGAAGGAATTCCAGAGTTTAGTGCCCAGGCAGCTGAAGGCACGGCCGCCAATGGTGGAGCGATTAAAATCGGGGCTGCGCAAGAGGGCAGAATTGGAGGAACGTAGAGATCTTGGTGGGTTCTATGGTTGGAGGAGGTTACAGAGATGGGATGGGGCGATGCCATGGAGGGATTTGAAAACAACGATGAGAATTTTTAAATTGAGGTGTTTGCTGGACCGGGAGCCAATGGGTGAGCGGGACTTGGTGCGAGTTAGGATACGGGCAGCAGAGTTTTGGATGAGTTCCAGTTTACGGAGGGTGCAAGGTGAGACGCCCTCCAGTATGTTGGCTAAGTGGCCATTTTTAAGTTAAGGGAAGTCAATATGATGGGGAAGCATCACAGTTGTGCCTGATCCTGCCCTTGCCCTAGTCCTTGTCCACATCCCCTTTCCAGTAGGGGTGACTGGATAGAGATCAGGTGTGGAAACCCTGGCTGGTTTTGTTCCCCCACATTCTAACTACAAGACACGGAGAACGTTCTTCTCCAACTGCTGCTCTGTTTAAGACTAACTTGCGCATGAATCTGGGGCCTCTCTAGTCAGTGGCTCAGAATAGTACTACGTAGCACATTTAACCACTCATTCCTATTTTTAGGAGCTATATTTTCTTATTGGCAGGCATGATGGATGATGATTGACATTGTACCTCCTCTATTTATTGAATTGATAAATTGCCATGTAAAACAGTGAACCAGACAATGTTATTTGAAGTCTAAATAATTTCAGAACTGTCTGCAATTCAGAGGACATGCAGTTTTGTGTCTAAGGTTTTCACTATTTCACAAAGCTTGATGCCATACAATACTTAAATTTACACTGGGGTAACTTGGACGAGGGACTAAGCATACATGTCTCAGCGGTTTTGATCATTTTTGTTGATTGTTGAACCTATTAATGAAAGAGATGGTTTGTGGCTGAACCTGTAATTCGAATCTGTCTGAATAGTGAAATGTAATTGATTACTGGGTTTTAGTTGTCTGATTTCACAGATACCATATTGTTATACATGCTTTCCCCATAGCCAGCCAGGGATTTTTTAAATCCAAATTTAGAAATTTAAATCTGTTTGAGGCAAAAGTGACTACCAATAAAATTGGTACATAGTTGTCTGTTAATGAGTTACGTTTTATTCAGAAGCTAGGTACTTACGGAAATTAATGTATTTGCATACACTGCCTCCACCCTGAAACTGTTTCCACTGTAGACTATAGGTTGTGGATCCAGCAGAGGTAGAAGGTCACATTGAACTGGAAACACAGAACGTATAAAAAGACTGCCCATTAGCAAAGCTAGCGAAGGAATAGGATCTGGGTGTGATTATCGATCAGTTACTGAATGTTTCCAGTCAATGTGAAGCTGTTATCAGCAATGCTAATCAAACACTATGATGCATTTGAGGTCAAATGAGGTTATTCTAACCTTGTAATAACAACAGAAAATGCTGGAAACACTCAGCAGGTCAGGCAGCATCGAGGAGAGAGAAACAGTCAGCGTTTCGAGTCGAGGACCCTGACGAAGGGTCCCCGATTCGAAATGTTGACTCGGTTTCTCTCCCCTCAATGCTGCCTGGCCTGCTGAGTGTTTCCAGCATTTTCTATTGTTAATTCAGATTTCCAGCATCCACAGTATTTTGCTATTGTATTCTAACCTTGTAACTGGTGAGGTGAAATGGAAGATTTTGTGCAGTTTTTTGAGCACCTAATTGTTGCCCCGCCCCACCCCCCATCTCTCCTGAAGGTGTTGATTCCTTGCTGGGATATGGTTCCACAAATATCAAACGCTCTCAAATACCTGGCCTGAATGCACATTGACTGACTGTTGGTAGGCCGCTTTGAAACTGGGAAAATGACACCTGTACTGATCCTGCTTTTTTACGCAGCACTTTCATCAGGGATTGCTGGATAATGATCAGGATTGGGACCCCTGACTGTTATTTTTTTTGCCTCCTTCCTTAATACTGGGGTACCCAAGGCCTATTGTTGCAGCCTTACCACTGCTGAGATCAGTTAACCCAGCAAAGACCAAGGATCAAACTGGGGATCCTCAGTAGTCTGTATAGCTCATCTACTCATGGGTTAAGCTCAATGAACCATTGGCGGAGCTGGGAGGGGGAAACCCAAACTCGAAAGCATGTTGATGCATAGAAACTGGTACAGAGAAGAGCAATGGATGATTCTCTAGAACTTGGGTTACCAAGTTATGACGTCGAGACTCTCAGAATTGTTTTCGATTGAGAAAAGAAAGCTGAGGTACAGAAGGTAAGTAGGCATGTTGAGTTAGGCCGTACTTACAGAACTAGTGGACATTAATAATCCTCGAACAAGACTAGAAATTTTTTGTCCCACAGATGAAAGGGTAATAACTGTAATGGACTTTTGGCAAAAGCAGCTGATGATATTGATTACCCCTTTTCATAAAAGAGCTGCATGAATATTTGATTGGGAACAGAATTGAAATCTGGAGGAATATGTGCACATTGTGTTGATCAAGTGCTCCATGTGACAGAATGCTTCCAATGCTGCAGGGAGACGGGAAAGAGGAATGGAACATAGGAACAGGAGTAGGCCATTCAGCCCCTCGAGCCTGTTCTGCATTCAGTTAGATTGTGGCTGATCTGTACCTGAACTCTATTTATCCATCTTTATTCCATATCCCTTGATGATACCTCTCCCAAAGAAAAATCCATCGCTCTCAGTCTTGAATGTTTCAGTTGATCCAGCAACTACAGCCTTTTGTGGGAATGAGTTCCAAATTTCCACTACCCTTTGTGTGAACAAGTGCCTCCTGCTTTCACTGCGAAATGGCCTCGCTCGAATTTTAAGATTAAGTCTTATTCTGGATTCCCCCCACCAGAGGAAATAGTTTCTCTGTATCTACCCTATCGAATCCCTTAAACATTTTAAATACCTTGATTCGATCACCCCTTGACCATCTAAACTTAAGGGAGTACAAGCCAAGTTTATGCAATCTGTCCTCATAATTTAGCCCTTTAAGCCCTGGTATAATTCTGCTGAATCTGCGCTGTACTCCCTCCATGGCCAATATATCTTTCCTGAAGATCGGTGTCTACAACTGAATGTGGTACTTTAGATGGGGTCTGGCTGGGGCTCTGTACAGCTGAAGCATCACTTCCTGATGTCAGTGTAGGGCAACTGGACAAAACAGAATAGTGGAGATGTGGGTGTGGCCAGATGTTTTGGCGATTTTTTTTTTTTGTGTCTAAAAGGCAGACTTTCACTCAGAGCCTTTTTCCTGTCGCTCAAATATCACAGAGCTTCACACACAATGCAGTGACTGTTGTTATGTAGGCAAATGTGAGCTTTTGTTCCCAGTTTTTGCTCAGCAAATTAAATGGACTGAGGATGGGGGTATGTAGATTCCATGATTGCTCATTCCATAGTCTGTGTGCAGGGTTGATAGATTGGATGGCCTTTTCTTATTCCACACTCTCTGATGATTGCTAATACATTTCAGCATCTAACTGTATAAGTTAACATAATTTTACAACCTTGCCAAACAGAACGTTGCAACTGACCTTTTCCTGGAGACAAATGGCTATATCTTTCACTCACTCATAGTCAATGGGGGAAAACTTCAGTCTCGCCCCGTTTGGGGCGCCATTATCGGCCATGCGCAAAGTTTAACGCCTGGCGCTAATTATCGCCTCCGACGGCAAACTTGGCTTTTATCGCCCCTGGAGGTGATTGGAGCGCTAAATCAGGCGCTTCACACCTGTCTTAAGGCGCAAAGTCCGAGGAGCGAGGCGCTACCTCAGAGCGCTGGCGAAGCAAGGAAGGGCAAATCAAAATGAACCTGCAAAGTGCTGCTCAGTACCCAAAACTCCTTCACACAGCGTTGAATCTCTCCAGAAGTCTCTCTCTCTCTCTCTCTCAATGCATGATGCACAAATGTCACCAACAAAAAAAGGCAGGAAGTGGTCGCCTTTAAATAGCGCTCCCCCAGTCCCTTTCTGACAGCATAACGCTCCCCTCAACCGGCAGGGGGCACCACTCGATATCCGGTCCGGGGCGCTACCGGGGCGTTGTGCACTCGACTGACGTCACGATCTGCCGGTGCAAGAGATCGTGGCGGTAGTGTTTAGCGCCGCCACAAAATGTCTAGTTAATTTCGCGAGCGGCGCAAACATCGCCGCGCCCGGGCGCTAGTTGCTTTGCGCCCCATTAGCGCCCTCTTAAGGCGCTAACGGGAGGCACAAACAACTGAATTTTTCCCCCAATGTGTTTACAATCCTGCTCCCAATTGGCTATTGTTACCTGTTTTGTTTTCAACAGAATATCTTTTATTTGGGTAGCCATTAAAGGAGGATTGTTGCCATTTTCAGGAGTGAATGTGCCTGGGAAAACCGGCGTGTCTCCGTGATATTACAAACCATTAGATCAGTATTTGGAGAACCATCTTGTATCAGTTCTCCAGGGCTATCGTGCTGTTTAAATCACCCCGTCGCATTTGGATAATTCGGGGAGAAAACTCTTCCAGCATGTCGATGAGATTAGCGATCTGGTCGGTTCTTGTTTATGGGTTCCACAGATAATTGTACCCCCTTGGTAGACAGACCCCCTTTCTGGTTTTGATGTGCGAAGATACATAAAAAGTTGACCTGGTCCCATCTATAATCAGCGACAAAAACCAAGGCAATCCTCCAATTTAGGGCTTTTACTGACTGGAAAAACTCCCTTTAATGCTGGTTTTCAGCCAATGATTTCATTTTTTTTTAAATTTAGGGGAGAAAAGTTTGAAAAAATAGGTTAAAAATATAACCGATAGAGAATGATAACGAATGGGTTGGGAAAATAGAGCCTAGCCAAATTAGAACATAAGGAATAAGAGCAGGAGTAGGCCATACGGCCCCTCGAGCCTGCTCCGCCATTCAATAAGATCATGACTGAGCATTGACCTCAACTCCACTTTCCCGCCCGATCTCCATATCCCTTGATTCCCCTAGAGTCCAAAAATCTATCGATCTCAGCCTTGATAGATAGAGAATATACTCAAAGACTCAACATCCACAGCCCTCTGGGGAAGAGAATTCCAAAAATTCACATCCCTCTGAGTGAAGAAATTCCTCCTCATCTCGGTCTTAAATGGCCGACCCCTTATCCTGAGACTGTGACCCCTAGTTCTCGACACCCCAGCCAGGGGAAACAACCTCTCAGCATCTACCCTGTCAATCCCCTTCAGAATCTTGTATGTTTCAATGAGATCACCTCTCATTCTTCTAAACTCCAGAGAGTATAGGCCCATTCTACACAATCTCTCATCATAGGACAGCCCTCTCATCCCAGGAATCAATCTAGTGAACCTTCGTTGCACCACCTCCAAGGCAAGTATATCCTTCCTTAGATAAGGAGACCAATACTGTGCACAATACTACAGGTGTGGTCTCACCAAGGCCCTGTACAATTGTAGTGTAAAAAATGTTTTTACTTGTATAGTTAAAATGGTGTTTTAAGTGTATATTTTGGTCCTAGTATGGCTAATATTGCTGTGATAAAGGTACTCCTGATGTTTGAGCAGCTGCAATGGTGATATTTTAAACATCAAAGTGTGCAATCTGAAAACAGAAAAACATTAATTGGCCATGGGGATAGGGAATTTCCCTGAGCTTTTCAGTGATCTAAAGGTTAATAATATAAATGCAGAGGCATTCTGCTCTGAATAATTTCTCGCAGTCCTCTTTCTTATCAGTAAATTAAGGATTATAATTGAAAAAGAGCTGGAATCCCAGAGAGAGGCTGCAAGGTCCAGAGGATTTGCAGTCAGTTTGGTATTGTACCACCTGTAGTTTTCTGTTGTGTTCCTGAACCTGCATACCTAGTTTTATTCTACCTTGATGACCGGTTTGTCAGGTTGTCACGATGATGCAGTCACCTGCCCCACCAGCTGTTAATATTCTTAAGTAACTACTGGTCAAGACCCGAAGTGTGGTAGTGTTGAAGAACAACTGCGTGTACAGGCACATCCGGAAGGGCACTCGGATCACTTTATTCCAAGGTTGAGCTCCCTGTCCAGTGCAGTACAGTTTATTTCACAGAATATCATACATCCTTAGACTTTACAAGTTAATATAGTTCACTACCGCCTGGTCTCTTAGATCAGTCTTTCTCGAACTCACTTTTATACCTTGAGGTCATGAATACCCAGATTGTCCTTACCAACCGATTTGCGACATGGTGACTGCTTTGGTTGTCAGTGTTCCTTGAATGCAAACCAGTCTGGCACAGCTATTCAGAATGGCTCTCTCAGTCTCCGTCTCTCTCTTTCTCCTCTTAGCTCCTCTTCCTCTCTGGGTTGCTCCCAGGAGTTTGGTCCTCTCCAGTATGCTTTCAGGGCTCTCTCCCGCTCTGGGCTATTCCCTGGACTCGCCCTTTCTGGGTGCTTTCAGGCTGCTCATACTGGCTTCTCCACCTTTGCTGTACTCTGGGCTCAAGCACTCTGGGATCTCTGCTGCACCCTCCTTCCATCCTGCACCCAGGGCCCTTGCTGGCAGTGTTCCTGGTTGTGTCTGTCTGGTTCTGCATACTCACTCCCACTCTCTCTTCCATTTTCAAGCTCTGCAGATGCAGGGTGTTGCCTCCTTTCAGCCTCTGTCCTAAGTGCTCTCCATTCTTTGTCTCTCAGCAAGCCTCTTATGCCAGCTTGTGCCTCGCTTCCTGTGCTCAGCCTTAATGGCTCAGTCTGCCTGATTGCTGCTGTCCTCTCCTAACTCATCCCTGGGAGTAAACTTGAAGGAGGGACATTGAGGTTAAGCATGCACAAAGCACAGTGCAGCATTCTCTGAAAGTTATCTTGGATATTCTATTCTCCTAACTCACATCTGAACTTCCTTAGTGACCTCTTGCCATGATGCTCCCTACCTTTCAGTGTCTGTCCGCTTGCTACACTAGGTCCTGATGCTGCTTTTTATTGCTCTCTTTTTCCATGCCTACTTGTCCTGCTAATTCTTCCTGCTCTGAGTCTTTCTCCCTCTCTATCAATCTTAACCTTGCACAGCTTGTCCTCGGCCCTCCTGCATGCCGCTCCCCATGCTGCACACTTGCATTAGCCCTACACCCGATAAACTGTGCCGCTGTTCAGCCGTCCCCTGGTAGCTGTTGAGAAGCTGCAGTATAGTCAGTCCTGCAGCTTTTGGAGCATGCTGCACCATGCTTGGGCCCTCTGCGGGTGTTCCACCCCGATATCCCTCCTGAAGGATTACGACCTGTGTCCCCAGGCAGGGTGCATGTGTCTGCATGTTGGAATCTCCACTCAGCCTGGCCTGCAGCAGTTCCACTCTGGCTTTCCAAATCACTATGACACACCCAATAATGGAAAGACATTATTTTACCTTTTCTCCTCTCACCTTCACCCACCCCGCCCCACTCCCTTTCAATGATCTGTAATCAGTGGTGTATAACAGCTTGATTTTATAGAAAGAATTCCCTCCCGCACAACTTTACATCTAGGTAAGCACCTGGGAAAAGAACTGATACATCAGCTTAGCAAGGAGTAATACTGTGCGAAGATCCAGCTGTTGCTAAGAAGAAAGATGCAATCTTTAAGCATTTTTTAAAATAAGTTTATTAAAACCCAAAGTCAAGTGTTGGAATTGGCGAGACAGCACTGCTTTTAGATTGAAACGTCAGTTTTCTGCATCACTGCGAGAGGTCTCCTTTAAATCCTGCTGAGAAAAGGGTGTACTTTGTGCCCGTAAAAATATTGTCTGATGCTTTATTACTCAGCAGTTTTTAGAGCTAATATTTAGCTATATTTGAAGAATGCAGGCAGGCTCTGGAAGAGCCATTTGCTAATAATTTTTGTTGTGTGATAGCTTGTAAAGAATCATTCTTGTTGCAGCTTCAAAATTGTAAACATCTACTTTTTTTTAAAAGGAGTTAGCACTTCTCTCTCGTCCTGTGTGCTGGGGTCAAACCACTTATTCGGGTTCACTGTCCAACCAGTTTACGTTTGCATTTTGTACTGAAGTGATTTCAGTCTGTGCGCTGCAAATAAAGTTGTATATTAGCACAGTGCTCGACTTGCATAAAACACTGCTTCAATTATTTTGCACAACTATTCCTGTTTGACTCTGTTTCTGTTTTTATTTTCCAACAATAGGTATTGGAGGCCTAGAAGATTACGTCTTAAAATCTGCCACCTTGTCGACTTCCCCTGTATGTCCACCTTTTACACCTTTGAACTCCGAGGCAACTCCTATTGTACGGGTTGCTGTGGAACCCAAACATCCAAGTACGTGGGTGACATTACGTATTATAACAAATACAGATAGTAATGGCACTGTCTCGTAGGATTAGTTAAAATATATTGTTTAATAAAATACTGTTCTGGAATTCATCCAAATCTCTGCTGCCCGTATTGTACCTCGCACTAAGTCCCGTTCACCCATCACCTCGTGCTCGCTGACCAACATTGGCTCCCGATCCAGCAATGCCTCTATTTTTAAATTGTCATTCTTCTTTCCAAATCCCTCCATGGCCTCACCCTTCCCTATATCTCTGTAACCTCCTCCTGCCCTACAACCCTCCGAGATCTCTGCGCTCCTCCAATTCTGGCCTCTTGCGCATCTCCGATTCACATTGCTCCACCATTGGCAGTCATGCCTTCAGCTGTGTAGATCCTAAGCTCTGGATTTACTTCCCTAAACCTCTCTGCCGCTCTACCGCTCTCTCCTCTTTTAAGACGCTCCTTAAAACCTACCTCTTTGACCAAGCTTTTGGTCACCTATCCTAATATCTCCTTTTGTGGTTCGGTGTCAAATTTTGTCTGATAACGCTCCTGTGAAGTGCCTTGGGACGTTTTACTATGTTAAAGGTGCTACAGGAAACTCTCTGGTATCCGGCACCGACGGGACCGAGCTGGTGCCGTACCATCAAAACTGCCGTAGAAACCAGCGCTAATGTTAAAACATATGGAGCTTCTGAGTTCCATGTGAAGCAACAAACCCTAACAACTTCAAAACAGTCGGCTGCAGCTTGCAAGCGTCTCTGTAGCTAAGCAACAGCTTCAGCCAGACCTTGCAGAGCCACGACTGGAGAAAAAAAGCAACGAAAAGAAAAAAAACTTATCTGAACCGACTCCAGAATTTTGCCGGTGGATAGAGCTTTCCGGACATTTAACCTCCGGATAAACGAAAGTTTCCTGTAATTTAAATTTTTGAAGACTGGCGAAAAACAGCGCCTAGTTATTGACTACAGCCAGACGATCAATCGCTACACCCAGTTAGATGCATACCCACTCCCCCGCACATCTGACATGGTCAATCAGATAGCACAATACCGGGTGTTCTCGACGATTGATCTGAAGTCGGCATACCACCAGCTCCCCATCAGGGCTGAGGACCGCCAGTACACAGCTTTTGAAGCTGACGGTCGTCTCTACCACTTCCTCCGAGTCCCCTTCGGCGTCACCAACGGGGTTTCGGTCTTCCAAAGGGAGATGGACCGAATGGTTGACCAGAACGCGCTGCAGGCCACCTTCCCCTATCTAGACAACGTCACCATCTGCGGCCACGACCAGCAGGACCATGACGTTAACCTAGAGAAATTCCTCCGTACGGCCCAGCGGCTGAATCTAACATACAACAAGGACAAATGTATGTTTCGCACCACGCGCCTCGCCATTCTTGGCTGCGTAGTGGAGAACGGAGTCATCAGCCCCGACCCCGACAGAATGCGCCCCCTTATGGAGCTCCCCCTCCCCCACTGCCAAAAAGCACTGAAGAGATGCCTAGGGTTTTTCTCTTACTATGCTCAGTGGGTGCCCAACTATGCGGACAAAGCCAGACCTCTCATCAAGTCCACCTCCTTCCCCCTGACAGCAGAGGCATGTGTAGCCTTCACTCTCATAAAAAGAGATATTGCGAAGGCCACAATGCACGCAGTGGATGAGTCCATCCCTTTCTAAGTGGAGAGCGACGCATCCGACTTCGCCCTAGCTGCAACCCTTAACCAGGCGGGGAGACCCGTGGCCTTTTTCTCAAGGACCCTCCAGGGCCCCGAGATTCGACACTCCTCTGTCGAAAAGGAGGCCCAGGCCATTGTGGAAGCGGTGCGACATTGGAGGCATTACCTGGCCGGAAAACGATTTACCCTGCTCACTGACCAGCGTTCAGTAGCTTTTATGTTTAACAATAAGCAGAGGGGCAAAATCAAGAACGACAAGATCTTGAGGTGGAGAATTGAACTCTCCACCTACAATTACGATATCTTGTACCGGCCCGGGAAACTCAATGAGCCCCCAGATGCCCTATCACGTGGTACATGCGCCAACGCGCAGGTTGATAGACTGCAGACCCTCCACAATGACCTCTGCCACCCGGGGGTCACCGGGTTCTTCCATTTCATCAAATCCCATAACCTGCCCTACTCCATCGAGGAGGTCAGGACCATGACCAGGAACTGCCAAATCTGTGCCGAGTGCAAACCGCATTTTTATAGGCCAGACAGAGCAAGCCTGATCAAGGCCACTCGCCCCTTCGAGCGCCTGAGCGTCGATTTTAAAGGGCCCCTCCCCTCCTCTGACCGCAACATGTACTTCCTCAACATAATTGATGAGTACTCCCGTTTCCCATTTGCCATCCCTTGCCCAGACATGACCAGTACCACGGTCATTAAAGGTCTGAATGACCTTTTCGCCTTGTTCGGCTTCCCTAGCTATATCCATAGCGACCGGGGCTCATCCTTTATGAGCGACGAACTCCGTCAGTACCTGCTCATGAGAGGTATTGCTACAAGCAGAACCACCAGCTACAACCCCCGGGGGAACGGCCAGGTGGAAAGAGAGAACGCGACGGTTTGGAAGGCCGCCCTCTTAAACTTAAAATCTAAGGGCCTTCCGCCCTCTCGCTGGCAGGAGGTCCTCCCTGCGGCGCTCCACTCCATTCGGTCACTGCTTTGTACGGCCACCAATGCCACCCCCCATGAAAAAATGTTCACTTTCCCCAGGAAGTCCACATCGGGGACCTCGCTACCGACATGGCTGACGTCTCCAGGACCCGTCCTACTGCGGAAGCACATGAGGTCCCATAAAACGGACCCCCTGGTCGAGAGGGTGAGCCTCCTCCACGCCAACCCCCAGTATGCTTACGTGGCGTACCTGGACGGGCGGGAGGACACAGTCTCCATACGAGACCTCGCACCTTCGGGTGCCCCTGAAACACTACCATTGCTATCCACCACTACCCACAACCCAACCCCTGTAGACGGCATGCCGCAGCCCCAGGACCCGTCATTGACCACCCAACCACTCAATGAGACGCCAGATTCAACGTTGGATGCTGCACCATCACCGCCGCCACCACGACGATCAGGACGGCATACAAGGCCACCTGATAGACTTACTTACACGAACCTTTAGTACACTTCACCCCGCCGGACTCAATTTTAAACAAGGGGTGAATGTGGTAAACCACTGTTATTGTTGTTCACCGTTGTTGTTGTTGTTGCACACTGTTGTATCTATGCATGCCTCAGCTGGCTCCGCCCCTGGCTCCACCCACATGCCCAGGTATAAAGGTGACTGCTCTGCAGCCCCCTGCCTTCTTGGAAACCAGTCAACCACGAGAGGCATGCTCTGTTCTTTGTTAATAAAAGCCTTTTAGTTACTCTCCTAACTCTCCGTCTTTTATGAGTAATTGATAGCGCATCAATCTCCATGAAAAAAAATCGATTCACCTGGAGCTCTGCCTCATCTTTCATCTCTTACACTTAAACCTGCGCATTAACTTCTTTATCCACCTAACTCTCATGTCGCCGTGGATCTCAGAATCCCCGATCCGATTGGCACATGTGAAGAGTTACCATCACACGAACAATGACAGACTGGAAAAGATCCACTGGTCCATTCAGCCTGTCCCACACAATTGTGGTATCTTGTGCGTCGCATTATATTCACTCTCCACCCCATTCTAAAACCACGTGATCTCCTGGGAGAGATGAAAAACCAGATTAAAAACCCAGGCCAATTTGGGAGGGGGAAAACCTGGCAAATTCCTCTCCGACAACCCCCCCACCCTGAGGTAATCAAAACTAGTCCACTCTGGCCCTGATAATTCTATGCAGTGCCTATCTTTTGTAAGAGGTGATCTCCGCTCGAGCCAGAAACCGGTCCAGCTCTCAGTTGCAGGAATTTAGCGAATTGGCGTCCACCGCATGGGCCGACAGCCAGTTCGAGGTCCACTATTCTCTGAAAAAATAAAACACCTCCTGACATCTAACCTAGACCTAGACAACTTAAAATTGTGACCCCTGGCCCTCCCTAACCTATTTAATTGAAACAAACTGTCCACTTGAACACAGTCTATTCCCTTCATCTTATAAACCTCGATCAGATCCCCCCCCCAAGTTTACGCTTCCCTAAAGTGTTGCGTCCCAGCTCTTTTAGCCTATCTTTATAACTAAGATGCTTCAAACTGGGAATTAATCTAATGGTCCTTGTAGTGTATGTATCCGTCTACCTTTAAGAAAACCATTGTATGTAACCGTTCACCTTTAAGAGAACTATTTTAGGTGTGGCACTACTTTGTTGGCTTCTGTATACTGTAATACTGACGGTGACCACACCGGTATATAAGTGCTGTGTCAGGATTTATTTGGCAGATTCGCCCTGACCTTCGAATAGTAAAGTCCTGTTTTAAGTTACTCTGGTAGCCTGTGTATTAATTAACTAAACAACTCACAGACTTTACAGTGGCGACGAGTCCGATCGTACCCTGCGGCAACAATATTTCCGAAGCAGTTAACGAGCGTCGAGAAGAGGCAACCGCCCTCGTCATTCTGCTGGGAGAAAACTCGAGTCTGCAGAGCTGGAAAGGAGGAAGAATTCAGAGACAAAGACTTCCATCAGCAACAGGCACTGACTGTCCCTTCTGCCACGGTGAGGAGTGAGCCGATCAGCACGAGAAGCAAGCCGGCCACGGTGACTGTGAGTAAGGGAAAAGTAAAAAGAATAACCGGAGGATAAGGGCGGTGCACTCGACCACGGTCGAGGGGGAAAGGAGCCGGACAGAAGTCGGGCCCAGAGGCGCTGAGACTGGGGCAGCGTGGAGCAAGGAAGCCGTGGTACAGACAGGCTGGGGACGCAACGGCGTCGTGAGACAGCTAGACCGCGACCGGCGAAAAAGGCCGGGCAGCGACCGAAGCCACGAAGCGCTGCGACCGGGAGCGTAGGCGCGGGAAGATATAAAAACTCAGCCGCAGCCGGGGAGGGAAGCACCGGACTGCGAGAAGGCTGGGAGGCGCGATTGGGAGCCGAGCGAGCGGGAGAGGCAGAGCCGACCAAGGGGGAACTGAGCGAGAGCCAGTCCAGCGGCTGAAACTGTTCTCCGTCAACGGGGTGTACCCAGCGCCGGTAGAGCCGAGCGAGCGGGAGAGAGACAGAGCCCGAGCAAGGGGAACCGAGCGAGAGCCAGCCCAGCGGCTGAAACTGTTCACCGTCAACGGGTTGTACCCAGCGCCGGTTGCCCTGCCGAGAAAAGGGAAAGCCCTGAAGCCGACGCGCAGGCTGTGAACCTGAAAGCCAGCGGCCGTCGCCCGTGGGGAAAGTGTACCCCTTCCGCTAGGGAAGAAACGCGGGAAGCCGCCATTAGGCGGGGAAGAAGACAGAAGCGGGAAACCGCCATTGAAGTGGGCGGGGAGAGAAGATAAGCGCGGGAAACCGCCATTTTCGCGGGAACCGCCATCTTGGGGGAAAAAAAATAAATAAAAGAACATTTAAAGAAATAATTCGTGGTGTTATCAGGAAGAGAGGAAGATGCCTAAGCGTGGTAACATCAACGATTTTAATTCCGAGGTAGAAGACGGGGCCACGTATGTGGAACGCATTGAGATCTATTGTAAGGCCAATAAAATAGAAGAAGATGACAAAGCTATAACCTTGCTAAACTCGATGGGCGCGAAGACATACGGGCTCTTGAAGCATCTACTAGCACCAGCTAAACCGGCGGATCAGACTTTCGATGATATTGTGACTGTTCTGAAGGATCACTTGAACCCCACACCGTTGATGTTGGCGGAACGATTCAAATTCTATGCGAGAACGCAAAGGAAAGACGAAAGCAACGCAGAATACTTGGTCGAACTGCGTAGACTAGCGAAACACTGCCAGTTTGGAGGGAATCTGACAGAGGCATTGCGAGACAAGTTCGTGTGCGGGTTGTCAAAGGAAGGAACGCAAAAGCGACTACTCGAAGAGAACGACCTTACACTTGACAGGGCTGTCCTTATTGCAGCATCGCACGAAGCCGCAGCGAAGGGAACTGCGGAAATGCAGCTAAAGGCAGCGGCGCTCAGTGTGGATCAAATTACCTCGAGTACAACAAAATGCTATCGTTGTGGGAAGACAACACACGACCAGAACCAATGCTGGTTTAAGAACCAGGAATGTAGGAAATGTGGCAAACTGGGTCACATAGCTAAGGTATGCCGGTCAGGGAAGAAGACCAACAACCAAAGGAAGCCATCACAGGAAAAGTACAACAAGGTACACAAGGTGGCTGAGAAGAGTTCAGACGAACAGAATTCGGACTCAGACCCAAACGGCCAGGAGCTGGGCAGTCTGAGAATTCACAATGTGAGTAAGGAAGCTGACCTACAAACTATCTGGGTCATGCTAAAAATAGCTGGAGTCCAAGTGAAAATGGAGTTGGACACTGGATCAGCTCTATCAGTCATAAATCGAAGGGATTACCACCGGCTATTCTCACATATACCCTTAAGAGATACCAAGTTCGTATTGCAGACATACACGGGGCATAAAGTATACCCCATGGGGAAGATAAGAGTCAAGGTGAGAGATGGGGGTAAAGAACACCCAAGAATGAACTTATACGTACTACCTGAGGGAGGACCACCACTTCTGGGACGGGAGTGGATCAAGAAAATAGACATGGAATGGCACTATCTAAAAGCCATAACGAGTGAGGACTCGGTGCAGACAATCAGCTCAGATTCTGAAACGGATGACGATAAGACCAACCCAAATATGAAAGACAAGGCTAAAATGGACTTGCCGACTAAGGTTGGAAGAACGAAGGCATGCATAAAGGCTTATGCTCCAGAGAAGAACAAAGTTTCAGAACAGAACTCCACCGAACAACGACAACATAGTTTGACAGAGAATTCTGAGTCTGTTCAGTTTACGGACATATCCATGACTGACGAACACCGAGCTCGGACTCAACTTTATTTCAAATTACGACAGCAAGTGGAACAAGTGAGTTACCGTCTCGAACAAGAGATGAAAACAATGAAAAAGTTCTATGACACCGAATGGGAGAATCTGGAAAGACAACAGAAGCAGCTAGCTCAAGCAGAGAGCGACCATAGAGCCATTGTGACCAATTACCGATCACATCTCCCTTATGCTGTTCAGGAGTTAGAATATTTGCAGGAAGGAGCAAATGAAGAGGAATCTTCAGGAAGCCAGGATTTTATTCCCGTTCTTCTCTACGACTCCTTACAAGCAGAGTTTGAGAAGTTGAAGGAACAGTATGAACAGGCCCAGGCTACAATCCTGGAGGGGATTAACTCGGCAACCTCCGAAAAGCTAGTTTCAGTAGAAGCATATGAGCAACTAAAGGTTGAACATGAGCAAGAAGTCCAAAGGCTGCAGGAAATTCTTGATGAGCTCAAGGCCAAGACAGACTCATCGGTAGAAGTTCCATCCATAGATGAGAAATTAGAGGTGAAAGACATGGCTGAACATGAAAGGCAAGATGTCCAAGAACTCATAAAAATATTGAAGGAAACCCAAGACAAATATGAGGCGGCAATGACTGAGGTTCAACAACTTGAAGAACAGATTCAACTGGGAATCCTTTCAGTGGAAGAAAAGGAAACTGTAAGAAACACAGAGACTGTAAGAATGGCCCCTGAACATGAGCTAGAGAGCATCAAGGCGCAACTTCTCCGAGCGCTGAAAGCCAAAGTACAAGAGGAAAAGAAGGTGAAAGCATTGGAGGAAAAGGTGGATGAAATGGAGAAGACTCTGATCCACAGTGTTCCCGTGGAAGAGTTAACGGTCAACCAACTCCTTCATATGCTGAGGGACAAGACTCTGCAATGGGAACAATCTGAACACGAGCTTCAATCTTCAAAGGGAAGGAGTTTGGAGCTCTCAAAAGTTATGGAAATAGCTGAGGTTGCAACACAGATTTTACTGGGATGCCAAAAGTACGCTGAATCACGTCTATGTGAACAACAGAATGTTGAAACAGCTGCTCCAGTAGAAGGATTGAATAGCCCGATCAATCAATCCCCGATGGAAGGGGAAGTGTTGAAATCACAAATGAGGTCATTAGTGAAGGATTTGCAGGAAACCCAGGAAGAACATAGAACATAAGAACATAAGAAATAGGAGCAGGAGTAGGCCAATCGGCCCCTCGAGCCTGCTCCACCATTCAATAAGATCATGGCTGATCTGATCCTAACCTCAAATCTTCTATCACTCTGCATCCACCCGAACCCATGTGATCTCCCGGGAGAGGCGAAAAACCAGATAAAGACCCAATGGCCAATTTGGGAGAAAAAAATCTGGGAAATTCCTCTCCGACCCATCTAAGCGATCGAAATTCTTCCAGGAGATCACTCTGTCCCTATATTTTCTACAGTACTTACCTTCTGTAAAGGCGATCTCCACCCCAGCCAGGAACAGGAATAAAACCATCTCCTGAAATCTAACAGAATTAGAACACAGTAGGAGCAGAACAAGGCTACACGGCCCCTGGGCCCGCTCCACTACCCACAGGGCCATGACCATTCCGAACCCAGACTCATGTCCAATTTCCTGCCCGCTCCCCGTAACCCTTTATTCCCTTTACTTCTAGGAAACTATCTATTTCTGTTTTAAATTTATTTAATGATGTAGCTTCCACAGCTTTCTGGGGCAGCAAATTCCACAAACCTACCACCCTCTGAGTGAAGAAGTTTCTCCTCATCTCAGTTTTGAATGAGCAGCCCCTTATTTTAAGATTATGCCCCCTAGTTCTAGTTTCACCCATCATTGGGAACATCCTCACCGCATCCACCCGATCAAGCCCCTTCACAATCTTATATGTTTCAATAAGATCGCCTCTCATTCTTCTGAACTCCAATGAGTAGAGTCCCAATCTACTCAACCTCTCCTCATATGACCACCCCCTCATCCCCGGGATTAACCGAGTGAACCTTCTTTGTACTGACTCGAGAGCAAGTATGTCTTTTCTTAAGTATGGACACCAAAACTGTATGCAGTATTCCAGGTGCGGCCTCACCAATACCTTGTACAACTGCAGCAATACCTCCCTGTTTTTATATTCCAACCCCCTAGCAATAAAAGCCAACATTCCATTGGCCTTCTTGATCACTTGCTGCACCTGCATACTAACTTTTTGAGTGGGATGAATATGAACGCATGAAGAAGTCTCTTCAGGAAAGATGTCTAGGGAGGGAACAACAGTCGGCTAACGTCCAGTTGGGTAAGGAAGAAGTAGCAGGCCCTCTCGCTAGACTAGTTCAGGACGACACCGAATATTACCATGACCTGTTGAGTGACACGGAATATTACGAGGACTTGGTCTGCCCAGCTTGTGATGAAAACTCCCAAAGTGCAGAAATCAGGATGAAGCACTTAAAGTCTAAGGAACATAGGGAGATGGTGGCGCTACAGCTGGCAGCTGATAAGGGAGCCCCGAGAGTCTCCAAGAAGCAGAAAAGAAAAAGACGAAGCAGAAGGTGATAACCATCTAAATCATTATCACTTCTACCAGATCATGTACGTGGGCCCTACGAAGGGAGCCAAATCAGTTGGCAAGTAGGAAAAATTACCAAGGCAGTCCAGCTGTTTGTAAAAGTCAGCACTGCTGGTTCAGCAGGACGGAAGTTCAAGCTGTTAAGTCAAGGGAAAGACTATTGGATGAGTCACGCTAGCAATGTGAACCGGCTACACCACAGAGATGTTGTTCGGACCGAGTCAAGACCAGAGACTGAATCTGTGAACTGTTCCCGCAGAGACTGAATCTGTAAACTGTTTCCCGCATAGATTATACCTGTGAATTGTTTTACATGAAGTTGAATATATGTTATGTTTAATGGGGGACTAAGTATGTTGTAAGCTAAAAAGGGAGGATTGTAGTGTATGTATCCGTCTACCTTTAAGAAAACCATTGTATGTAACCGTTCACCTTTAAGAGAACTATTTTAGGTGTGACACTACTTTGTTGGCTTCTGTATACTGTAACACCGACGGTGACCACACCGGTATATAAGTGCTGTGTCAGGATTTATTTGGCAGATTCGCCCTGACCTTCGAATAGTAAAGTCCTGTTTTAAGTTACTCTGGTAGTCTGTGTATTAATTAACTAAACAACTCACAGACTTTACAGTCCTCCCTTTCCAAAGCCGCCATATCACCCATCATGTGAGGAGGCCAAAACTGGACATCGTATTCTAACTGAGGCCTAACCAAGGTCTTGTACTAGGACAACATAGCATGTTAGTTTTTATTGTGTAATGAGAACCTGGTAAACATGCCTACTTCCTTTTTTGCTGCCTTGAACACAGTGAACAACAGTTAGAAAGTTGTAAGCTGTTTACAGAGCTTTATTGATGAATGGAGTTGTATGTTATGTTTTAGCACACAAGGGAGAATATTTGTAACCTGTGCTGCTGCTGCTAACAGATTGATGAGATGCCCAGCACTTACACAAATGCAGTATAGGCTGACTATACTAGAAATGTTGAATGCTTAAATTGATCATTTCAGGCACCATATAAGGTGTATTGTTAATTATTGATTCCATAATGGAAACCTGGAAGAAGGGAGGAAAGTGTAAAGTAAAATTGAGGAAAGAACAGAATCAAGTACGCAGAAAATAGTTTTTTTAATTAAAAAATACAAAATTTAATGAAAAGCAGAAAAGAGAGAGGACTACAAAAAGGGGTAGAAAATCAGAATTGAGTAAATGACAATTGTAGCAAATCACAGTCATAGCTTTTATTTACCTGCGTCCCAGTCAGTCAGGCACCAGCAGAAAGGGAGGAGGACTGAACGGCAAAGAGCAAGTTCCAGCAGGGCTGACCGAGCTTTCTCTTTGCGGGTTGCATAGGTGCAAACCATGGAAATTGGAGGGCTGAAAATAGAGTTTATTTCCATGTTAATTTACAGATATCTCAAGTTGCTGATGCCGCTGCCCGTCCCTCCTGAAGGAATTGGCTGTTGCTGGTTCAGTTCCACGCTTGCCGGTTGCCCAAGTAGGCATTATTCACAGGGGAGTACCTTGCCAGAGTGGGCATGACTTTGAAAATTTGGGGGCTGCAAATAGAGTTTATTTCCATGTTAGCTTGCAGATACCTCAAGTTGCTGATACTGCTGCAGGTTGGACGCCTTTGTGTTAGAATTAAACTGCAGTCAGATGAACTGTTTTACTGGTTCCGTATATCGATGGTTTTGGTGGTGAAATAACGCCAGAGAAGACAATTCTTCACTAGAAGTCAAAGGGTAGACGGGAAATCTGGCATACATTTTTTAAAAAGTATTTTTCCCCCCACTTTTCATGCTGGTGTTACTGTTTTTTGCTGTTTACTGCGATGAGTCTTTCCTTCCCAATTTTTCTCACCCATTCTCCGGAACAGCAGCACTTTCAGTCAGGTGGGCTTTGAAAATAGACAATATTGGAAAGCCGAAGGATACTTGGACCTGGGCAGAGCAGACAATCAGTTACTTTGGGGAGATCATTAAAACCAGCGTGCTCCTGTAAATCAGTGGTCCTGCTCATGACCCAGCCATGACCAGCCTGTTGGAAAACACTCCTGTGCAGTGAGTGCAGCACGGGTTATATGATATACCAGCTTAATTGCTTTACCACCTGGAGATAGATTCAACATATACTCCGCTAACCAACACAGGAGTACATCTAAACAGATGGGTTGTGGTTGAATCAGTAGACTGTGTAATGCTTTTAATTTAAGTGCAAGGTAAGGATGGCATATAAAGCTTTACTCTTTCACTTTTCAGACCTACTAACCCCTAACGGATCTATTGGGCAGCCGCTTGTAATGGGAAAAAAATGCACAAAAGGTTTGTAAGTGTCTTATACAGCACTGCAAAACTGGAATTTATAGGCATAGGGCCAGTAAGGAATCATAGTCTTCAGACAGGATTGCATAAGATGGGGATCTCCATTAAGGAATTAGTAGGCTTGTGGGTGGAGTTAGTTCCTGCCGAGAGTCTCCACAGAGAATAGTGAGGACCATAGTTGGCCTCTAGGCCATATACCTTGTATCTCGATGAATGGTGTGAATTACTAATCTGTTGATTGAGAATGCTGTGTAACGCTGTACCTTTTAAAGCCAGAGCCTACTTCATTTTTAGATTTGTTTCCTTTGCTTGTACAGGTGAAATGCCACAGCTGGTGAAAGGGATGAAGCTGCTTAACCAGGCTGATCCATGTGTGGAAGTGCTAGTCCAGGAGACAGGAGAGCACGTCTTAATAACCGCTGGAGAGGTCCACCTCCAGCGTTGCTTGGATGACCTCAGAGAAAGGTTAGAGAGTGAGCAAGGAAACACAGCCCAGTGGCTTCAGTACATTTCCTTTAGTGATTAACACAGATCACTACAATGAACAAATTCTTCAGGATGTGGCTCTGTAACTTATCCCTGAATATTTATTCATAAAACGCACCCATATGTAAATGGTTAAAATAACAAAATAATTTTTTAATTAGATGCATTTTCAAAACTCACCACGCAGTGGCTGCGCTCCTGATGGGAACCACCATCTTCATGCCAGTTCAGCAGCTAAACACTAAAACATGATGTTCCTTTGTTTAACTTTAGATCCTAGCATCCCCTTCCAGCTGATCAAATCAGCATTAGGCAATTGCAGTAAGTGAAGAAACATGTTTATACCCAGCCTCAGCAAGGCTCCAAAGTCAGTGGTTCTGCTTAGGAGGCCAGCCACCACATTTAAAAGAATAAGGGGGAGAAGTTTGGTTGCTTTGCGCCTCCCCTTGGGGCGCTAACGGGGGGCACAAAGCACCTCGCACCGGGCGCGGCGCCACTAACGCCTCCTGCGAAATTCAACGGGAGGTTAGCGGTAGCTGGTAGCGCCCCGTGGCGCTGCGCCTCCGGCTATGACGTCATCGCGTGCACAGCGCCCCGGCTGCAAACTTTGCTTGCGCCCTCAGACCTACCGCCGGACGCTATGTCCGACAGGGCCAGGGGGGCGTGTTTGTGGCCGGGCCGGCGCAAGTTAAAGGGCAGGTGCCTGGCGGCCATTTTTTGGGGAGCGCCTGCCAGCACCTGCCCCCCTCGCCGCCTCCTGCGGGGTGCTGGCCGCGATCGGTCTTTTGCTGGCACCCCGCTCCCCGATGGGCCAGCAGGGCCCCGGTGCGCGCTGTGCTAGGCCCCTCCCCTTTAATCAGGGGAGGGAGGCCTGCAGTATCACGGCGCTATGTGCTGACACGCGTGGCACTGCTGCACGTAGCACTGCGATATTCAATGGGAGCACCCCAAGAGGGAGGGGGAGCACTTCCAGTAGCTTGGGGCGCTACCATGCAATCTCCGGCATGGGGACGCTAACTTTATCGGGGCTCTAAAAGTAGCACCCCAGCAAAGTTTGCGCCACAAAGGGGGCATGAGCCAATTTTTTTCCCCTTACTATTTTGCACTGAATATCTAGCCAGCATGTGTAAAAAAAAAAGAAAATCTTGCATCTAATGTCAGTCACACTCCATGTAGTAGTACATGCTATATGTTGCACTTGGTGACTGATCGAAAGTAAAAAAAAAGTAATTGACATGCATCCTGAAATTTACAAGCATTTACAACCAGCTTCTGATTGGCCTCATCACATAAGTAGCTACAATTACCTGGATTTGCCTATAGAGCAATGATTGTAAAGGCACCACCCAATCACATAAACAGCACAACTGTGGCTCGGTCCCGATGGTGCACATTAGCAACAACGTAGGAGATCAGCTAGTATAAATATGTAAATATTTTAATGGCTATCCCATTGTGTTGCAGATGGGACGCCAGAGGATGTAGTATTTTATGAGGAAATGGTATGATGTCGGTAAGAGAGAGATTTTGGACAGGATGTTGATTGTGAGGTGGTATACGAGTAGTATAGGAGACTGGGGAAATGAAATGTATTGTGGGGTAGTGAGCCCTTTCAGGAGAGTAGTAAGTGGAGGAAAGAATTGAGGATATGAGGGAAGGATATTTGAGGCTGAGTACTGTAGAGGTACAGATGTGAAGTGAGTAGTTGAGGGGGGAAGGGCGTACTGTCGTTAGAAAGTACTTTGTGGGGATTGGGGTAGTCAGTAATCAAGGTGAGCTGCATGGAGCAGGGAAAGTTTAGATTCCATTCACTCAGGCGCACATTAAATTTTAAATTGCAGTGGGAGAAGGCCGGGAGATAAGTGGGGGGGGAAATAGCAGCAGCTGGGAGGCCCAGTGTGGAGGCGTGACTGGGCCGCAGGCCTGTCTTTGAAGCAGTGCCAATGAGGCCTAGTGAGGCGCAGGACCGAGGCTGGAGGCCCAAAGTTTACATTTTCCAAAGGCCAGAGGGGGCTGGAGTTAGGAGGGAAAATGTAAAGAATGCTAAAGATGTGCTGGGCAATGGGGAGACTGTACACCCGGACCTGTTGGTGTGACTGGGACCATGGCAGCTAATTGGTGCTCATTTTACAGTGAAATGGTGACAACCAGCTGTTGGCATTTTAACATTGCAAAACCCCATAGGAGATGTTTAACGATCTCTACAATGGAGCGTGCTACACATAACAATTTTAATGTGTTATATAGATGTATGTGTCTGTCACATTGGGCCGGATCTTGCTGGAGCGGGCCATCTCGCAGCGTGCCCCGTTAGTTAGACTTTATCCTGCACTCTTCAGCTGAAAAAAATTTTGCGCTGTAAGTTGCTGGAATTGCGAGCTGATAACGGCGCAGCGAGGGCAACGGGGCATCTGGGACCTCAGTGAACGATGGGAGCAACAGTCTATCTCCTTAACCAGCGAGATTTAAATAGAAAGAAACCGAGGAATGACTGAAAAAGCGGGTGAATTAGAGTCAAATCAGGTACAGAAAGAGAAATAAAGATGGGAAAGAAAGATTGGATTAAAAAAGAGAGAAAAAAGGAAGTGAGGGAAAAAAAATGTAAATTTTACTTTTTTAAATCTATAGCATAAATTGACTACATGCAGCAATGAGATTGAACACTTTAAATTGTTCAATTTCTGGGCCAGAGAGGTTGATTAGCATTGCATTAACAATTATCGCACTGTTAAAAAGGTACTTACACTATTAATTACCAGACTTGACTTTCTGCTGTGAGTTTAAAGGGCAATTAATATGCAAATCCAGCAAGTTCTTAAAAATAATGGGAGGCTAAGGGTGCGATGCCATTGGTGAGAAGCAAACGACGGCGTGGCGTAAATCGACCAGCAAGTTCTGGAGAGCTGCAATTCGCTGCTTATCTCGTAACCTCCTGAACTTGCTGCCCGATTTGCATTAGAAGAAATAAGATAAGCCATGTAACATGAATAATGGTGTGCGTTGTTAATAAGCCGTTATTTTTATAGCAAGATACGGCCCAGTGATATACATAAAATAGATGACAAACTTTCACCTGATCGACAACATTTTACTGTAGATACATTTGGTTTCTGTGTTTCAGCCAATCCTCGTAGGTGAGCCTTATCTCCCCAAGTCCGCAAAGATGTTTTCATTTGCCCTGATATTTAGCTAAACTGCAAGAATAATAGAGAATCCTTGTTTAGATTCCTTCATCTATTGATTCTGTCCTGTACTTCAACAGGCTCCTGTTCATCCCGCAAAGCGGAATAACCTTACACTAGACCTTATTTTAATCTTTAAATGCCCGCTTGATTGGCACCCCATCCACCACCTTAAACATCCACTACCGGCGTACCGTGACTGCAGTGTGTACCATCTACAAGATGCACTGCAGCAACTCGCCAAGGCTTCTTTGGCAGCACCTCCCAAACCCGCGACCTCTTCCACCTAGAAACAATGGAGGCCCAAAGAGACTTGGGGGGGCGGGGGGGGAGCGGTTCCATGTATATACGTCATTAAAATGTCATGAATAGGTACAGAAAATAATCATAAAAGGCTAATGGAATGCTGGCCTTTATATCTAGAGGACTGGAATACAAGGGGGTAGAAGTTATACTGCAGCTGTACAAAACCCTGGTTAGACCACACCTGGAGCACTGTGAGCAGTTCTGGGCACCACACCTTAGGAAGGATATATTGGCCTTGGAGGGAGTGCAGCGTAGGTTTACCAGAATGATACCCGGACTCCAAGGGTTAAATTACAAGGAGAGATTACACAAACTAGGGTTGTATTCCCTGGAATTTAGAAGGTTAAGGGGTGATTTGATCAAAGTTTTCAAGATGTTAAGGGGAACTGATAGGGTAGAGAGAGAGAAACTGTTTCCACTGGATGGGGATTCTAGGGCTAGGGGGCAGAGTCTAAAAATTAGAGCCAGATCTTTCAGGAGTGAAGTTAAAAAACACTTCTACACACAAAGGGCGGTAGAAGTCTGGAACTCTCTTCCACAAATGGCAATTGATACTAGGTCAATTGTTAATTTTAAATCTGAGTCTGAGATTTTTGTTGACCAAAGGTATTAAAGGATATGGGGCAAAGGCAGGTATATGGAGTTAGGTCGCAGATCAGCCATGATCTCATTGAATGGCGGAACAGGCTCAAGGGGCTGAATGGCCTACTCCAGTTCCTATGTCTCTATGTCCTGTGTTCCCCTGATCAAACTCGTTGGTATGAAAGGCAGCTGAAAAGTCCCTCTGAAGCAGTAACTGGATAGAAACAGAATCTGGTTAACTATTTGGGTGTAAAGATCAGAATTCCCTGGAGTTTACACTTGATCTACACTGCACAAGATTAGTGTTGATATGAAACTGAAACCACTTCACATTATGTTAAAATTGTAATGTTGGTGCACCCTTACAGTCAGGATGGGGGTGCACTGATCATAGCTGTACTAGAAGATGAATATGTGCAGTTTTAATACTACTGTAGTTTAATTTTAATATCTTAACATTTCTCGTGTCTCTATTGATTTTTAAAAATTTCCTATTAGTTACGCATTTAGGTTGATGAGATGCTCCCCATTCTAATTGGCTGTTTTCTACTTCTGTTATTCACCAATCATATTTCTCCCCTATTTCAATTTTCTCCTTACAAACCACCAAAAAAACATTCTACCATTCACATCCAACCAAAAGAAATTGATACACAGCCACCCTGGCAGTTCCTCCCCACCCCGTTATAAACTTCTAAAAATAATCACATGTAAATGTACGCAGAAACATTGCTCCAAAATCTTTCTCCCTGCTTCAATAAGCAGCCATGACACATGTAGCCAGAGCTCTGAACAGCCTTAACTCCAGGGACACCCTTCCCTTATTCCCGGCAAAACACCGACAAGAAAATGTTAAGTTTATCCCAGGACCACAATTTCCAGGAGCCGCCTCGGCTTTCTTTGGCTGAGGAAACTCCCAGGAGCCACTGATGAGAACGCGTGAGCAGATTTAATCTTACTGGCGTTGGGTTGACATTGCACTGTGTAATATTCAGGGGGGACACCTCCATTAAAGTAGCAGACCAGAATTTCATCTGAAAATATTAATATGTTACAAATATCACACAGTATGATGTGTTTCTGTGTTAAGGTGGTTTGCAGCTTAATTGATGTTTTTATCCTTTTTAATCCTGCCTATGTGCTGCAGCTCACAACCATTAAAACTGGGATTCTTAAAAGGTATATATATGTAGATTAGAAAAGCAATTGGTTTAAGCAAAAGGAAAAGTGCTGTGGACAGGATCAGTTCAAGATAGATTACACAAACAATTATTCAGAAGTCTATTTACACAGCCTCATTGTATCATTTTATGAATAACCTGCAAAAGATAAAACAACTATTGCTTTAGTCTGTGCCATCCTGTGAAGGCTTTGTAACTGTTTCACTGAGTCCAACACACATGTTAATGTAGGAATATAGGAATTTCTAGACGAAGAAAGACCAAGGCCCATCTAGTTCACCTTCTATAATCCTGGTACCGCATGATACAACGGTAATGGAGTTGTTGACTAATCATAGAAATCAATCTTTATCGATTAGTCTATAACAGACCCAGACATAGATTCACAGAAAGTTACAGCACGGAAGGAGGCCATTTCGGCACATAGTGTCCGCGCCAGCCAACAAAGAGCTATCCAGCCTAATCCTACTTCCCAGCTCTTGGTCCGTAGCCCTGCAGGTCCGAGCATCCCAAGTGCACATCCAAGTACTTTTTAAATGTGGTTAGGATTCCTGCCTCTACCACCTTTTCAGGCAGTGAGTTTGAAGGGATAATTACAGTTCTAGCCCTTTTGGGCTATCCCAGATCAGGCGTATTCCCCAGACGTTCACCCTCAACTTAAGTTAGAGATAGCCGAATTCTATAAGATGCTTAAATGGGTCTAAAGGTTCAGGCTATCTCTCCCTAAAGGAAAGGAACGACCGAAGATGTTACCGTCCTCCAGATAGTACTTTTAATAAGTTGAACTAGACTATAACCTTCCAGATATTATGAGGGTCCGGCATAGCCCCCCCAGAATTCTGCAACTCCTTACAAAAGAGTGTACAGAATTTGGGTTCGTGAGTTTATACAGAATTACTCTTTGAGACAATTCTAAAAATATATAGTTTTATTTAAGAGCCGACATTCAGTTAACATCTGTTGGATCAGTCGCAACATTAACCATTCAAAATACGATTAGCTTACATTTCTTAATTCCCAGAGATCCTTATTCTCAAATCTTAACTTGGTTAGATTTCTACTTTTCTTACTTATCTATAAATCCAGAATATCCACCAAAATCAATCACTTTGACTTCCCGAGACTCATAGTTAAAGACTTACAGAGATACCTCTGAAGAGTTGAGAAACGCTTTGCCCGTTCAGCGAGTTCTGCCTTTCTGTTGAAAAGGTCTATTTTTATACTCTTTTGGCAGTGGTTTCTTCTTTGATGTTCTCTGCTGATGTCAGCTAATTGTCTTTATTGATATCTGTTTGAATGCTTTCTAAATTACTATCAATTCAACTATTGCATGCATAATTATTTCTCTACCTTTAGGTGTTCCAAAAACCATCATAAAAACAATGACAGCTATGGTTTCTGTTTGATGTCATTCCTACAAAATGCTTTCATTCAATTCTTAATATTGGCTTTACTGGTCCTTAGCAGACATTGTGACTCCCCTTACTGCTCCAAGTTTAATACAAACACAATGTAATTGCTTGGTGTATCTATTGAAGTCATATCTTCAAAGTGTCCTTGTTGGTATGGTTTTTACTATGTATATATTAAAGACACTTTGACCAGAGTGGTTCATGCATTTCTAGCTATCTCAATTGGTTGCATTTTTAATCGTATTTCCTGTCTTCCAAGTTTAACATAAAACTGTTTGACCAGCAGGTGTTTCTTTTACTTGATGTCATGTTTTCAAAGGCACATGTCTCTTTTAATGTTTGTGTTTCTGTTCCAACGTGTTAGCTCTTAACACTTTACACCATAGACCTTTCGGAAGCACCAATGGTTTGCTTCAATCTTTCTTTGTTTTAGTATACTAATTCCCATTTCAAAGCTTGTTTACAACTTTGTTATCAACTGATCTTTATCTCAGAAGCCTGTTCTCTGTTTACAGCCTATGTCCCTGAGGTTTTACATTTTTAAACGCAGTATATCATGTATTAATAATATTAGAAATCTGTTCATGGTATCGTGTATTTCTCTGAATCATGGCTATTCCTTCAAGTTCTAGAACCCCACAACCCTCTGGGTGAAGAAATTTCCCCTCAAATCCCCTCTAAACCTTCCACCAATTACTTTAAATCTGTGTCCCCTGGTTTTTGACCCCTCTGCTAAGGGAAATAGGTCCTTTCTATCCACTTTATCTATGCCCCTCATAATTTTATACACCTCAATAAGGTCTCACCTCAGCCTCCTCTGTTCCAAGGAAAACAGACCCAGCTATCCAGTCTTTCCTAATAGCTAAGATTCTCTACTCCTGGCAACATCCTTGTAAATCTCCTCTGCTCCCTTTCTAGTGCAATCACATCTTTCCTGTAATGTGGTGACCAGGACTGCACGCAGTATTCTAGCTGAGGCCTAACTAGAGTTTTATACAGTTCAAGCATAACCCCCTGCTCTTGCCTTTATTAGCCGTGGCATAGAATACAATCATTCCGTATACCTTCTTAACCACCTTATCTACCTGGCCTGCTACCTTCAGGGATCTGTGGACATGTACTCCAAGGTCCCTTTGTTCCTCTACACTACTCAGTGTCCTAACATTTAATGTGTATTCCCTTTCCTTGTTAGCCCTCCCCAAAATCATTATCTCACACTTCTCCGGATTGAATTCCATTTGCCACTGTTCTGCCCACCTGACCAATTTATTGATCATCTTCTTCTTATGGTGTGGAGATGCCGGAGTTGGACTGGGGTGGACAAATGTAAGAAGTCACACAACACCAGGTTATAGTCCAACAGCTTTATTTGAAATCACAAGCTTTCGGAGCGCTGCTCCTTCGTCAGGTGAAGGAGGAGCAGCGCTCCGAAAGCTTGTGATTTCAAATAAAGCTGTTGGACTATAACCTGGTGTTGTGTGACTTCTTACAATTCTTCTTCTTAGGCAGTCCCTCGGAACCGAGGATGACTTGCTTCCACATTAAAAATGAGTTCGCAAGTGACTGATGAGTCCAATACGGACCTACAGTCTCTATCACAGGTGGGGCAGACGGTGGTTGAAGGGGCGGGTGGGTGGGGTGCTTGGGTTGCCGTGTGCTCCTTGCACTGCCAGCGCTTGGCTTCCGCTTGCTCCCGGCGAAGAGACTCGAGGTGTTCGGCGCCTTCCCGGATGCTTCTCCTCCACTTTGTGCGGTCTTGGACCAGGGATTCCCAGGTGTCGGTGGGGATGTTACACTTTTTCAAGGAGGCTTTGAGGGTGTCCTTGAAGCATTTCCTCTGCCCACCTGGGGCTCTCTTGCTGTGCCGGAGTTCCGAGTAGAGCACTTGTTTTAGGAGTCTCGTATCAGGCATGCGGACAATGTGACCCGTCCATCGAAGCTGATCGAGCCTGGTCAAAGCTTCGATGCTGGGGATGTTGGCCTGAGCGAGAACACCGATGTTGGTGCGCCTATCCTGCCAATGGATTTACAGGATCTTGCGGAGGCAACGTTGGTAGTACCTCTCCAGTGCTTTGAGGTGCCTGCTGTACATGGTCCATGTCTCTGAGGCATACAGCAGGGCGGGCATCACTGCTGCTCTGTAGACCATGAGCTTAGTGCCGGGTTTGAGGTCCTGGTCTTCAAACACTCTCTTCCTCAGGCGACCGAAGGCTGCACAGGCACACTGAAGGCGGTGTTGGACTTCGTCGTCGACGTTTTCCCATGTTGACAGTAGGCTCCAGAGGTATGGAAAGTGGTCCACGTTGTCCAAGGCCTCGTCATGGATTTTGATAATCGGGGGCAGTACTGTGTGGCGGGGGCAGGTTGGTAGAGGACCTTTGTCTTACGGATGTTTAGTGTAAGGCTCATGCTCTCGTACGCTTCGGTGAAGGCGTTGACGATGGTTTGGAGTTCGACCTCCGAGTGAGCGCAGACGCAAGCATCGTCTGCATACTGTAATTCGACAACAGAGGATGGGACGACCTTGGATCTGGACTGGTGGCGACAGAGGTTGAACAGTTTCCCATTTGCCCTGTAAATTTAGCTCCACTCCAGTGGGGAGCTTACTGAGGGTGAGATGGAGCATTGCAGCAAGGAAGATCGAGAAGAGCGTTGGTGCGATGACACAGCCTTGCTTGACCCTGGTTCGTACGTGAATTGGGTCTGTGGTGGAACCATTGGTCAGGATCACGGCTTGCATGTCGTCGTGAAGCAGGCGGCGGATAGTGACAAACTTTTGAGGGCAGCCGAATTTGAGGAGGACACTCCATAATCCCTCATGGTTGACAGTGTCGAAGGCCTTTGTGAGATCAAAGAAGGCCATGTACAGCGGTTGGTGCTGTTCCCTGCATTTCTCTTTTAATTGACGTGCGGTGAAGATCATGTCCATTGTGCCCCTTAGTGGGCGGAATCCGCATTGCGACTCTGGGAGGAGCTCTTCGGCCACTGGGAGAAGGCGATTGAGGAGGATTCTTGCGATGACTTTCCCTGTGGCAGACAGCAGGGAAACTCCTCTGTAATTACCGCAATCGGACTTGTCACCTTTCTTGAAGATGGTTACAATTACGGCGTCTCTGAGATCCCTTGGCATGCTCTCCTCCTTCCAGATAAGAGAAATGAGTTCATGAATTTGCACCAGTAGTGCTTCTCCGCCATGCTTTAGTGCCTCGGCGGGGATTCCATCTGCTCCTGAGGCCTTGTTGTTCTTCAGTTGTCGGATGGCCTTTTCAACCTCATGCCGGTCTGGGGTTGTGCTGAGATGGTGGCGGGTAGCAAGCTCTCAGGTGGAGTTGAGGACACTCGTGTCAAAGACAGCGTCTCCGCTAAGGAGATCTTCGAAGTGCTCCTTCCAGCGGGCACTGACTGCCTCTCTGTCCTTGATGAGTACCTCTCCGATCTTGGCCTGCAGTGGGGTAGGACCTTGGGTGCCTGGGCCGTAGATGGTCTTGACTGCGCTAAAGAATCCACACACGTCGTGGTTGTCGGCTAGCTGCTGGATCTCCTGCGCTTTCTCCACCCACCATCTGTTCTTTGGGTCGCGAGTCTTTTGTTGGACCTCGGCCTTCAGGCTTCTGTAGAGCTGCTTTCTTGCTCTTGAGTTCTGTTGCTGTTTCCAGATCAGGAATGCCTTGCGCTTGCGGCTTATTAGCTCCTGGATCTCCTGGTCATTCTCGTCGAACCAGTCTTGGTGTTTCCTGGTCGAGTGACTGAGCGTCTCTTCACAGCTGCTGATTATGGAGGCCTTGAGTGCAGACCAGACGCTGTGGGCACTCTGCGTTTCTGCATCACTGGGAGTCGTCAAGTTGTTTGTGAGGCGCAGGCTGAATAGGGCTTTCTTAGCGGGGTCTTTGAGTGCTCCAGCGTTAATTTTCCTGCGGCATTGTTTCTGTTGCCGCTGCTGTTTTGGGGCTACATTGATGGAGATGACAGAGCGGATTAGGCGGTGGTCTTCCAGCAGTCATCAGCTCCTGTCATGGCGCGGGTGATGCGGACGTCCTTGTGGTCTCTCGCTCGGACGATGACGTAGTCCAGCAGATGCCAGTGCTTGGAACGAGGGTGTTGCCATGAAGCCTTGTACTTGTCTCTCTGACGGAACAAGGTGTTGGTTATGACGAGGCCATATTCTAAGCATTTCGACAGGAGGAGGGTACCGTTGGAGTTGGCTTTCCCTACCCCCTCTCTGCCAATCACACCTCCCCAGAGGTCTGTGTCCTTTCCAACTCTGGCATTAAAGTCGCCAAGGAGGATCATCTTGTCGCCCGTTGGGACTCGGGAGAGGGATTGTTCAAGGCTGGAGTAGAATTCCCCTTTGGTCTCGTCTGTGGCTTCCAGTGTTGGGGCGTACGCACTGATGACCGTAGCGCACTGGTTCCGGGCTAGGGTAAGTCGAAGAGTCATGAGGCACTCATTTATACCGCTAGGGGAGTCTCTGAGATGCCCAACCAGTTCATTTTTTATGGTGAAGCCTACCCCATGGAGGCGGCCTTCTTCTTCAGGTTTGCCTTTCCAGAAGAAGGCGTAACCACCGCCTTGCTCCTTGAGCTGGCCTTCCCCTGCCCGCCGGATCTCACTTATGGCGGTGATGTCAATGTCGAAGCATCTGAGCTCCCGGGCAACGATAGCAGTACGGCGTTCCGGTCTGTCACTGTTGGGGTTGTCCATGAGAGTCCTGACATTCCAGGTCCCGAACTTCATTTTAAAGGGTGGAAGATGCCTGTGCGTGAATTCTTTTAACATGGGGTGGCCGTTGCACATCAGCTACCACACGGGCTGACAGAGCAAGGTCTTGGTCCAATGGCAAGGGGATCCAAGACGATTGGAGACCAGGCTCTGCTACAACGGCCTTGCACACACACACACAAACATACTGCTACTGTCCTCCTCCCTCCTTCCCGCAGGTCCTCTCTGCCTGGGTTTCGTAGGATGCATTGTGGTCCTCCCGACCTCGCTGTTGGCACGTGCCGCTCCTTCCCTGGGCCCCGACCCCGCTGCTGGTCCACGCTGCGTCACTCCTGGGCCTTGACCTCGCTGCTGGGCTCGTCCTCGTTCCTGGGTCCCGGCCTCGGACATGAATGATGTTGTCTCTCACAGGATCAAATTAGCACTGATATTCTCGCGATCTGTGGTCCCAAGCTCCACTCGCGATCCACTAGTCTAGTGGAGAAGCGTAGTCTTGACAGCAGAGAGGTCTGGGAATTTGGGAGCTAAGTTTAAGTGAAGAGCCAATGCTCACTGAGAACAAAGAACAGGGGGATGCGCAGTGGGCTCAGGTAACTTTAAACTTGCAGTTAGGGATAAAATGCACCCACTATTAGAGCCAGGGGAGCTTAAATAGCAGAAGAGAGGAGACTGGGGGGGAAAGAGAGCAAAGGATGGCAATGGATGGCCAAGGATGGCAAAGGAGCTCCCTAGGAGCTGCCAGCACAGGAGCCATCTTGTTGCAGTCTACAGCTTCCTTCTTCAGTATCAACCACACAGCCGATTTTAGTATCATCTGCAAACTTCTTAATCATACCCCCTATATTCAAGTCTAGATCATTGATATATACCACAAAAAGCAAGGGACTTAGTACTGAGCCCTGCGGAACCCCATTGGAAACAGCCTTCCAGTCACAAAAACACCCATCAACCATTACCCTCTGCTTCCTGTCTCCGAGCCAGTTTTGAATCCAACTTGACACTTTGCCCTGGATCCCATGGGCTTTTAACTTCGTGACCAGTCTGCCATGTGGAACCTTATCAAAAGCCTTGCTAAAATCAATATACACTACATCAAACGCACTACCCTCATCTACCCTCCTTGTTACCTCCTCAAAAAATTCAATCAAGTTTGTCAGACACGACCTTCCCTTAACAAATCCGTGCTGACATGAGGCGAGGAAACCCCCAGTGGTGGAGAGCTTTGGGAACAATAGGTCCAAAGTCACCTGTTCTTACCAAGCACGCTACACTCACCACATGTCATGTCTCAAATTACTCATATACTGTATCTCAAATTTTTTTTTGCTAGAAATCTATCTATTTACCATTTGAATGAATCAAATAACTGCTTCCACCGTCTCCCTAGGGAGCCTGTTCCATAGATTTAGCACTCACTCACTGAAATATTGTTTCCGCAGATTAGTTTTGAATTTACCTCACCCCCACCTGCCCCCCACTCAGTGCAGGCCATGTCCTCTGGTTCTGCTGTTCTGGACAAGGTGTAATAGCTTGTCATGGTCTACATTATTGAGTCCCTTTAGAATCCTAAAAACAGCATCACATCACCTCTCAACATCCTTTTTTCTGGTGAGAACATGCCCAATTTACATTAAATTTACATTTAATTGTTCCTCATAATCCATTCCCTCCAACCCCTCAATCATTCTGGTTGCTTTCTTCTGTATCCTTTCAATAGCTGCAATATCCTTTTAATACTGCGGTGACCAGAACTGTACACAGTATTCTAAGTGCAGTCGCACCAATTGACGTAATAAAGACTCACTACGCACTTGGTTGAACATAAAGCAAGGCTTTAATCGACTTGTAACAAAACATGGAGGTCTAGTTAGTAGTCACTAGCTTCCTGTTTCCAGATTGTCTCTGGCCAAGTTGGGCCCACGCCTGAGTATTTATACTCCTCGGACGGCGCCCTCAGCTGGCCATCCAGTAGTACTTCCTGAGTTACTACTTGTAGAAGTTGCGATTCATGACACCAATGATGTATAAAGTGGCAGGATTAGCTCGCTATTTTGGCTCAATATTGACCTTTTAAATACATCTCAACATCTAATTTGCTTTACTCAGTGCCACTGGTTGCGATAGCTTCTATTTATTGTTAATTACGACCCCCAGATCTCTCTCATTTTCCATTCGCATTATTTTATTTTCTTTGAAGTAATACCTGGCTTCCTAGCTGGCAATTAGCTAATCCCTTATGGTTAAACTGCAGTTCAATTATTACTCATGTGTTCATAAGAACATAAGAAATAGGAGCAGGAGTAGGCCATTTGGCCCCTCGAGCTTGCTCCGCCATCCATTAAGATCATGGCCGATCTTCTACCTCATCTCCACTTTCCTCCACTATCCCCATATCCCTTGATTCCCTTAATAGTCAAAAATCTATCGATCTCTGTCTTGAATATACTCACCGACTGAGCCTCCACAGCCCTCTGGGGTAGAGAATTCCAAAGATTCACCACCCTCTGAGTGAAGAAATTTCTCCTCATCTCAGTCCTAAATGGCCGACCCCTTATTCTGAGACTGTGACCCCTGGTTCTAGACTCCCCAGCCAGGGGAAACATCCTCCCTGCAACTACCCTGCCAAGCCCTGTAAGAATTCATCTTCAGTAGACAGTTATTTTCCTGCATATGCTTAGTATCCTTTCAATAGCTGCAATATCCTTTTAATACTGCGGTGACCAGAACTGTACACAGTATTCTAAGTGCAGTCACTTTCATTTCTCCAGTAGTGCCAGATTGAGTTCTGAGTTTCGTAAATTTTATCTTCTCTGTAAACACTTGTGATAACTAGCATTAAATTGCTGGAAATAATCCAGCAGCACTTTATCGTGCTACCTTGTAGAATTTAAGCATTACCGTGCTGCTTTGGTGGCGGTGCCTATTTTGTTGGTTCCATTTAATGAAAATGAAGCAATCTGCTGCTTCTGGAGCAGGGCAGACACACTTATGCTTCACTGGAGGCAACAACAGCCAATATGAAGGTTGCCACAAGCAGTCCTGGCTGCCTGTTTTCTTCTGTGGGTGCACAGACCATCCCTATATGTGAACGTCACAATTTGCACAACGGTGAATACACAAGATTGTTGTCGGTTGCTGCTGATGCTGTGGAATCTGCAGTGTCAATCTGTGGTGGGAGAAGATTCTGCAGCACTGAGAGCTCCAGTATATAAACAAAGGCTGATTAAACTCCACCAGTATTTTGCACACTTGGGGACTCCCTGACCCATGGCTATTGACTACCAGTGCCTCAGCTCTCTGGACTTAGTAAGTGCAGTGAATCCCTTCAGAAAGAGAGCGTGCACTTCGTATTGGGCAAACAGAAACTCTACTTGTGTCGATCTGTCAATCGCTTGGTTTGGAGTCTCTTAAACATTTTAATTAGTTTTTGCACATGTCGGACACTCGGCTGACCAAAGGAGAGTGGGTTTTTGTTTACATTGCATCTACTTTTTATAGTAGTAAATCTCCCATGGTGTTGCACAGTTGGATGAAATGATGCATCTTTTAGCTGTGTTTGTTGTGTCTAATGTTTTATCTGTATGTCTTTGTTCTTGTAATATTTTTTTCCTCGAGGTGTCATGTTTCGGGAGTTCTGATCATTATTTTCTTCTTGCAAAGGATTTTGGTATTGCAGTGTGTTTAAATGTTCGATTTTTAAAACAAAGTGTACCAACACAACTGCACTGAAAATGCCAATGAGCCAAGTATTGATGTTGTTTCTCTAAAGACTGAAAACAATAAGCAATTCACTAGCCTATCTTGGTAATTGGTTAATACCATTGTTTTGGCAAGTCATTGGTCCTGGACATTCAGCATGGGATGTCTGGCGTGGGCCCTCAGATGTGAACGTGGGGAGATAAAATCGGGACAGAAACACGTACAGTCAGGTTCTTAGACAGAATGCTACAAAGGCAGCACAACCCGAGAACAATAAAGAAGTACTGAAGGATCTTTTAAGTCCAGATGACTTTGATACATGATGCTGATGAAATAAATGTTTAACGTTGGCCTGACTTACTTTAAGCCAACAAGGGGGGACTGTAAGGAAAGGGTTAATCTTTATATTGTAGTAATATTAGCTTTTAGCTTTTGCCTGTGAGTCTCTTAGAAGAATGCAAGTGTAATCCTAAGACAGACTTGCTTTATTTTAATATAGATGCAGTGAACCGCAATGGCCAGTTTAGACAGTAAACCTAATTAAAAGACATTCCAGCCAGAGAGCTTTAATTAATAAGTTATTGCACAGGCATAGAACAGGCAAGAGAAGCTTTCTTTGTTTACTCAAGCCTTGAAAGATAAAAGACCTGCCTGAGAAAGCTAGGGAGTGTAACAAGTTAAGGAGTTACGGATCTGTATGCTGCACGGACAGAACTCATCTAATCAGAGTTGAATGATAGCTATGTATTAGGTACTGCTACGGAACATCCAAATTGTCAAGTACAAGTGGTGGAAAAGGGTATAAAGAGCGGGTGTTGGAACGGATACTTTGGAATTCGAAGGGCTGGCCCACCAAGTACACCGAGCTTGGAACTCTTAACATGTTTTGAATTTCCCGGCTAAAACTCTCAAGGTTTCGTTGTAAGTATTCCTGTTAAGTGTATGTTTAATTATCGTCAATAATAGTTATTATTGATGACTCTGTGAATGTCTGACAATCAGTGCTGTGAACCCTATTATTTTGAGGAGTACCTTAAAGTAAGGACACCCGTTTGCTTAACAATTCGATGGGTGTTCCAAGTGTAGGTGCACCATCTGTTGGAGCCCTCTTATTTTTGTCAAGTTTGACTGCAAATTTCTGCTTTCCCGAAAGAACTAGCTATTTGACGGTTTAATCGATTATGTTGTAAAGCGGGAATCAGTGGAAATATTTTGCAATGATACGTAATGGGTTACCGATAGGTGGTGGCACAGGGGTTGACATCAGCCTGGGAGAATGTTCCCAATGGGGCCCCACAGGGGTCTGTTTTGGGACATCATTTGTTTAACATTGTCATAAATGATCTGTGGCTAGGAGTCACAAGCACAATGGCTAAATTTGCACATGATACAAAGCTAATGAAGATGGCAGCCTCCAAAGCTGAACAAGATAAGCAATAGAACGATTTAACTATACTTGGGAATTGGACAGACAAGTGATCGATAAAATTCAATGTAGAGAAATGCAAAGTACTTCACATGGAGAGAAAATCCAGGACGGGTCTAAGGGACTATTACTTAAATGGAAGGAAAATAATGTGCATGGAAAATGAAAGGAATCTGGCAGGCTTGTTGACAATAAATAGAAGCTATCGCAACAATGCTCGGTGGCAGTAAGTAAATCTGATGTTGGGATTTATTAAAGGGTCAATATTGAGTCGAAATAGTGAGATAATCTTGACACTTTACAAATCATTGGTGTGACCACACTTCGAATACTGTGTACAGATCTGGTTGTCGCAGTACGCAAAGGATATTGCAGCTATTGAAAGGATACAGAAGAGAGAAACCGGAATGATTGAGGGAATGGAGGGATTGGATTATGAAGAATGATTGTGTAGGTTGGGCATGTTCTCACCAGAAAGGAGAGGGCTGAGAGGTGATGTGATTGCTGTTTTTAGGGTTCTAAAGGGACTGAATAATGTAGATCGTGACGAGCTGTTTCAACCTTGTACAGACCTTGCGCTTGAAGGGGGTTAAATTCAGAACTAATCTGCAGAAACATTATTTCAGTGAGCAAGAGATAAGCCGATGGAACAGGCTCCCTAAGGAGATGGTGGAAGCAAATAGTGTTGATTCATTCAAATGAAAATTAGATTGATTTCTTTCAGAAAATATTTTAGGATACAGTAATTTGGGGCATGACATCTGGTAAGTGCAGCATGCTTAGGAGGAGCAGGTGATTTTGGATCTATTGTTCCCAAAGCTTTCCACCACTGAAGTTTCATTACCTCATGTTGCAGATTAATCGATGGAAATTGACTGCCATGATTAGTCAACAACTCTATTATCATATCATGCATCTTCCAGGATAATAGAGGGTGAACTAGATGGTCTAGCAGTTCCTATGTATTCTGGAGAGGCTGCTTAACTATAGAGTTCCTCCAATATACGGTCTTTTGTGATGTTTTTTGTTTAAACATGTTTGCCTATTTTTACTTAAAGTATACATCATATCTGGTGCTTGGAATTAAAAGCAATGGATTAGCTGGATACTGTAAAGTTTGTGCCTGCTTTGATTACTGTTAAGGATGGGACTGTCATAATGCTGGAGATGCAGCCCTCTCCCAACCTTCTTTCAGCTTTGAAACTGAAGGATTTGGGAGCTGAGCCTCAGCTGGCATTGTCTGCAGCCACGCTGCCGGCAGCTAAAGCTAGCCGGATGGAAGTTGCATACACATGCACTTCTTTATGGGGTGAGATTTTTTTTTTTAATGCTGTGAGTGGCTGCTCAAGGTTGCTGAAGAGCAGATTGCTTCCCCTCCCCCACACCAACTGCATCCCGTTGATTTGGGGGAGAAATCATGTGATAGGCGTGAGGCCAAATAATAGAGCCGAACACGCACAGCTTGAAACGTGGAGCATCGCTGCGGAAATGTACGATTAGTGGCAGTGAGTTTTGGATGGAGCTCAAAGCATTTCAAGTGCAACACATGGGGTGCGGTGGTTTAACTACTGTTTCACTGATGTTTGCGGTGTTATAACGCTTTTTTTTTTATTCGTTCACGGGATGCGGGCGTCGCTGGCGAGGCCGGCATTTATTGCCCATCCCTAATTGCCATTTCAGAGGGCAGTTAAGAGTCAACCACATTGCTGTGGGTCTGGAGTCACATATAGGCCAGACCGGGTAGAGATGGCAGATTTCCTTCCCTAAAGGACATTAGTGAACCAGATGGGTTTTTATGACAATCCGGTAGTTTTGTGGTCACCATTATTGATACTAGCTTTTTATTCCAGATTTACTTATTTAACTGATATCTGAACTCATATCTCCGGATCATTAGTCTAGGCCTCTGGATTACTAGTCTGGTAACATAACCACTGTGTCACTGTTCCCAACTGTTGTATAAGAATAATTTAGAAATCTGTGGTAATAAAAACAGAAAATGCTGGAAATACTCAGCAGGTCAGGCAGCATCAGTGGAGAGAGAAACAGTTAACGTTTCAGGTCGATGACTCTTCGTCAGAAATCTGAGGGTTTGCCTCACCCACAGTTGTTTCGCTCCTGCAGGGAAAGATCCTTTTTTTGTCGTACCCATAGGCTGTCCAGCTGAAATTCGTAACTCATGTATGAATTCATGGCAAAGACCACGATACTGTTTCTCAATGCAATCATATGTTGTACCATTGGGCCAGCACTCTTCATACAGAAAGAAAAAATGACTTGCATTTATATAGCACCTTTCATGACCCCCGAACGTCTCAAAGCGCTTTACAGCCAATGAAGTACGCTTTTTTTGAAGTGGAGTCACTGTTGTAATGTAGGAAATTTGCGCACAGCACGGTCCCACAAACAGCAATGTGATAATGACCAGATAATCTGTTTTTGTTATGTTGATTGAGGGATAAATATTGGCCCAGGACACCGGGGAGAACTCCCCTGCTCATCTTTGAAATAGTGCCATGGATCTTTTGGGCTGGATTTTGATACTGGGGTGGGCTGGGGTCGTGTAATCCGCATTTCGTGTTAGCCACCTGATTCTAAATCGATGTGGGAGAATGATGTGATTTTAACTTAATTGGCCAATTGAGTTCCAGCGTGTGGGAACCCATGGCCAATGAGTTTTTCCAGTCTGAAAGTCGCCTCCGATGACGTCATCATTGCTGCTGCATTTAAGGTCCGCAACAAGCCTTGCTTCTTCTGCAGACTGCAACCTTTTGGCCTTTGCAGTGAGAGGCACCTGCAGGAAGAATGGCCAGGCAGAGAGCTAGGTCTGCACCCCACTTCGATGACGTTGCCCTGCAGGCTTTAGTGGAGGGAGCAAGAGCACATAAAGAGGTGCTCTTCCCTTCTTCAGGGAGGAAGAAGCCTCCCCAGCAAACCAAGGCTATGTGGGTCCAGGTGGCCCAGGAGGTGAACTCGTTGTCAGTAACCCGCAGAACCTGGCTTCAGTGCAGGAAGAGATTTCATGACCATCTGCGCACTGGAAAAGTGAGTATGAATTTCCCATCACCCTCAATCTGATCCCCATTGCCTCTCCTCACCAGCACTCAGCTTTAGCAATCTCTTCCTCCACATCCCACTTGACACTGACATCCATGCACCCTTACCCATTCCCTCTCTCTCTATGGTCACATTCACCTAACTATTCGACTATGCAGCCCTCACACTTCCTATCACTGTGATGCTATGAAAACAACTGACAACACACAGGGAGGGCCCTTGGTCTTGCCACCTCACTCCATCTTTGTCTCCTTCTAAGCATCTATGCTATGGGTCTCTACACTCACTCCTTCCTTCTCACTCAACCTCCACTTGTCTCCCTCATTGCAGGAAAAGAGAGCTCACAATAAGAGAGAAAGAGCGAGGACAGGAGGAGGGCCACCCTCAGTAGCCCACCTCACCCCCTGGGAGGATGCGATGCTGGAGATTGTGGGAGTGGAGGAAGATGCGCAAGTGGGGGATGGACAGACGGGTGCATCAAGGCAAGCTGGTGACAGAATAGTTTTCCATCTCTCTCACTGACATTGCATGAGTTGCTGATAATGATTCTGATGCTCTAACAGATTGACTTATGATCATCTGCAATATGCAATGTGCATGTAACCTTGGCCTCACATCTCTGACTCTTTCCTTTACTCCCCCACAGGACCATCGCAAGCACCCGTCCCCACTAGCCAGGAGGAACAGCCTGAGCATCCAGACTCCTCAGAAGAAGCTGCAACCTCTGAGGGCACAGCGTCAGCAGAATTCACCGCACCCAGCACCAGCGCAGACACTCACACCTCGGTGGGACCATCGCGAGATAGAGTAGTGTTGTCACCTGGTGTATCACAGCTCACAAGTGAGCATCAGCAGATTGTGGAGACAGGGACAGCAGTGGAGAGTCCTAGTCAGAGGGTGCAGGACTCTGCCAGCTCGGCTCAGCTGCATGTCGACCCTCTGCCTCTGGGTCCATCCACAAGATCAGCGGTGCTGGAACTCCAGGAACAGGTGCAGGGGTCTCTGGCAGGTTTTGTCTCCAGAATTGCTGCGAGTGTGGAGCGAATGGAGGAGTCCATTGTGAACATGAGCAGAGCCTTTGTGGAGTCATTGGCGCATGAACGCATCACCATGGAAAGAATGGCAACCTCCATGGAGGTGATAAGTCGCCAGAGTGCAGAAAACATGGTGAGTGTTCTGAATAGAATGACATCTCTGGAGGAGCGATGGTCATCTATTGAACAGAGAAACCAGACCATCATGGAAGTCCTTCTGAGTAGGACTGCCAGTGCAGATACGGGTCCCCATGGCCCCCCTGATGTGCAGCAAAGTGCTCTCAAGCCACTTGCAAGCGCTGAGAGGGACCTGACCCATGAAAGGGAAGTTGGTGGCAGACATCAAGGAAGTGGGGGCTCCTCTCCAAGCGCTCACACTTTCATCAGAGCCCCACCAGAGTCCACACCCATCTGAGATCGGCGTCTCAACTCCTGCACAGCCGCAGGAGCAGCAGACTGTTGACGAGCCCTCACAGGTTCGCAACCCTAGAGGACGCCCGCCAAAGGTGTCGAGACAGGAGCAGCAAGAAAGTGAGCAAGGGGCCTCCACATCTGCTGAAGCCACAGGAGAAGCACCATGTAGGAGCACGTGTAAGAGAAAGATACTGCACAAATAGTCACAAGGGTAGTCACTTGGGTGAAATTTGATGTTTTATGTTAAAAAGCCATCAGATGATTACTGTAAATAAAAAATCTGATGGCTACTGCTGTAGTTGTGGCGTGTGTCATTTCGCGAATGGGACTTCCACATTGAGGGCTTAGGATTACTTGGCATATGCCTCAGTTGAGGAAGCGTTCAGTGAAGGTGGCCACAAAAGGGTTAAAATCACAAAGGCCTATCTAAATGGCATTATGGAGGCAATTTAGTGCTTGTTAAGGGCCTATCACGCCTCTTGGAGACGGGACCAGTAGACACAATTTAATGAAAATTGCTTGGAGGCGGGGTGGAGGTGGGGTTGGGCCCACCCGCCCGTTTTCCCGTTTTTGCAATTTTAACCTCCCACACGCCTCCAATTCCGCCTCAACGGCCCAATGAAAATCGAGCCCTTTATGTCCACCTGAGAGAGCAGACGGAGCCTCGGTTTAACTGAGCACTCCCTCAGCACTGCACTAGAGTGTCAGCCTAGCTTTATGTGCTCAAGTCCCTGGAGTGGGACTGGAACCCACAACCTTCTGACTCAGAGGCAAGTGTGCTACCCACTGAATCACAGCTGTCACTGACATAGAATGATACAGCACAGAAGCATGCCATGCGACCCATCATACCTATGGAGGCTGTTTGGTAGAGCTATCCAACTAGTCCCACTCCCCCGTAGAGCTATCCAACTAGTCCCACTCCCCTGTAGAGCTATCCAACTAGTCCCACTCCCCTGTAGAGCTATCCAACTAGTCCCACTCCCCCATAGACCTATCCAACTAGTCCCTCTCCCCCATAGACCTATCCAACTAGTCCCACTCCCCCATAGACCTATCCAACTAGTCCCACTCCCCCGTAGAGCTATCCAACTAGTCCCACTCCCCCGTAGAGCTATCCAACTAGTCCCACTCCCCCGTAGAGCTATCCAACTAGTCCCACTCCCCCGTAGAGCTATCCAACTAGTCCCACTCCCCCGTAGAGCTATCCAACTAGTCCCACTCCCCCGTAGAGCTATCCAACTAGTCCCACTCCCCCGTAGAGCTATCCAACTAGTCCCACTCCCCCGTAGAGCTATCCAACTAGTCCCACTCCCCCGTAGAGCTATCCAACTAGTCCCACTCCCCCGTAGAGCTATCCAACTAGTCCCACTCCCCCGTAGAGCTATCCAACTAGTCCCACTCCCCCGTAGAGCTATCCAACTAGTCCCACTCCCCCGTAGAGCTATCCAACTAGTCCCACTCCTCAGAGCTATCCAACTAGTTCCTCTCCCCCGTAGAGCTATCCAACTAGTCCCACTCCCCCGTAGAGCTATCCAACTAGTCCCTCTCCCCCGTAGAGCTGTCCCACTCCCCCGTAGAGCTATCCAACTAGTCCCTCTCCCCCGTAGAGCTATCCAACTAGCCCCACTCCCCCGTAGAGCTATCCAACTAGTCCCTCTCCCCCGTAGAGCTATCCAACTAGTCCCACTCCCCCGTAGAGCTATCCAACTAATCCCACTCCCCCGTAGAGCTATCCAACTAGTCCCACTCCCCCGTAGAGCTATCCAACTAGTCCCTCTCCCCCGTAGAGCTATCCAACTAGTCCCACTCCCCCGTAGAGCTATCCAACTAGTCCCTCTCCCCCGTAGAGCTATCCAACTAGTCCCACTCCCCCGTAAAGCTATCCAACTAGTCCCTCTCCCCGTAGAGCTCTCCAACTAGTCCCACTCCCCCGTAGAGCTATCCAACTAGTCCCACTCCCCCGTAGAGCTATCCAACTAGTCCCACTCCCCCCTTGGGCTATCCAACTAGTCCCACTCCCCCGTAGAGCTATCCAACTAGTCCCACTCCCCCATAGAGCTATCCAACTAATCCCACTCCCCCGTAGAGCTATCCAACTAGTCCCACTCCCCCGTAGAGCTATCCAACTAATCCCACTCCCCCGTAGAGCTATCCAACTAGTCCCACTCCCCCGTAGAGCTATCCAACTAGTCCCTCTCCCCCGTAGAGCTATCCAACTAGTCCCACTCCCCCGTAGAGCTATCCAACTAGTCCCTCTCCCCGTAGAGCTATCCAACTAGTCCCTCTCCCCGTAGAGCTATCCAACTAGTCCCACTCCCCCGTAGAGCTATGCAACTAGTCCCACTCCCCCGTAGAGCTATCCAACTAGTCCCACTCCCCCGTAGAGCTATCCAACTAGTCCCTCTCCCCCGTAGAGCTATCCAACTAGTCCCACTCCCCCGTAGAGCTATCCCACTAGTCCCTCTCCCCCGTAGAGCTATCCCACTAGTCCCTCTCCCCCGTAGAGCTATCCAACTAGTCCCACTCCCCCGTAGAGCTATCCAACTAGTCCCACTCCCCCGTAGAGCTATCCAACTAATCCCACTCCCTGTAGAGCTATCCAACTAGTCCCTCTCCCCCGTAGAGCTATCCAACTAGTCCCACTCCCCCGTAGAGCTATCCAACTAGTCCCTCTCCCCCGTAGAGCTATCCAACTAGTCCCTCTCCCCCGTAGAGCTATCCAACTAGTCCCACTCCCCCGTAGAGCTATCCAACTAGTCCCTCTCCCCCGTAGAGCTATCCAACTAGTCCCTCTCCCCCGTAGAGCTATCCAACTAGTCCCACTCCCCCGTAGAGCTATCCACCTAGTCCCACTCCCCCGTAGAGCTATCCAACTAGTCCCACTCCCCCGTAGAGCTATCCACCTAGTCCCACTCCCCCGTAGAGCTATCCAACTAGTCCCACTCCCCCGTAGAGCTATCCAACTAGTCCCACTCCCCCATAGAGCTATCCAACTTCCTTCAAGAATTTATCCAATTCCCTTTTGAAAGTTACTATTGAATCTGCTTCCACCGCCCTTCCAGGTAGTGCATTCCGGATCACAACAACTCGTTGTGTAAAAAAATGTTTCCTCATTTCGCCTCTGGTTCTTTTGCCAATCACCTAAAATCTGTGTCCTCTGGTTACCGACCTTTCTGCCAGTGGAAACAGTTTCTCCTTATTACTCTATCAAAACCATTACAATTTTCATTTTTTTTACACAGCTTTGCTAATTTTGTAGTAAGTTGAAAGTTCTACCACATTTACAAACATACGAACAATGACGGACATAAAAGACCCACTGGTCAGGCCTGCCCCACACAATTGAGATACCTTGTGTATCACAATATACACACTCTCCACCTCACCCAAAAACCTTGTGATCTCCCAGGAGAGGCGAAAAACCAGATAAAAACCCAGCCCAATTTTTGAGAGGCTGGGGATGTAATCTGGGAAATTCCTCACTGACCCCCTAGGTGATCGAAACTAGTCCAGGAGATTACCCTGGCCCTGAATTTCTTGACGTACCTAACTTTGTAAGAGGTGATCTCTGCCTGAGCCAGAAACTGGTCCAGCTCTTGCTTGGAGGAATTCAACAATTCGACGTCCACCACACTAAAGAACCACCTCCTGACATCTAACCTAGATCTGGTTTTATACAACTTAAATGTGTGACCCCTGGACCTCCCTAACCTGTTTAATTGGAACAAACTGTTAATTCGAGCACAATCTATTCCCTTCATCATTATAAACCTCTAAGATCACCTCTAAGTTTATGCTTCTTTAAAGTGTAAAGTCCCAGCTCTTTTAGACTATCTTGATAAGTAAGATGCTTTAAACTGAGAATTAATATCGTAGCCCTACTCTGCCTCAATATCACCCTCCATGTGAGGAGACCAAAACTGGACATAGTATTCCAACTGAGGCCTGACCAAGGTCTTGCACAAGGACAAAATAGTCCCTTTGTGTTATGGTCAATTGTCCTATAAATGCACCCGAACACCCTATTTGCTCTAGCTATCGCTTCATGGCATTGCTCATGAACCTTTAGAGATCCGTGCACTAGAACGCCCAGATCTCTCTCTTTCTTCAACTTCTTCAATGCTTTTCCCTGAAGGTTGTATGTTGAGCATTCACCCTGCCTACATACATAACAAAGGAATAGGAGTAGGCCATTTAGCCTCTCGAGCCTGTTCCGCCATTCAGTGAGATCATGAATAATCTGTGACCTAACTCCATATAGCACTGCACTTTTCCAAATTAAACATCATTTGCCAGTCACGAGCCCAATCCCCCAACACATCAAGATCTGCCTGAAGCAGTCGAGAATAGTTTACAGTCTTAACACTTGCACAGATCTTAGTATCATCTGCAAATGTGCAGATCGTGCCCGCAACACCTATATATAGATCATTAATAAAAATAGTAAAGAGCAACAGTCCCAACACCGATCCCTGCTGGACACCACTGGTGACCGATCTTCAAACAGATCCAAATCCATCTATAACTGCTTTCTGCCTACGCGCAGCCAGTTCTCAATCCAGGTCAATTTATTACCACTAATACCAAAGGCTTCATTCTTGCAGAGAAGCCTCTTGTGCAGTACCTTGGCAAAAGCAATTGTCAATTTGTTCAACATTACTTAATACGATCATTTTTTTTTTGCAGGTTTGCAAAAGTTGAAATCAGTTCATCAGAACCAATTGTTCCATTCAGGGAGACTATCATTCGACCGCCAAAGGTGGACATGGTAAATGAAGACATGGGCACACAGCAAAAGGTTGCTGTCATTCACCAAAAGAAGGAGGACCAGAGTAAATATCCTGAAGGTGTCAACGTGGATTCTGATGGACTTGTGACCTTGAATACGCCCAATAAGTTGTCCACTCTCAGCGTGAGAGCCATGCCACTTCCTGAACCAGTCACGCAGCTACTTGAAGAAAACAGTGATCTGATTCGTACAATAGAGCAGTTCAACTTATCAGTAAAAGAAGGCAGAGAAGCTCTGGAACTCAATCTAACGACCCTTGAGGCTATCCGGAAGTTTAAGCAAAAGCTCGAGGAGAACTTCGTAGGCCGGAAATGGAGAAATGCAGTGAACCAAATTTCCTCATTTGGACCACGCCGTTATGGTCCTAATATTTTACTAAATGGATTAGAAAGCTATCATAGGCCATCTATGTGGCAGTGCCTTGACAAAACCAGTAAGGATACAGGAACATACAAGGATTTTGACAACAGTATAATCAGTGGATTTCAGTTAGCTACCCTTTCAGGTCCTGTGTGTGAAGAACCTCTTATGGGCGTTTGCTTCACGTTAGAAAAATGGGACATGAACAAAGTACAGCAACTTGTTCAAACGCACAACCAATCTTCCACTGAGGGGCAAGCAACAAAGACTGAGGAGTCGCAGCAGCAGATAACCTCAAAAGAAAATAGCCTTTCTGAATTGGAGCCTTTATTGGAAAGCCCAGCAGGACAAGATGGTCAGATTCAGGGCAGTCAGACTCCAGCTGAGAGTGTAGCAGATGGCAAATGTAACTCTGAAGTGGTGCTTACAGATTGCTATGGTCCTTTCTCAGGACAGCTCATTGCCACAACGAAGGAAGCCTGTCGTTTTGCATTCCAAGCAAGGCCTCAGCGGCTAATGGCAGCGATGTACACGTGTGAGATTATGGCAACTGCAGAAGTACTAGGTAAGAATTGTAAGAAACGGTTATCTCTCTTGAACTCTTTCCCAAGAAAACCTGTCAACTGATGGAAATAGCATGTGCGCCCCCGTGCCAAGATTTTGATGTTTTTGCAATGCAGCTGTCATCTAAACTTCCTTTTGCTGTAAATCCATAAATAGCAACCAGAAATATTGATGCCGTCTAGCACACAAACGGTTATGTCTAGTTACAGCGTAGACAGTCCTTTTAATCTGTGGTGTGTACCAAGCTGAGCCTGCCGCCTGACCTGTCTTTTTTGTTGCGTGATGTATCTGTGACTTTCTCCTGTTTTCTTTCCCTTAATTGTACCTGGGCATTCTACTGCAATTATCCTGTCTTGAAAAACAAGATTTACACCAACTAAATGGATTTACTTCACTTGGGGAACTGAACTGCACTGTTCCCTTTGAATTAGAAAGAGTACAACAGGTGGGGAATGTCTGTCAAAGCAGTCTTTATTGACTACATTGGAAGCAGAAATAGAAGTTGCAAGTCTGACCCAATACCGGGGAAAAAATTACTTTTGCCACGTAAATTTTTACCTGTCAAGTCATATAACTGAGATGTTCAATCTATAGCATTAATATTTCTTCTGCCCCTGCCTCAGCCCATCTGCTTTAGCTACCTCCAGACTCGACTATTCCACTGCGCTCCTGGCCGGCCTCCCGTCTTCCACCCACCAACGCCTCAAATTTAGAATTCTCATCCTCATGTTCAAATCCCTCCAGGGCTTTGCCCTTCCCTATCTCTGTAAATACCTCCAGCCCTACAACCCTCAGAGATCTCTGTGTTCCTCCAACTCCAGCCTCTTGTGCATCCCCCACTTCATTTGCTCCACCATTGGCGGCCGTGCCTTCAGCTGCCTTGGCCCTAAGTTCTGGAATTCCCTCCCCAAACCTCTTTGGCTCTCCACCTCTCTCCTCTGTTAAGACACTGCTTAAAAACGACCTCTTTGACCAAGCATTTGGTCACCTAATGTCTCTTTCTTTGGCTCAGTGTCAATACTTGTCTGATTATACTCCTGTGAAGCACTTTGGGTCATTTTACTACATTAAAGGCGCTATATAAAGGCAAGTTTTTGTTGTTGTACAGACTTAATCGTTTCATCCTAAATTTGTAATTGTGCTGATGTCTATTAGATTGGTCTGGATTGTGATTGGTCTGGATTATGATGTTGGATATTGATCCAAAAATTAATACGACAGACCGAAGGCAGTAAGATCATTAGTGGAATGGCCATGCCATATACCTGTATTGGCAATTGTGGATTAGTCCAGAGCTTTCAAGGTAATGGATAATTTGAGAGTTAACAACATCTTCCATAACTTTAGAAAGTAACAATGTAAAGACAATAGGGCAGTAGTTCAAAAGTATGAGGGACAGGGTGAAAACAAACAAACTTCCAAGGGGTATGAAACATTAAGGACAGGGATAAATTGGGGGCCATACATCTCGAAAGCCAGAAGATTTCTTTGCTTGTAGAAAGAAACAAACTCAGGCAGAGCTGGTGTCTGTCATATTGATTAAACAAAACGGAGCAATGAGTGGAATGTTCTTTGCCAAGATCATGGAGCTGATGGTTGGTGGAGAAAAATTGAAAGCCAGTAACTATACGAGGATAGAAAGGAGGTGGACAAGAGTAACCCGCAGAAATTGAGAGAGACAGCTTTGACAAGGAGTGACTTCTGGAGGGACAAGAAGAGAGTGGTTAACCCCTTTTGTGAATCAAGTTGTGATTTGCTGCTCTAAAAGTTGGTTTACAGAGGTTATGAGCAGAGGTAACCTCAGAGAAATAATCTCCCAGAGATGTCGGGGAATATAGGGTCTAATGAGAGGGAGGAATTGAATGAAATCAGTATTTGTAGGGAAATTGACGGGATTGAAGGCCGATAAATCCCCAGGGCCTGATAATCTACATCCTAGGGTACTTAAGGAAGTGGCCCTAGAAATAGTAGATGCATTGCTGGTCATCTTCCAAAATTCTATAGACTCTGGAACTGTTCCCATGGATTGGAGGGTAGCTAATGTAACCCCACTATTTAAAAAAGGTGGTAGAGAGAAAACGGGGAATTATAGACCTGTAAGCCTGACATCGGTAGTGGGGAAAATGCTAGAGTCCATTATAAAAGATGTAATAGCAGAGCACTTGTGTTGTGTCTCAAGGGGTTTTATACCCTTACCTATATAACAATTAAGAAGGACTCCGGGGTGGAGAGTTTAGTTAACGGCCATTTTATTTACAATGTGCTTCTTCACTCAATGCACTACATTTCCCATAGTGCATTGCAAATCACCACTACAGTATCCCATGTGGGACAATTCTAATACACATTCAAAATACACAACAACTTGTAAAACAGTGACAGGATCGGACAAAGTCAACATGGATTTACAAAAGGTAAATCATGCTTGACTAATCTACTGGAATTTTTTGAGGATGTAACTGGTAGAATAGATAAGGGAGAACCAGTGGATGTGGTGTATTTGGACTTTCAGAAGGCTTTCGATAAGGTCCCGCATAAGAGACTAGCGTGCAAAGTTAAAGCACATGGGATTGGGGGTAAGGTACTGACTTGGATAAAAAACTGGTTGGCATGCAAAGTTAAAGCACATGGGATTTGGGGGTAAGGTACTGACTTGGATAGAGAACTGGTTGGCAGACAGGAAGCAAAGAGTTGGAATAAACGGGTCTTTTTCCGAGTGGCAGGCAGTGACTAGTGGGGCACCGCAGGGATCGGTGCTAGGACCCCAGCTATTCACAATATATATTAATGATCTAGACGAGGGAACTAGATGTAATATCTCCAAGTTTGCAGACAACACAAAGCTGGGTGGGCATGTGTGCTGTGAGGAGGATGCAGAGAACTTCAGTATGATTTGGACAGGTTGGGTGATTGGGCAGATGCATGGCAGATGCAGTACAATATGGATAAATGCGAGGTTATCCACTTTGGTGGCAAAAACAGGAAGACAGATTATTATCTGAACGGCAATAGATTGGGAAAAGGGGAAGTGCAACGAGACCTGGGTGTCCTTGTGCACCAGTCGCTGAAGGTTAGAATGCAGGTGCAGCAGGCGGTTAAGAAGGCAAATGGTACGTTGGCCTTCATAGCAAGAGGATTCGAGTACAGGAGCAAGGATGTCTTGCTGCAGTTGTACAGGGCCTTGGTGAGATCACACCTTGAGTATTGTGTGCAGTTTTGGTCGCCTTATCTGAGGAAGGATGTTCTTGCCATGGAGGGAGTGCAGCGAAGATTCACCAGACTGATACCTGGGATGGCAAGATTGACGTATGAAGAGATTGGGTCGATTAGGCTTATATTCGCTGGAGTTTAGAAGAATGAGAGGGGATCTCATTGAAACTTATAAAATTCTAACAGGACTAGGCAAACTAGATGCAGGAAGGATGTTCCCGAATGCGGGGGAGTCCAGAACCAGGGGTCACAGTCTAAGGATAAGGGGTAAGCCATTTAGGACAGAGATGAGGAGGAATTTCTTCACCCAGAGAGTGGTGAACCTGTGGAATTCTCTACCACACAGAAGGCAGTTGAGGCCAATTCATTAAATATATTCAAGAAGGAGTTAGATATATTTCTTAAGGCTAAAGGGATCAAGGGATATGGGGAGAAAGCAGGGACAGGGTACTGAGTTTGGATGATCAGGCATGATCTCATTAAATGGCGGAGCAGGCTCGAGGGACCGAATGGCCTACTCCTGCTCCTATCTTCTATGTTTCTATGTAATTAGCTCAGCACAGTTCACACTCATCGAGGTATGGGTGCAAAAGCAGAATTTCTGCGGGGCAGAAATTTTGGAAATAAAAATCTGGTACCAGTAAAAGTGACCATTAAGGTGTCGGATTATTGTAAAAACCCAACTGGTTCACTGATGTTTTTTAGGGATGGAAACCTGCCGTCCTTACCCGGTCTGGCCTATATGTGACTCCAGACCCACAGCAATGTGGTTGACCCTTACTTGCCCTCTGAAGTGACCTAGTAAGCCACTTAGTTGTATCAAACCACAGTGGTTCAAGAAAAAGCCCATCACCACCTTCTCAAGGGAAACTAGGGATGGGCAATAAATCCCACAATAAATCCCACAACCAACGGACCAGATCAAAGCTCTGCAGTCCTGCCACATCCTGAGAATGACATTTTTAAAAATAGCGTGAGTGATTGACACAGTGATTTATACCAACATCCTGGATCCAGGGTCTCTAACTAACCCCCCTCTTCCCCCGCCCCCCGCGGTTGGTGACCCCTCCATGAGGCCTCCCGCCCCCCCCGACCCCCCAATGTTGATGAGGCCGGCCGCGATCCTTCGCCCCCCCCCCGCCAATCCTCCGCCAACCCATTCCCCCCTCCACCACACCCCCCCCCGTGATCCCCACTTGCCTGCCAATCCCTGACCACCCCCATCTGCCGATCCCTGACCTCCCTGATCCCCTGCCGATCCTGCGACCCCCCTCCCACAGATCCTCTTTCCTCTCTCCCGATTGCCGACCCCCCTCCCGCCAATTGCCAACCACCCCCCCCAACCCCCGCCGATTGCTGACCCCCTCCCGCTAATTCCCATCATCCCCCCCCCCCCAACTGATTGCCGACCCCATCCCGATTCACGACCCTGCCCCAACTGCCCATTGCCGACCCCTCTCCCGCGATCCCTTCCCCCGGACTGACCCTCGCAACTGAGGTCTACCCGCCCACAGCCAGCCTGCTTCTCAAGCTGGCTAGGTGCGGGCGGGAAACCGAGGCCTCACATTCAACTTAGGCCCTGCCGGTAAAGTCAGCAGGACCTGCGGGAAACCCGGCCTCCCGGATTTCTCGCCCGCCTTGGAGGCCCTCAGTCTTCCCAAAGAAAATTCCGGCCAGTGTGTGTGTGAGAGAGACACACAGATTGAAAAAGCAAGAGAGACAAGTGGAATTGTTACTTTTTGGCTCTTTTCTAAACTTACCTGAGATTGTTTGGACTCTCGTGTCTTAGATCACTCTCACAGTTGAGTCCCAACTCCCAAGCTTCCATCACATCAGGCCTCATTTAAAGTTTAAAATATGAAGGGGAACGAGAGCATAGTGGTTATGTTACTGGACTAGTAATCCCACGGAAGCTGTGGAATTTATATTCAGTTAATTAAATAAATCTGAAATAAAAAAGCTAGTCTCGGTAGTGGTGACCTTCTTCACTCTGAGGACACCCTCCATCGTGTTGTGTGGCACTACCACTGTGCTGAATGGATAGATTCAGAAGAGATCTAGCAGCTCAAAACTGGGCAACCATGAGGTGCCGTGGGCCATCAGAAGCAGCAGAATTGTATTCCACCACAATCTGTAACCTCATGGCCCTGCATATCCCTCACTCTACCATTAACATCAAGCCAGACGACCAACCCTGGTTCAATGAGGAATGTAGAAAAGCATGCCAGGAGCAACACCTGGCTAAACAACAGAAGCAGCATGCTATAGACAGAGCTAGGTGATCCCACAACCAACGGATCAGATCAAAGCTCTGCAGTCCTGCCACATCCACTCGTGAATGGTGGTGGACCATCAAACAACTGACTGGAGGAGGAGGCACCATGAACATCCCCAGCCTCAATGATGGCGGAGCCCAGCACAAGGCTGAAGCGTTTGCAACCATCTTCAGCCAGAGGTGCCAAGTATATGATCCATCTCGGCCTCCTCCTAAGGTTCCCAGAAGCCAGTCGTCAGCCAACTCGATTAACTCCACGTGATAACAAGAAACGGCTGAGCGCACTGGATACAGCAAAGGCCCCGACAACATCCCGGCTGTCGTGCTGAAGACTTGTGCTCCAGAACTCGCCGTGCCTCCAGCTAATCTGTTCCAGTACAGCTACAACACTGACATCTACCCGACAATGTGGAAAACTGCCCAGGTATGTCCTGTCCACAAAGAACAGGACAAATCCAATCCAGCCAATTACCGCCCCATCAGTCTATTCTCAATCATCAGCAAAGTGATGGAAGGTGTTGCTGACAGTGCTGTCAAGTGGCACTTACTCACCGATGCTCAGTTTGTGTTCCACCAGGACTACTCAGCTCCAGACCTCATCCCAGCCTTGGTCCAAACATAGACAAAAGAGCTGAATTCCAGAGGCAGCATTTGACTGAGTGTGGCTTCAAGGAGCCCTAGTAAAATTGAAGTCAATTGGAATAAGGGAACAACTCTCCAACAACAGAAGATGGTTGTGGTTGTTGGAGGCCAATCATCTCAGCCCCAGGACATCGCTGCAGGAGTTCCTCAGGGCAGTGTCCTAGGCCCAACCAGGCTTCAGCTGCTTCATCAATAACCTTCCCTCCATCGTAAGGTCAGAAGTGGGGATGTTCGCTGATGATTGCACAGTGTTCAGTTTCATTCGCAACTCCTTAGCTAATGAAGCAGTCCATGCCCACATGCAGCAAGACCTGGACAACATTCAGCCTTGGGCTGATAAGTGCCAAGTAACATTCGCGCCACATAAGTGCCAGGCAATGACTATCTCCAATAAGAGAGTGTCTAACCACTGCCTCTTGACATTCAATGGCATTACCATCGCTGAATCCCCCAACATCAACATCCATTGACCAGGAACTTAACTGGACCAGCCACATAAATACTGTGGCAACAAAAGCAGGTCAGAGGCTGGGTATTTGGTGGCGAGTGTCTCACCTCCTGACTCCCCAAAGCCTTTCTACCATCTACAAGGCACAAGTCAGGAGTGTGATGGAACACACTCCACTTGCCTGGATGAGTGCAGCTCCAGCTACACTGAAGAAGCTTGACACCATCCAGGACAAAGCAGCCTTATTTTAATCTTTAAATGCCCACTTGATTGGCACCCCATCCACCACCTTAAACATTCACTCCCTCTGTGGTAAACCACTGTAGTTCACTGTGTTCACTGTTGTTGTTGTTGTTGTTGTCGTTCACTCTTGTTTCACTGTTGTGCCTGACTATGCCTCAGCTGACTCCGCCCCTGGGCTACCGAGTATAAGAGCGGCCGCATGGCAGCTCCTGGCATTCGGTCGTCCACTAGAGGCATAGTCCTGATCTGTCTGAAGTGCAATTCAGTAGTTAATAAAAGCCTGTTGTTCTGAACTCTGCCTAGCCTTTTATTAGAATTGATAGCGCATCAATTTTATTAACTACTGAAAAAAAAAAAACGATGCTGCAGATTCTTAAGATCAAGTGCCTGGAACTCGACCCGCAAGAACCGGACTCGACTGCTAAGTTCTCGCACTGGCTGCACTGTTTTGAGTCCTTTCTGACTGCATCCGGCGAGACCGTCGCCGCCGATGCCGACAAGCTCAGGGTGCTGAACTCTAAAGTAAACCACCGAGCTTTTGCCCTTATCCGGGACGCTACGAGCTACCAGGGGGCTAGCGACATCTTGAAGGAGCAATACGCACGCCCGGTCAACTATGTTTACGCAAGACATCTCCTGGGGTCTCGCAAACAACAGCCCGGGGAACCCACAGAAGCATACATACGGGCGCTGAAGGAACTCGGCCGAGCCTGCGAATGCAAGCAAGTAACAGCCACGGAACATACGGAGGAGCTCATCCGGGACGCCCTCGTGGCGGGCCTCAGGTCCACTCACACACGGCAGCGACTGCTGGAAAGTAGCGAGCTCGACCTGAAGAAGGCGATTTCACTCACCCTCTCGTTGGACGTAGCCCACCGGAACATGGAGGCCTACTCCCCGGACCGCGCGGCCGCCTCATGGATGCCGCAGCCGCCGCCACCTTGGGACGCGGCGCCGCCACGGGCCCTGGCCTCAACTGCTGCAGCGATGTCCCGCCCGAGCCAGAAATGTTATTTCTGTGGCCAAACCAAACACCCCAGGGCGCGCTGCCCGGCGAAAAACGTGGTCTGCTCTGCCTGCGGTAAGAAGGGACACTACGCTGGCGTCTGCAGAAGTCAGAAGACCCCTACCTCCAGCAGCGCCGCGTGCGATTCGTGGGAGCGGCCATCTTGCCTCCCTCCAGCCTCGTGGGGATCGGGATCGTCATGGGCGCCGTCATTTTGTCCTTCCTCTCCGACGCCGCCATCTTGTCCGCCATTCTGCCAACGGGCCCCCGACTCACCCACCGCCGCCTCACCGGGGTTCTACAGCGACGCTACCGACTCCACAGTGGCCTCCATCACGCTGGATCAATCCAGACCCCATCAGCTAGCCAGGTCCACGATGGACATCCAGGTAAATGGCCGCGCCACAACTTGCCTTTTTGATTCCGGGAGCACGGAGAGCTTCATACACCCTGATACAGTATGGCGCTATTCTCTCTCGGTCCGGCCAACGCGCCATCGGATCTCCATGGCCTCGAAATCCCACTCAGCAGACGTCGGCGGCTACTGCGTAGTGACCCTCTCGGTGAAGGGCTCCGTATATAAAAATGTAAAGCTATTCGTCCTGCCACATCTCTGCGCTGCCGTTCTACTGGGGTTGGACTTTCATTGTCACTTTAAGAGTGTCACCTTGACATACGGTGGACCTCTTCCCCCGCTCACTGTCTGCAACCAGCAGTTTTTAAATTGCCCGCCGCGCCCCACCTGTAGTCTCTCCACCCTCAAAATCACCCCCCCCCCTCCCCTGTTCGCCAACCTCACCCGCGACTGCAAGCCTATCGCCACAAAGAGCAGGCGATACAGCACCGGGGACAGATCCTTCATAAGATCTGAGGTGACGCGGCTCTTGAAAGAGGGGATTATTGAGGATAGTACCAGCCCCTGGCGAGCCCAGGTGGTAGTCGTTAAGACTGGCAACAAGCAGCGCCTAGTCATCGACTACAGCCAGACTATCAACAAGTACACGCAGTTGGACGCATACCCCCTCCCCCGCATAGCCGACATGGTTAATAAGATAGCGCAATACCGCGTTTTCTCGACCATTGACCTCAAGGCAGCATACCACCAAATCCCTATCCGCCCTGAGGACCACCAGTACACAGCTTTCGAGGCAAACGGCCGCCTTTTTCACTTCCTCAGGGTTCCTTTTGGCGTCACCAACGGTGTCTCCGTCTTCCAGAGGGAGATGGACCGGATGGTCGACGAGAATGCGTTACAGGCCACGTTTCCCTACCTAGACAACGTGACCATCTGCGGCCATGACCTGCAGGACCATGACGCCAATCTTGATAAGTTCCTCCGCACGGCCCAACTCCTAAACCTCACGTACAACAAGGAAAAGTGCATATTCCGCACAGCCCGCCTCGCTATCCTTGGTTGCGTGGTGAAACACGGAGTCATCAGTCCTGACCCTGACCGGATGCGCCCGTTGATGGAACTTCCCCTGCCCCACTGTCTCAAGGCCCTCAAAAGTTGCCTGGGCTTCTTTTCCTATTACGCCCTCATTATGCGGACAAAGCCCGTCCACTTATCAAGTCCACTTCCTTCCCCCTGACGGCGGAGGCCCGCTTAGCCTTTCACCGTATAAAAGATGACATTGCCAAGGCCACCATGCACTCGGTAGACGAGTCCATCCCCTTCCAGGTGGAGAGCGATGCATCCGACTTTGCCCTGGCCGCTACCCTTAACCAGGCGGGAAGACCCGTGGCCTTCTTTTCACGAACCCTCCAGGGCTCCGAACTCAGACACTCCTCTGTGGAAAAAGAGGCCCAGGCCATTGTGGAGGCGGTGCGCCACTGGCGGCACTACCTGGCTGGAAAACGATTTACCCTGTTTACTGACCAGCGTTCAGTTGCTTTCATGTTCAACAACAAGCAGAGGGGTAAAATCAAAAATGACAAGATTTTGAGGTGGAGAATCGAACTTTCCACCTACAATTACGACATCTTGTACCGGCCAGGGAAACTCAACGAACCCTCAGACGCTCTATCGCGAGGCACATGCGCCACCGCGCAGATCGAGAGACTACGGGGCCTCCACAACGACCTCTGCCACCCGGGGGTCACCAGGTTCTTCCATTTCATTAAGGGCCGCAACCTGCCTTACTCCATCGAGGGGGTCAGGACCATGACCAGGAGCTGCCCAGTCGCGCTTCTATAGGCCTGACAGAGCAAACCTGATCAAGGCCACCCGCCCTTTTGAGCGCCTGAGTATCGACTTTAAAGGGCCCCTCCCCTCCTCTGACCGCAATGTGTACTTCCTCAACATAGTTGATGAGTACTCCCGTTTCCCTTTTGCCATCCCCTGCCCGGACATGACCACCGCTACGGTCATTAAATGCCTGCACAACCTCTTTGCTCTGTTCGGTTTTCCCAGCTATATTCATAGCGACCGGGGCTCGTCCTTCATGAGCGACGAACTCCGTCAGTACCTGCTCATGAGAGGTATTGCCTCAAGCCGGACCACCAGCTACAACCCCCGGGGGAACGGACAGGTTGAAAGAGAGAACGCGACGGTCTGGAAGGCGGCCCTCCTAGCCTTAAAATCTAGGGGCCTTCCGACCTCCCGTTGGCAGGATGTCCTACCCGATGCGCTCCACTCCATCCGGTCACTGCTGTGTACAGCCACCAACGCAACCCCCCATGAGCGAATGTTTGTTTTTCCCCGGAGGTCCACATCCGGTAACTCACTACCACACTGGCTGACGTCCCCAGGGCCCGTCCTGCTGAGGAAGCATGTAAGGTCCCACAAAACGGCTCCCCTGGTAGAGAAGGTTCACCTCCTCCATGCCAACCCCCAGTACGCCTACGTGGCATACCCGGACGGGCGGGAGGACACAGTCTCCATTAGAGATCTGGCACCCTCGGGGTCCACCGACCCGCCACCATTGCCCCCCACCACAACCCCCTCCGACACGGCCCAAAATTCAGTAGACCCAATTCTCACCCCTGTCCATTCCACCCCAGTAGACGGCATGCCGCGCCCCCAGGACCAGCCGGAGCCCACTCGCCCACCCAACACCAAAGGGGACGATACGCCGGTGCTGGACCCCGCTCAAGACGCGTCGTGGGAAGCAGTACCATCGCAACCGTCGCCACGAAGATCTCGACGGCAAACGAGGCCGCCCGACAGACTCGCCTACTCGAACTTTTGATACACTTCACCCCGCCGGACTTAATTTTAAACGAGGGGTGAATGTGGTAAACCACTGTAGTTCACTGTGTTCACTGTTGTTGTTGTTGTTGTCGTTCACTCTTGTTTCACTGTTGTGCCTGACTATGCCTCAGCTGACTCCGCCCCTGGGCTACCGAGTATAAGAGCGGCCGCATGGCAGCTCCTGGCATTCGGTCGTCCACTAGAGGCATAGTCCTGATCTGTCTGAAGTGCAATTCAGTAGTTAATAAAAGCCTGTTGTTCTGAACTCTGCCTAGCCTTTTATTAGAATTGATAGCGCATCACCCTCCACCACCAGCGCACCGTGGCTGCAGTGTGTACCGTCTACAAGATGCACTGCAGTAACTCGCTACGGCTCCTTCGACAGCACTTCCCAAACCCATGACCTCTTCCACCTAGAAGGACAAGGGCAGCAGACGCATAGGAACACCCGCCACCTGCAAGTTCCCCTCCAAGTCACACAGCATCCTGACTTGGAAATATATCGCCGTTCCTTCATCGTCGCTGGGTCAAAATCCTGGAACTCTCTCCCTAACAGCACTGTGGGAGTACCTTCACCACACGGACTGCAGCGGTTCAAGAAGGCGGCTCACCACCACCTTCTCGAGGGCAATTAGGGATGGACAATAAATGCCCTCAACACAGTGACTGAATGTTATTAGGACAGCCACCAAATCCTAGTCAAAAATATATCATTGTTACTTCTGATTACATCTGCCACTTGTTTATATGAAGAACTCCAAAATAACAATTGCTTATAGAAACAGATTTATTTTTTATTGTGGATTAAACAAAACACTATTTTCTGGCGACCATTCAGAAAAAACCCCACTTGCTTCACTATCTCTGGGATGACCTCTTACAGACTTCGTTCTAAATTCTTCTAATGGAGCTGTACACTCCTGCACTTCCACACCCCATGCACCCCTCCTCTGATTCAGTAACTTGGAAGAATCAATAAGAACCATGATCCCCGTCATAATGCGATAGCCTAGTATCCCATAACCACTGGAGAGCCATGGTTACTTGTAAGAAAGTCTCCCTTCTACCAATCGGAGATTGGGAATAGGATTTCCTCCAAGAGGAGTGGTGGGAGAGATGCTGATGAGTTGCATTGTGGGACCAAGGCCCAAATACGGAGGCGTTCATCATGAGAGTTGTTCAAGGCCTCAATGTACTCTTGGTTTTTGATGTAATACTTTATTTAGCAAATCTTTAAATAATCTTTGCATATTTCTTTTTTTAATAATTAGTATTTCAATTTCACAGAAACACCATTTTGCTAATAAATTTAAGATGTACAGACAACGAGGCACTCGGCCCGATTTTAGGTGCAGTGTGGCCTGAAGCGGGCAGCAAACTGTCCAGCCTCCCACAGCGTAAGGCCCGGGAGATTTTAACTCATTTAAATGATCCCACTCAAGCTCCTGTGGGAATCATTACCTGGCTGGAGTGCAATTCCATGCGGCAGCCAGGGACCTGAGGGAACAGTCTCCCAGCAGATGGTCGGCAGAGGGGAAGGGAATCCCGGGACGGGGGCAACCCAGAGGAGCACTCCCAGTCCTCCTGGGCCGCAAGAAACCTTAAAAATTTAAACTTACTGGGCCTCTTCTGGCCATGATTCTGCTGGTGGTTTCACTGGGCGTCACTGCCGCGATCGGCAGTTAAAATTGCATCGAGGTCTGAATGATGTCGGGGGGGTCAAGGGGCAGGGTTAAAACCGTCCCTACTGACGTCTGGCCTTTATGACCTTGTCACAAGCTAACACTGCATTTGCACTGTCAAATTGAATGAGTCTGGTTAACAGGAAGTTACATAGAAACATAGAAGATAGGAGCAGGAGTAGGCCCTTCGAGCCTGCTCCGCCATTCAATGAGATCATGGCTGATCATCCAAATTCAGTACCCTGTCCCTGCCTTCTCCCCACATCCCTTGATCCCTTTAGCCTTAAGAAATATATCCAACTCTTTCTTGAATATATTTAATGAACTGGCCTCCACCGCCCTCTGTGGCAGAGAATTCCACAGGTTCACCACTCTCTGGGTGAAGAAATTCCTCCTCATTTCAGTCCTAAATGGCCTACCCCTTATCCTTAGACTATGACCCCTGGTTCTGGACTCCCCGGCCATCAGAAACATCCTTCCTGCATCTAGTCTGTCCAGGCCTGACAGAATTTTATAGGTTTCGATGAGATCCCCTCTCAATCTTCTAAACTCCAGTGAGTATAAGCCCAATCGACACAATCTCTCCTCATACGTCATTCCTGCCATCCCAGGTATCAGCCTGGTGAATCTTCGCTGCACTCCCTCCATGGCAAGAACATCCTTCCTCAGGTAAGGCGACCAAAACTGCACACAATACTCAAGGTGCGGTCTCACCAAGGCCCTGTACAACTATTAAATGGAGTTTCCTTCTACTGAAAACCAAGTATCAACAGCCTTGGTAGTGCAGTGGTGGCCACGTGCTAGTAGGCTGGTCAAATGGTCCAGAGATAGAGAATTGAATATTCAGCTAGAACAACAACAACCTGGCTTTCTATAACGCCTTTAACATAGTAAATCATCTCCGGGATAATCAGACAAATTGCCACCGAGTCAAAGAAGGAGATATTAGGACAGGCAAAGAGGTAGGTTTTAAGGAATGTCTTAAAGGAGGATCGAGAGGTGGAGAGGTTTAGGAAGGGAATTCCAGAGTTTGGGGCCGAGAAGGCTGAAGACCGTCAATGGTGGAGCGATGGAAGCGGGAGTTGCACAAGAGGCCAGAGTTGGAAGAACGCACAGTTGGAGGAGGGCTGATGGAGGTTACAATGGGGCAAGACCATGGAGTGATTTAAACATGAGGATGAGCTAGAAGGTTGGAACTGCAGATCCCAACTTCAATAAAATTTTCATTTCTTTACTGCGCAAATTTTGAAGTTCTCACCTAGGCTGATCGAAGCTAGACTGTCTGTTTCAGAGAGAGGAAAATTGGCAGAACCATTTCTACTCCTAGGAATGTATTTCCTGGCTGTAAGTAGCAGTTGTAATAGTTGATTCAGATTGGGAGTCAGATTTAAAACTGCTTTCTCCCTTTAAAAAACAAAATAGATATTCCGAAGACGACTTAAGTGTTCTTTTGATGGATTTTGCTCTATAATATAACACAACCTTACACAGTGACTGCTATGTACTGTAAATGAAGTTATATTTCACGATCATGCGTTTTAATATGAATCTCTTTTGTGCTTTGATAGGTCGGGTCTATGCAGTTCTTTCGAAGCGTACAGGCCGGGTGTTACAGGAAGAGATGAAGGAAGGGACAGAAATGTTCATTATCAAGGCCGTTTTGCCAGTCGCAGAAAGCTTTGGCTTTGCGGATGAAATCAGGAAGCGGACAAGCGGCCTTGCCAGCCCGCAGCTGGTGTTCAGTCACTGGGAGGTAAAAAATCAAGTAGTTCCATATGGTGTGGGTTTTTAATATCCGGCAGAGGTACTAGAGTTTTGGAGACATATATGCAACAGAAATAATGCACAGTACAACTTTAAAAGAGGTTATCCACTTTGGTGGCAAAAACAGGAAGGCAGATTATTATCTGAACGGCAATAGATTGGGAGAAGGGGAAGTGCAATGAGACCTGGGTGTCCTTGTGCACCAGTCGCTGAAGGTAAGCATGCAGGTGCAGCAGGCGGTTAAGAAGGCAAATGGTATGTTGGCCTTCATAGCGAGAGGGTTCGAGTTCAAGAACAAGGATGTCTTGCTACAGTTGTACAGGGCCTTGGTGAGACCACATCTTGAGTATTGTGTGCAGTTTTGATCTCCTTATCTGAGGAAGGATGTTCTTGCCATGGAGGGAGTGCAGCGAAGATTCACCAGGCTGATACCTGGGATGTTAGGAATGATGTATGAGGAGAGATTGGGTTGATTGGGCTTATACTCGCTGGAGTTTAGAAGAATGAGAGGGGATCTCATTGAAACTTATAAAATTCTAACAGGACTAGACAGACTTGATGCAGGAAGGTTGTTCCCGATGGCTGGGGAGTCCAGAACCAGGGGTCACAGTCTAAGGATAAGGGGTAAGCCATTTAGGACAGAGATGAGGAGGAATTTCTTCACCCAGAGAGTGGTGAACCTGTGGAATTCTCTACCACAGAAGGCAGTGGAGGCCAATTCATTAAATATATTCAAGAAGGAGTTGGATATATTTCTTAAGGCTAAAGGGATCAAGGGATATGGGGAGAAGGCAGGGACAGGGTACTGAATTTGGATGATCAGCCATGATCTCATTGAATGGCAGAGCAGGCTCGAGGAGCCGAATGGCCTACTCCTGCTCCTATCTTCTATGTATCTATGTAAAAAATTCCTAGTATTGAAGAATGAATCGCATCATTAATACGCCCTTTTAAAGTCAAGGAATTGAAAGAAAGAAAGACTTGTACTTATATACTGCCTGTCATGGCCTCAGGACGTCCCAAAGCACTTCACAGCCAATGAAGTACATTTGAAGTGTAATGTTATAATGTAGAAAATGTGGCAGCCAATGTGCACACAGCAAGGTCCCACACACAGCAATATGATAATGACCAGATAATCTGTTTTTTAGTGATGTTAATTGGGGGATAATTATTGGCTAAGACACTGGGAAGAATTCCCCTTGCTCTTCTTCAGAATAGCACCATGGGATCTTTTACGTCCACCTGAGAGGGCAGACGTTGGTTTAGCATCTCATCCAAAAGACAGCACAGCACCTCTGACAGCGTGGCACTCCCTCAGTACTGCACTGGAATGCCAACCTAGATTTGGCACTCAAGCCGCTGGAGTGGGACTTGAACCCACGACCTTCTGACTCGGAGACAAGAGTGCTACCCACTGAGCAACGGCTGATATCTTGAGAACACGTACTTTTCGTTAAACAGTGAATGTTGATGACATCATTTTGGCAACTGGTTTAGAGGAGATAAAGCTTTAAACCATGTAAGGAACTGATTTGCTATACACAATCAAAATGACAAATTGTTGATTGAAGTTGTTGGAGCCCCTTGGAGTTAATGATTTTGTTTTGCTATGATTATTCACGCTCAGTCACTCTTACCACTTTTGATGAGAGCCTCAACACCCAGCTTAAAAGGGTCTGTCAGAATATGCCTTTGTCACAGAAAGTATCACAGTAGTGGATAATGGACATTTGAGAGATAATCGAGAATTCCTAAATTTTGGTCTTGTGTATTTGATACAGCAATGCCCAGGCTTGGGAATGAAAACAAGCAGAGTACAATAACTCACAAATTTATAGGCAGATTTACAGATACTCCCAGCAAATAGAGTCAAGAGTAGAGAAAAATGGTAAAAAGACAAAATTAAAAGCTCTTTATCTGAATGCACACAGCATTCGTAACAAGATGGATGAGTTGACGGCACAAATAGAAATAAATGGGTATGATCTGATTGCCTTTACAGAGACGTGGTTGCAAAGTGGCCAAGGCTGGGAACTGAATATTCTGGGACATTTGATATTTCAGAAGGATAGACAGAAAGAAAAAGGAGGTGGGGTAGCTCTGTTAATAAAGGATAAGATTAGGGCAGGGGTGAGAAATGATATTGGCTCAGAAAATCAAGATGTAGAATCAGTTTGGGTGGAGATAAGAAATAGTATGGGAAAGAAGTCACTGGTGGGAGTAATCTATAGACCCCTTAACAATAGCTACACTGTAGGACAGAGTATAAATCAAGAAATAATGGGGGCTTGTAAGAAAGGTACTGTAATAATTATGGGCGATTTTAATCTTCATATAGATTGGAGAAATCAAATTGGCAAGGGTAGCCTCGAGGACGAGTTCATAGAATGTATTCGGGATTAGCTAACTAACAGAAAACAGAGAGTCGGAATAAATGGATCATCTTCAGGTTGGCAAACTGTAACCAGTGGGGTGCCACAGGGATCAGTGCTGGGGCCTCAACTATTTACAATCTATATTAATGACTTGGATGAAGGGACCGAGTGTACCGTTGCCACATTTGCTTATGATACAAAGATAGGTGGAAAAGCAAGTTGTGAGGAGTACACAAAGAGTCTTTTTTTTTCCGCTTATGGGATCTAGGCGTCACTGGCAAGGCCAGCATTTATTGCCCATCCTTAATTGCCCTCGAGAAGGTGGTGGTGAGGCGCCTTCTTGAACCGCTGCAGTCTGTGTGGTGAAGGTACTCCCACAGTGCTGTTAGGGAGAGTGTTCCAGGATTTTGACCCAGCAACAATGAAGGATCGGTGATATACTTCGAAGTCAGGATGGTGTGTGACTTGGAGGGGAACTTGGAGATGGTGGTGTTCCTATACGTCTGCTGCCCTTGTCCTTCTAGGTGGAAGAGGTTGCGGGTTTGGGAGATGCTGCCGAAGAAGCCTTGGCGAGTTGCTGTAGTGCATCTTGTAGATGGTACACACTGCAGCCACGGTACGCCGGTGGTGGAGGAAGTGAATGTTTAAGGTGGTGGATGGGGTGCCAATCAAACGGGCTGCTTTGTCCTGGATGGTGTCGAGCTTCTTGAGTGTTGTTGGAGCTGCACTCATCCAGGCAAGTGGAGAGCATTCCATCACACGCCTTACTTGTGCCTTGTAGATGGTGGAAAGGCTTTGGGGAGTCGGGAGGTGAGAAACTCGCCGCAGAATACCTCGCCTCTGACCTGCTTTTGTTGCCGCAGTATTTATGTGGCAGGTCCAGTTAAGTTTCTGGTCAATGGTGTCCCCCCAGGATGTTGATGGTGGGGAATTTGGCAATGGTAATGCCGTTGAATGTCATGGGGAGGTAATTGGACTCCCGCTTGTTGGAGATAGTCATTGCCTGACACTTCTGTGGCGCGAATGTTACCTGCCACTTATCAGCCCAAGCCTGAACGTTGTCCAGGTCTTGGTGCATGCGGGTATAGACTGCTTCACTATCTGAGGAGTTGTGAATGGCACTGAACACTGTGCAGTCATCAGTGAACATCCCCATTTCTGACCTTATGTTGGAGGGAAAGTCATTGATGAAGCAGCTGAAGATGGTTGGGCCTAGGACACTGCCCTGAGGAACTGCTGCAGCGATGTCCTGGGCCTGTGATGATTGACCTTCAATCACCACAACCACCTTCCTTTGTACTAGGTATGACTCCAGCCAGTGGAGAGTTTTCCCCCCCGATTCCTATTGACTTCAGTTTTACTAGGGCTCCTTGTTGCCACACTCGGTCAAATGTTGCTTTGATGTCAAGGGCAGGGAGGAAAAAGAGTGGGAGAGCAATAGTGGTAGGGGATTCTATCGTAAGGGGAACAGATAGGCGTTTCTGTGGCCGTAGACGTGACTCCAGGATGGTTTGTTGCCTCCCTGGTGCCAGGGTCAAGGATGTCACTGAACGGCTGCAGGGCATTCTGAAGGGGGAGGGTGAACAGGCAGAGGTCGTGGTTCACATTGGGACCAATGACATGGGTAGGAAGAGGGATGAGGTCCTGCAGCAAGAATTTAGGGAGCTAGGTAGCAGACTAAAGAGCAGGACCTCAAAGGTTGTAATCTCTGGATTACTCCCGGTGCCACGTGCTAGTGAGTATAGGAATAGGAGGATAGAGCAGATGAATGCGTGGCTAAAGAGTTGGTGCAGGAGGGAGGGCTTTAGTTTCCTGGCTCACTGGGCCTGCTTCTGGGGAAGGTGGGACTTGTACAAGTCGGACGGGTTGCACCTGAACCAGAACGGGACAAATATCCTTGCGGGGAGGTTTGCTAGCACTGTTCGGGGGGGTTTAAACTAACTTGGCAGGGGGATGGGATATAGAGTGGAGCTATAATAGGGGGTGATGTACAGTCAAATATAGAGGAAAAATTAAGTCAGACTGGAAGGCAGAGCAAATATGTAACGGCACAAGGGAGTAGGGCAAGGCTAAATGGCATTTATTTTAATGCAAGGAGTCTTACGAATAAGGTGGATGAACTAAAGTTGTTGATGAACACATGGGAGTATGATATTGTTGCTATCACGGAGACATGGTTGAGGGAGGGGCAAGACTGGCAGCTCAATATTCTGGGGTATAGAATCTTCAGGCGAGACAGAGGGGGGGGTAAAAGAGGAGGGGGTGTCGCAATATTAATTAAGGAGACAATTACTGCTGTAAGGAGGGATGATATATTAACAGGTTCCTCTAATGAGGCCATATGGGTTGAACTTAAAAACAAAAAGGGGGCTAGCACTTTGCTGGGAGTGTACTATAGGCCCCCAAACAGCCAGGGGGAGATAGAGGAACAGATATGTAGGCAAATCTCAGAGAAGTGTGCAAATAATAGGGTAATTATAGTGGGGGATTTCAACTTCCCCAATATTAACTGGGATAGTCAGAGGGTGAAAGGCTTAGAGGGTGCAGAATTCTTAAAGTGCATCCAGGAGAGCTTTTTGAGCCAGCATGTAGAAAGTCCTACAAGAGAGGGGGCGGTACTGGACCTAATTCTAGGGAATGTGGCCGGGCAAGTGGTAGAAGTGTTAGTAGGTGAGCACTTTGGTGACAGTGACCATAATTCGGTGAGATTTAAGGTAGTCATGGAAAAGGACAAGGATGGACCGGAAATAAAGGTTCTAAATTGGGGGAAGGCCGATTTTAATATGATAAGGCAGGATCTGGCCAATGTGGACTGGGATCAGCTACTTGAAGGAAAATCAACATCGGAGCAATGGGAGTCTTTCAGAAAGGAAATTGAGAGAGTACAATGGCAACATGTTCCCATAAAGGTCAAGGGTGGGGCCAACAAGCCCAGGGAACCTTGGATGTCAAGGGATATACGAGAATGGATTAGGAAAAAAAGGGGGGCTTTTGCCAGATACAAAGGACTAAAGACAGAGGAAGCCCTAGAGGAGTATAAAAAGTGCAGGGGGATACTTAAAAAAGAAATTAGGAGAGCGAGGAGGGGCCATGAAATAACACTGGCGAGCAAAATAAAGGAAAATCCTAAGGTGTTTTATATAAGTATATTAAGGGCAAGAGGATAACTAGGGAAAGAGTAGGGCCCATTAGGGACCAAAGTGGCAAACTGTGTGTAGAGCCAAAGGATGTAGGTGGGGTTTTAAATGAATTTTTTGCATCTGTGTTCACTATGGAGAAGGACGATGTAGACATTGGAATCGGGCAGGGGGACTGTGATATACTTGAACATATTAGCATTGAGAGGGAGGAGGTACTAGCAGTTTTAGCAGGCTTAAAAGTGGATAAACCCCCAGGCCCGGACGAGATGTATCCCAGGCTACTATGTGAGGCAAAGAAGGAGAATGCAGGGGCTCTGACACAAATTTTCAGAACCTCTCTGGCCACTGGGGATGTGCCAGAGGACTGGAGAACAGCTAATGTAGTACCATTATTCAAGAAGGGTAGTAGGGATAAACCAGGGAATTACAGGCCAGTGAGCCTAACATCAGTGGTAGGGAAATTATTGGAAAAAATTCTGAGGGACAGAATTGGTCTCCACTTGGAGAGGCAGGGATTAATTAGGGATAGCCAGCATGGCTTTGTCAAGGGAAGATCATGTCTGACCAATTTGATTGAATTTTTCAAGGGGGTGACTAGGTGTGTGGATGAGGGTAGTGCAGTGGATGTGGTTTACATGGATTTCAGTAAGGCTTTTGATAAAGTCCTGCATAGGAGACTGGTCAGGAAGGTAAGAGCCCATGGGATCCAGGGTGCCTTGGCACATTATATCCAAAACTGGCTTAGTGGCAGAAGGCAGAGGGTGATGGTGGAAGGTTGTTTTTGTGACTGGAAGCCTGTGTCCAGTGGGGTACCGCAGGGATCGGTGCTGGGTCCCTTGCTGTTTGTGGTCTACATTAATGATTTGGATGTGAATGTAAAAGGTATGATCAGTAAGTTCACAGATGACACGAAAATTGGTGGGGTGGTAAATAGCGAGGCGGGAAGCCTCAGGTTACAGGACGATATAGATGGGTTGGTCAGATGGGCGGAACAGTGGCAAATGGAATTTAACCCTGAAAAGTGTGAGGTGATGCATTTTGGACGGACGAACAAGGCAAGGGAATACACAATGAATGGTAAGACCCTAGGAAAGACAGAGGATCAGAGGGACCTTGGTGTGCATGTATATAGATCCCTGAAGGCAGCAGAACAGGTGGATAAGGTGGTTAAAAAGGCATATGGGATACTTGCCTTCATTAGCCGAGGCATAGAATATAAGAGCAGGGAGGCTATGATGGAACTGTACAAAACGCTGGTAAGGCTACAGCTGGAGTACTGTGTGCAGTTCTGGTCGTCACACTATCGGAAGGATGTGATTGCTTTGGAGAGGGTGCAGAGGCGATGTACCAGGATGTTACCTGGGCTGGAGCGCTTCAGCTATGAAGAAAGACTGGACAGGCTGTGGTTGTTTTCCTTGGAGCAGAGAAGGCTGAGGGGGGACCTGATTGAGGTATACAAAATTATGAGGGGCATAGATAGGGTAGATAGAAAGGAACTTTTTCCCTTAGTAGAGGGGTCAATAACAAGGGGGCATAGATTCAAGGTAAGGGGCAGGAGGTTTAGAGGGGATTTGAGGAAGAACTTTTTCACCCAGAGGGTGGTTGGAATCTGGAACTCAGTGCCTGAAAGGGTGGTAGAGGCAGGAACCCTCACAACATTCAAGAAGCATTTGGATGAGCACTTGAAATGCCATAGCATACAAGGCTACGGACCAAATGCTGGAAAATGGGATTAGATTAGACAGGGCTTGATGGCCGGCGCGGACGCGATGGGCCGAAGGGCCTCTTTCTGTGCTGTATAACTCTATGACTCTGTGACTCTCACTTCTCCTCTGGAATTCAGCTCCTTTGTCCATGTTTGGACCAAGGCTGTAATGAGGTCAGGGTCTTGGCGGGACCCAAACTGGGCATCCGTGAGCAAGTTATTGGTGAGTAAGTGCCGCTTGATAGCACTGTCGATGACACCTTCCATCACTTTGCTGATGATTGAGAGCAGACTGATGGGGCGGTAATTGGCCGGGTTGGATTTGGCCTCCTTTTTGTGGACAGGACATACCTGGGCAGTTTTCCACATTGTCGGATAGATGCCAGTGTTGTAGCTGTACTGGAACAGCTTGGCTAGAGGCGCGGCTAGTTCTGGAGCACAAGTCTTCAACACGATAGCTGGGATGTTGTCGGGGCCAATAGTCTTTGCTGTATCCAGTGCGCTCAGCCGTTTCTTGATATCACGTGGAGTGAATCGAATTGGCTGAAGACTGGCTTCTGTGATGGTGGGAACCTCGGGTGTAGGCCAATATGGATCATCCACTCGGCACTTCTGGCTGAAGATGGTTGCAAACGCTTCAGCCTTGTCTTTTGCACTCACGTGCTGAGCTCCACCATCATTGAGGATGGGGATATTCATGGAGCCTCCTCCTCCCGTTAGTTGTTTAATGGTCCATCACTATTCACGACTGGACTAAGCAGGACTGCAGAGCTTTGATCTGATCCATTGATTGTGGGATTGCTTAGCCCTGTCTATAGCATGCTGCTTCTGCTTTTTAGCATGCATGTAGTCCTGTGTTGCAGCTTCCCCAGGTTGGCACCTCATTTTTAGGTACGCTTGGTGCTGCTCCTGGCATGCTCTTCTACACTCCTTATTGAACCAGGGTTGGTCCCCTGCCTTGGTAGTAATGGTAGAGTGAGGAATATGCCGGGCCATGGGGTTACAGATTGTGGTGGAATACAATTCTGCTGCTGCTGATGGCCCACAGTGCCTCATGGATGCCCAGTTTTGAGCTGCTAGATCTGTTCTGAATCTATCCGATTTAGCACGGTGGTAGTGCCACACAACACAATGGAGGCTGTCCTCAATGTGAAGACGGGACTTCGTCTCCACGATGACTCTGCGGTGGTCACTGCTACCAATACTGTCATGGACAGATACATCTGCGACAGGTAAATTGGTAAGGACGAGATCAAGTAGGTTTTCCCATCGTGGTGGTTCTCTCGCCACTTGTCGCAGGTCCAAACTGGCAGTTGTGTCCTTCAGGACTTGGCCAGCTTGGTCAGTAATGGTGCTACCGAGACACTCTTGGTGATGGACATTGAAGTACCCCACCCAGAGTACATTCTGTGCCCTTGCTACTCTCAGTGCTTCTTCCAAGTGGTGTTCAACATAGAGGAGTACTGATTCATCAGCTGAGGGAGGGCGGTAGGTGGTAATCAACAGGTTTCCTTGCCCATGCTTGACCTGAAGCCATGAGACTTCATGGGGTCCGGAGTCAATGTTGAGGACTCCCAGGGCCATTCCCTCCTGACTATATACCACTGTGCCACCAACCCTGGTGGGTCTGTCCTGCCGGTGGGACAGGACATACCCAGGGATGGTGATGGAGGAGTTTGGGACAGTGGCTGAAAGGTATGATTCTGTGAGTATCACTATGTCAGGCTGTTGCTTGACTAGTCTGTGAGACAGCTCTCCCAATTTTTCAATGTCTGCAAAGGGATATAGAGAGGTTAAGTGAGTGGGCAAAAATTTGGCAGATGGAGTATAATGTGGGAAAATGTGAGGTTATCCACTTTGGTAGGAAGAATAAAAAAGCAAAATATTATTTAAATGGAGAGAGAGTACAGAATGCTACGGTACAGAGGGATCTGGGTGTCCTCGTACATGGAACACAAAAAGTTAGCATGCAGGTACAGCAAGTAATTAGGAAGGCAAATTGAATATTGGCCTTTATTGCAAGGGGGATGGAGTATAAAAGTAGGGAAGTCTTGCTACAACTGTACAGGGCGTTGGTGAAACCACACCTGGAGTACTGTGTACAATTTTGGTCTCCTTATTTAAGGAGGGATATACTTGCATTGGGGGCAGTTCAGAGAAGGTTCACGAGGTTGATTCCTGAGATGAAGGGGTTGTCTTATGAGGAAAGGTTGAGCAGGTTGGGCCTATACTCATTGGAGTTTAGAAGAATGAGAGGTGATCTTATTGAAACATATAAGATTCTGAGGGGGAATCTCGAACTAGGGGGCATAGTTTGATGAGGAATTTCTTCTCTCAGAGGGTCGTGAATCTTTGGAATTCTGTAATCCTGAGAGCTGTGGAGGCGGAGTCAGTGAATATATTCAAGGCAGAGATAGACAGATTTTTGAAAAACGGGAATCAAGGGTTATGGGGAGTGGACCGGAAAGTGGAGTTGAGGCGAAGAGCAGATCAGCCATGATCTTATTGAATGGTGGAGCAGGCTCGAGGGGCTGAATGGCCTACTCCTGCTCCTATTTCTTATGTTCACAGTGTTGTGTACTGCACCCTCGTGCTGGAATAGAAACCCAGATGTTGCAAGTTTGAATCCCACCATGGCAAGTTAGTTGGACTGTTGTAAATGCCCAACTGATGCGCTTCTTTTGTGAGGTAAAGGAGCCTGCCACCTATCTGTGACTCCAGTCCCACACTTGCTAATGTCCTGCTGTCCTCTGAAGGGGCCTCGCGAGCTCGTCTTGTTTTGAATACAGGAAACTTTGTGTTATCCGGAGGCTAAATGTCCGGCAAGCTCGAGCCACCGGCAAAAATCAGGAGCCGTTTCGTTAGGTTTTTTTTCTTTTCGTTGCATTTTTCTCAACAGTCAAAGCTCTGCAAAGTCTGTAGCTAAGCAACAGCTTCAGCTAGAGATGCTACAGAGACGCTTGCCGACTGTTTAGAACAGGGTTTGTTGATTCACACGGAGCTGAAAAGCTCCGTATGCTTCAACATTAACGCCGGTTTGTCCGGCAGTTTTGAGGGAACGGCAGCAGCTCGGTCCCGTCGGTGCCGGATAGCGCAAAGTTTCCTGTAACCTCTTAATGTCTCTTCACTTCCTTTGTTCCCTCCCCAGCCCTCCTTTCGATCTATTTCCTTTCCTTTCCAGTTTTGAAGAAGGGTTTCGACCCGAAACGTCGACTCTAATTTCTCTCCGCGGATGTTGCCTGGCCTGCTGAGTTTTTCCAGCATTTTCTGTTGTTATTTCGGATTTCCAGCATCCGCAGTATTTTGCTATCGTACTAGTTATTTTTTTTATATTGCTACAGAAGACCCAACTTCTCGGGGGACGGCTAGACAGACGGGTAATCAATAAATAAAAATAAAAGTTGGATGATTGCAGGCCCACAGCACCCGATTTTTTTCTTTTAAATCAGCAGGGAAAAGCATATATTCAAATTAACCATGTTTTTTAATGTTTGATTTTTAAAAAGGACAACGAAGAGAAGCTCTTCCAAGTGAATTACTGAGTTGAACAGGGGCCATTTAGCCCCTCGAGCCTGTTCAATGAGATCATGGCCGATCTGCGACCGAACTCCATGTACCCATCTTTGCCCTATATCCCATAATACATTTGGGTAACAAAAATCTATCAATCTCAGATCTAAAATTAATAATTGATCTAGCATCAATTGCCATTTATAGAAGAGAGTTCCAAACTTCTACCACCCTTTGTGTGTAGAAGTGTTTCCTAATTTCACTCCTGAAAGGTCTGGCTCTAATTTTTAGACTCTGCCCCCTAACCCTAGACTCCCCAACCAGTGAAAATAGTTTCTCTCTATCTACCCTATCTGTTCCCCTTAATATCTTGAAAACTTTGATCAAATCACCCCTTAACCTTCTAAATTCCAGGGAATACAACCCTAGTTTGTGTAATCTGTCCTGGTAATTTAACCCTTGGAGTCCGGGTATCATTCTGGTAAACCTACGCTGCACTCCCTCCAATATATCCTTCCTAAGGTGTGGTGCCCAGAACTGCTCCCAGTGCTCCAGGTGTGGTCTAACCAGGGCTTTGTACAGCTGCAGCATAACTTCTACCCCCTTGTATTCTAGTCCTCTAGATATAAAGGCCAGCATTCCATTAGCCTTTTTGATTATTTTCTGTACCTGTTCATGACATTTTAGTGATCTATGAACCTGGACCCCCCCAAGTCTCTTTCGACCTCTACTGTTTTTAATTTTTCACCATTTAGAAAGTACCCTGTTCTATCCTTTTTAGGTTCAAAGTGGATGACCTCACATTTGCCTACATTAAAATCCATTTGCCACAGTTTTGCCCATTCACCTAATCTATCAATATCTCTTTGTAATTTTATTCTTTCATCCATACTGCCGCCTATCTTTGTGTCATCGGCAAATTTGGATATGTGGCTTTCTATCCCATCATCTAAGTCATTAATAAATACAGTGAATAGTTGAGGCCCCAACACAGATCCCTGCAGGACACCATGAGTCACAACCTGCCAATTAAGAGTACCTGCCCATTATCCCATGCAGGGAACATAAAAATTGAATGTAAAAGTTTTTATAGATATGTGAAGAGAAAAAGATTGGTGAAGTCAAGCGTAGGTCCCTTGCAGTCAGAATCAGGGGAATTTATAATGGGGAACAAAGAAATGGCAGACCAATTAAATATATACTTTGGTTCTGTCTTCACAAAGGAGGACACAAATAACCTCCCAGAGATGTCGGGGAACATAGAGTCTAATGAGAGGGAGGAACTGAAAGACATCAATATTTGTAGGGAAATGGTGTTGGGGAAATTAACGGGATTGAAGGCCGATAAATCCCCAGGGCCTGATAATCTACATCCTAGGGTATTTAAGGAAGTGGCCCTAGAAATAGTAGATGCATTGCTGGTCATCTTCCAAAACTTGATAGACTCTGGAACAGTACCCATGGATTGGAGGGTAGCTAATGTTACCCCACTATTCAAAAAAGGTGGTAGAGAGAAAACGGGGAATTACAGACCGGTAAGCCTGACATCGGTAGTGGGGAAAATGCTAAAGTCCATTATAAAAGATGTAATAGAAGAGCACTTGGAAAACAGTGACAGGATTGGACAAAGTCAACATGGATTTACAAAAGGTAAATTGTGCTTGACTAATCTACTGGAATTTTTTGAGGATGTAACGGGTAAAATAGATAAGGGAGAACCAGTGGATGTGGTGTATTTGGACTTTCAGAAGGCTTTTGATAAGGTCCCGCATAAGAGATTAGCGTGTAAAGTTAAGGCACATGGGATTGGGGGCAAGGTATTGACTTGGATAGAGAACTGGTTGGCAGACAGAAAGCAAAGACTTGGAATATCTCCAAGTTTGCAGACGACACAAAACTGGGTGGGCATGTGTGCTGTGAGGAGGATACCGAGAAACTCCAGTATGATTTGGACAGGTTGGGTGATTGGGCAGAAGCATGGCAGATGCAATATAACTTGGATAAATGCGAGGTTATCCACTTTGGTGTCAAAAACAGGAAGGCAGATTATTTTCTGAATGGCAATAGATTGGGAGAAGGGGAAGTGCAACGAGACCTGGGTGTCCTTGTGCACCAGTCGCTGAAGGTAAGCATGCAGGTGCAGCAGGCGGTTAAGAAGGCAAATGGTATGTCGGCCTTCGTAGCAAGAGGGTTCGAGTACAGGAACAAGGATGTCTTGCTGCAGTTGTATCGGGCTTTGGTGAGACCACACCTTGAGTATTGTGTGCTGTTATGGTCACCTTATCTGAGGAAGGATGTTCTTGCCATGGAGGGAGTGCAGCGAAGATTCACCAGGCTGATACCTGGGATGGCAGGAATGACGTATGAGGAGAGATTGGGTCGATTGGGCTTATACTCGCTGGAGTTTAGAAGAATGAGAGGGGATCTCATTGAAACTTATAAAACTCTAACAGGACTAGGCAGACTAGATGCAGGAAGGATGTTGCCGATGGTCGGGGAGTCCAGAGCCAGGGGTCACAGTCTAAGGATAAGGGGTAAGCCATTTAGGACAGAGATGAGGAGGAATTTCTTCACCCAGAAAGTGGTGAACCTGTGGAATTCTCTACCACAGAAGGCAGTGGAGGCCAATTCATTAAATATATTCAAGAAGGAGTTGGATATATTTCTTAAGGCTAAAGGGATCAAGGGATATGGGGAGAAAGCAGGGACGGGATACTGAATTTGGATGATCAGCCATGATCTCGCTGAATGGCGGAGCAGGCTCGAGGGGCCGAATGACCTACTCCTGCTCCTATCTTCTATGTATCCCTGCTCTCTGTCGACTACTGCTCAGCCAGTTTCGTAACAAGGTCAATAATTTGCCTTCAATTCCATTGGCTTCAACCTTAGTAAACAGTCTGTTTTGAGGGACTTTATCAAATCCCCTGTCCACTACTTTAGTCACCTCTTCAAAAAATCCAATCACGTTCGTCAGGCATGACCTACCTTTTACAAATCCATGCTGGCTCTCTCTGATCAGCTGAAAATTTTCAAGGTGCTCAGTCACCCTATCCTTAATTATAGACTCCCGTAATTTCCTGACAACAGATGTTAGGCTAACTAGCCTATAATTCCCTGGTTTCCCTCTCTCACCATTCTTAAATAGCAGAGGGACATGTGCAATTTTCCAATCTAAAGGAACGTTTCCTGAATCGAGAGAACTTTGGAAGATTATAGTTAGGGCATCTGCAATGCTCTCACCTACTTCCTTTAAAACCCTGGGATGGAAACCATCTGGTCCTGGGGATTTGTCACTCTTTAGTGTCATTATTTTCTTCATTACTGTTATTTTGCTTGCATTAATTTTGTTGAGTCCCTGTCCCTGATTCGATATTAGTTTCCTTGGGATTTCCCAAAGAATTGATCAAATAGAATCATTTTCTTTCATTCTAATATTCTTGATAACTGTAGTCATTTCCTTATGTAACTACATTTAATGTACCTTCTAATGTGTGTAAGTATTTTTAGAACATAATTGATGCTTAACGTATACAAAATAACATTGAGAAACAATTAAATATACAATAGTACAATTCAGTTGAGCTACAAAGATAATTTGAATGGAAGAGAGGAGATTCTGAAGGATTCCAGGCCAGGCACAATGGTCAACCATGGCACCAGAATATCAATTTTACCTTTAAAGACCTTACATTTATTTGCCGCCTTATCCCATCCTCATCATATCCTCAGCACATCTCAAAGTGCATCAAATGCATTTTAGGGGCATGCAAGGCAGCTGAAACATGTTAGTACCGACCTATGCAAACCGTCTCATCCATCTGCTACACTGAGAACAGGTCAGTAAGGCTGAACTGGTACAGGAGGTCAGTGCAATGGAAGACCACTTTTGCTAAGAGTTCATCTTGCTGGAAATGGAATTTGGACTTGATTTCCCCATTTTCCATAACCTCCGGAGACACCTGGATCTCACCTAGCACCATGTGACTGATGGGTTCGCCAGTTGCCAAACAGCACTATATCAATCAAATGACTCTTTCCAAGGTGAAAGCGGATCTCATGGAGTGTCCCAAGAGGCAGAGATCTGTATTGGAAATATAGGTTCCACTAATGTAAGCACTACAAGGTATTATAGGACCTATAAAATAAATCAGTTGTCTTGCAGTCTGTTGGATCAGTCATGCTAAAGGTCACCAGTGCTAAAGGTCACCAAACGGATCACCTGTCAAAATTAGCGTGACTCAGATTGGGCCGCCATGCTGTGTAGATGTGCTGGGTGGTCATAGAATTCATTGGAAGTTGAGCAGAATAAAACCAAGAAATTAGTTTCCCTTCTCGATGAACGAAAATCATTAAATCCGCCAAAGTTATAAGTGGCTGAACAGGCTGCTCTAACACAGCAGTGTTAGACAGAAATTGGAAGCATTCGAGGAGGTAAATGGTGGTAATAGAAGAAATTAATCTTTAAAAGCCTACGGGGGAAAAATTGGGTTGCTTTGCGCCTCCTGTTAGCGCCCCGAGGGAGCATTAACGGGGCGCAAAACACCTAGCGCCCGGGCGCAGCGCCGCTAACGCATCCCGCGAAATTCAGCGGGAGGTTAGCGGTAGCCGGTAGCGCCACGGGCGATGATGTCGCCCCGGCCACAAACTTCGCTAGTGCCCACTGACCTACCGCTGGACGCTATGTCCGACAGGGTCAGGGTGCTGTGTTTGCAGCCGTGGCGACGCAAGTTAAAGGGCAGGCGCCGGCCGACCTTTTTTTTGGGCCGCTTGCCAGCACCTGCCCCCTTTCGCCGCTTCCTGCGGGGTGCTGGCCGCGATCGGTCAGCCCGGCACTCCTCTTGAGTGCCGGGCACTTATGCCGGCACCCCACTCCCCGGTGGTCCAGCATGGTCCTGGAGCGCGCTGCGCTAGCCCCTTCCCCTTTAATCGTGCATGGCGCTGCTGCACGTAGCACCGCAATATTGAATGGTAGCGCCCCAAGAGGGAGAGGAAGCGCTTCTGTTAGCGCCCCGACTCCTGCTTGGGGCGCAACCATTCAATTTCCGGCGCGGGGATGCTAACTGTTATGGGGCACTAAATGTAGGCGTGTCCCAATTTTTCCCCCTGCAGCTTTTGCAGAGATAGGACCAGAGTACTTTCCCATCAAAAAGCTTTCTATTTTACTTTTTGTTTCACTTTTTCTTTCTACCCCTTTGAATCATAGAACCGTTGACCAGTCACAGCACAGATGAAGGCCGCTGGCTCACTGGCCCTGAATTTGCAGTCAGCAGCGAAGCAAATGTGTTTGTTGCTGGCCCTGAAGTACACTCCGCACAGGAATCGCGCAATCCCTGAGTCGAGAACATTGGGTTTTCCAACCTTGAATTCAATTCAACGCAACTCAATGGGAATCCCCTTGTTCAAGTGGCTGTGGCATCAACAGGATCTCTAAGCAGTCGATCAGAAGGCAGAATTCTCAGACAGCGAACAAGGAAGTGGGTTAACCCTTAAAATTCTAACTTTTTTAAATGGTTAGCGAGAGCAAAAGAAAGATTGAGGTTCTCACATGGGGAAAAGGCAAACTTAAAATAAAGATGCACAAACTAAAAAAAATTTTTTTTTTGTAAAGTTTCTTAAAAATTTAAATTTTTATTAAAATGGACAAATTTGACACTGCACAAAATTATTAGTTTTACAGGCCCTTAACATTTGTTTAGCGGTCAGTACGCTGTTAAAACCCCAGTTACACCTAATCCCTTTGGGTCTAACTTTTAGTGGGGAATTTAACAGCACACTTCCTGCGGAAGAGCCGAAGTTTTCATCAGTTTTATTGCATCTTGACCGAACAGTAATGAATAGAGGAGACGGAATGTACCTTTTACTATTTACTGAGTAAATGGGTGGACATTACAGCACATTGTCTGCATGGCAGAACCCGAAACTGAAAGTGAAAGACAAAGTAAAACCGAGCCCCCCAGCACCCCCTTCAGGTAACACCCGGGAACTGGGACAAACTTAATTGAAGCAAAACTCAAAACACAACAAGTTTCAATGATTTACAAGAGTTCACCGATTCCCGGCTCTGTGGGGGGTGGTGCACAGCGCGCAGACAGTTTTGGACTATCCTCGACAGACTGCAACTTTGGAATTTCCGCATGCACCAAATCCCGAAGTTGCAGTCAGTTTCAAAGGTGGTGTGACAGCGTACTCTGAGAGTACATCGTCGTACCAACCACAAATTCAGAGCCATTGTGTCAGTGCCGACTCTTTGCTGGAGGATTCCAAAACGAATCCCACTACTCTGCTCCCTCCATAGCCCTTTTCTTTCTTATATTTATCCTTGGGGGGAATGTGGCCAATGCTAGCAAGGCCGCATTTATTGAACACTTGAGAAGGTGCTAATTGGGCCTTCTCGTATCTCTCCAGTCCTTGTGATTATGGTAGGGAATTCCAGGATTTTGACCCTGCAACGCTGATATATATCCTCCAAGTCAAGATGATGTGTGGCTTGGATGGGAATTTGGAAGGGGTAGTGTTCCCACAACATTACCACTCTTGTTCTTCTTGGTGGTCGCAGGGAATGGAAGTGCAGTTGAAGTAACTTTGGTGAGTTGCTGCAGTGCACACTGTAGATCGTACATACTGTAGCCACAGTGCACCGGTGGTGGAGGACATGGATGTTGAGTCCAGAGGAATTGACTCTATCAATGCCGTTTGTAATTTTGAAACCTTTATTAAGTGCTACAAAGTATTTACAGCACAGAAACAAGCCATTCGGCCCAACAGGTCCACGCTGGTGTTTATGCTCCATACGAGCCTCCTCCTACCCCTCTTCATATCCTTCTATTCCTTTCTCCCCCATGTGCTTATCTAACTCTTCCTTCAATGCATCTATGCTGTTCACCTCAACTACTCCATGTAGTAGCGAGTTCCACATTCTCACCACTCTCTAGGTAAAGAAGTTTCTCCTGAATTCCCTATTGGATATATTAGTGCCTTATATTTATCGCCCCTAGTTCTGATCTCGCCCGCAAGTGGAAACATCTTCTCAACCCTTTCATAATCTTGAAGACCTCTATCAGGTCTTCTCTTTGCTAGAGAAAAGAGCCCCAGCCTGTTCTACCTTTTCTGATAGTTATAACCTCTCAGTTCTGGTATCATATTAGTAAATCTTTTTTGCATCTTCTCCAGTGCATCTATATACTTTTTATAACTGTTCACAGTACTCCAGGTGTGGCCTGACAAAAGTTCTATGCAAGTTAAACATAACTTCTCTGCTTTTCAATTCTGTCCCTCTAGCAATGAACCCGAGTGTTCTCTGGTCCAGTGGAGATAGTCCCATTATCTCAAGTTTCTCCGCATAACTGGCATCATCCTACTTTAAGAGGAGAGCCTGGGATTGTGCAACAGAGTACTATGAGAGTAAAACTGAATGTGGTCTAGCAGATTGAAATACAAATGTTTATTGTGCACTGATCACAGACAGATGCCCATTTCCACTGCTGTTGGAAAACCACAGAACCAGCCTTTGTGGCTCTAACCACTACCACATAACTATAAGAACATAAGAAATAGGAGCAGGAGTCGGCCATTCGGCCCCTCGAGCCTGCTCCGCCACTCAATAAGATCATGGCTGATCTGATCTTGGCCTCAACTCCACTTTCCCGCCCGTTCCCCATAACCCTTGACTTCCTGTAGCTCAAATATCTGTCTATCTCCGCCTTGAACTAGATTTTAACTAAATTTTAAACCTTAATCATTTTCAATATATAAAGTTATAAAAAAAAATTGTGAGCTGGCAAAATCAAAGTTCATGTGCTTTACTTTGCATTGCCTACATAGAGATACCTCTCCAACAGAACTCTCTGCTTGCCATGCAAGTTGTTTGAAAATCTTGCGTCAAGCTACAGTCAGATGGTCATGGTTAGCTCAGGGGGTCATTTCACACCTCAGTAAAAAGACATTCTCAGAGATAGAAATTTTGGTTGGGCTGCTGAACAGATTTCTATGGTCATTACAGTCTGTTCATGTCGTGAGTTGAAATATTTTTGATCTTTTGGGATAATTGCTAACTCTTTTAAATTCTCACACAAAGCAAGTAGTTAACCTTTTGGTTCAGTGTGCAAATATACTGTGTATGATAACGAGCAAGACTTTGAGCAAAATGAATAATAACAAAGGAAATACCATAGGATTGAATTTACATTATGCAAAATGACTGTTTGAAAATAAAATGTAGGCTTTGATATTTTAAATTACTTGGTGGTGACAGTTTCATAGCAGTTACCACTGCATATTTTTATTTTTATTTAGATCTTGGACAGGGAAAAGCAGAACACGACAGAGAAAAAGAATTGGTGTCCATTTAACTGGTGTAACTAGAGGGATTGATTTAATTAACAGCGATGCTAAAATTAAGATGCCTTTACTCTATTGGTCATCTTTAAAGTGGATGGCTCTTGTGACCATATGTAGAAATATTATTTATAGTAAGAATTGGAAGTAGAATCACCAAAGCAATCTGTTAATACAGCTCCTGTTTGTAATAAATTCTGTTTATAATCTGATTATAATCGCTCCACCTTTGGTGGTTGTGCCTTCTGTTGCCTAGGCCCTAAGCTCTGGAATTCCCTGCCTAAACCTCGCCGCCTCGCTACCTCTCTTTCCTCCTTTAAGACTCTCCTTAAAACCTACCTCTTTGGCCAAGCTTTTGGTCACCTGCCCTAATTTCTCATTATGTGGCTCGGTGTCAAATTTTTTGTCTTTTAATACTCCTGTGAAGCGCCTTGGGACGTTTTACTACGTCAAAGGTGCTATATAAATGCAAGATGTTGTTGTTGTTGTTTGATGGGTTGGATTTTTTTTTCAAGTTTCCAGAATCTAGAGCTCCTACCAGCACAGATGTCAGTGGTTACATGGTCAGTCTACATGGTTAGACCTGCAGTAGTGACTGTCACCACTGCCTGTCCTCTGCTACTGATTCACCCTTACTTTTACTGGTTTCAGTTGTGTTTTACAATCAAATTCCTCTTCTCAATATAGTCAAGCAGAACTCAAAAATGGAAAGAAAGTGAAGGTTTTTTTAAAACCTTTTTATGCTGAGAAAACAAACTCAATTGATGTCAGGTCCCATTTTGTCATTACAGATTTGTTTTCCTCCCATTTGTGGTGAGATCGCAAATAGCTTAGTTTCACCAACTGGGGCTAATGCATCCAAATGCTCAGTATTGAATTCTGCTAGGATTCTGAGTGCCAATGACACGGAAGATCTAGATTCTCCTTTTTATCGTCTACGTACCCTCTTGATTTATCAAGTAAATCTCATGGATACTTGTCTTAATATGAACACTCTTCAGTTTTTCAGCATGGCTTCTCCTTCCTAATCTGCCTTCAGATTGTTTTTCCTCCCCACTCTTTTTAGTTGCTTGCTTATCACAATATGAACTCATCCTGCAGTATTGCAACAATGAATCTGAGATCTATTGTAACATAAGGATGAGACACCGGTCTTTGGGACTGACTTTAAAGAAATATTGTTTAAGTGATGTATCTCGACATGGAGCTCAATGGACATTAGTTGTTCTATCTCCATATGACAGCCTTGATAATTTTAGCGTGTCACCTAATGTTGCCTACCTTTCCAAATATCTGGTTGGCCATCTATGTTAGTTTCATCTTGTTCAATTGAGAATTCCACTTTTAGTTTCATGATCAGTCTCAATATTTCTCACCCACATTTTCAACTTAAACCAAGTAAAAAATTGTACATTGGCTCCAAAAGTCCTTTCCTAAAATGGCAGTCATAGATGATGGGGTCGATTTTCGTGGAGCCGTCAGGCGGGGTTTCAGGCGTGTGGGGGGGGGAAATCCCGAATTCGGGGGTCCTGACACCATCCCGCCCAAAACCCTGCTCCACGCAACTTTCAGAGGCGGCGGGTACCCGCCCTGCACTGGGACCCGCCGAAACCAGGCGGGAAGGGATTAGTGCCAATTAATTGCCTGTTAACAGGTAGTTAACAGGCAGTTTTTAGCCTAATCCCTATTTTGAGGGGTTTCGTGTGGGATTCCCGACGGCTCCAAACCACACCAGGTAGAGCAGGCGGGCCGTCGGGTTGGAGGGGTCGCGATGTCGGTGTTCAGGTGAGTGATGGGTGCATGAGTGCAAAGGTAAGTGTGTTTGGTGTGTCTAAAGTGTGTAAAGAACTTTTACTTACCTGTACTTACCTTAACAGCCTTTCTTCCTGTAGCCGTCGGGAACCCATCACTCAGCCGGAACTTAAAGCTGAATGGCTGCGATCTGTGAAAAGTGACAGCCTTCAGCTTTGAGTGCCGGTGTGAGTTCTAACTGAGTCTGTGCAGAAGGACTCATGTCAGAACTCAGACTGTCAGTGTTTCACAGCTTGAAACAGCTGTGAAACACTGATATTTCATCTGTCAAGAACTCTTGACAGATGAAATTGCAGTCTGTGACGTCACCTGTTGCCGGGTGGCACTTAATTGGCCTGCTGAGCCCGCTGGGCGGGCTCAACAAGGTCAATCAAGGGAAAATCGTGCAGATTGGCCGGACGTCGAAGTAGGCGGGTCAAAAACCCGAAAGTTGTAGTCCCGCCGCCTTCCCAACAGCTTCAGGAAAATCGACCCCGATGTCTCTGTTTCTTTCATTGGATTATGTAAGTGGTTTCAAGGAAAGAAGGACAGAAATTAACTCTCATCTTCAGAAGATTGTCATATTCAAATTGTCTAATACAGAAGTTTTTTAATCTTCTGACATACACAGCTTCCTCTTCCCTTCAGTACTCGCTCTCCCACATGGAGAAGTTGACTAAGAAATATCTGGAAAACCTGTTTTGGGTTAAGCATGCCGGTCCAATTATCCTCTGTTGTCAATGTCTTAGAAGGCGCTTTGCAAGTACACATACAAAGATTAAGCATTTTGAGGAAGAAACCTATTATTTCATGACCCTATGAAATCCTCCAGCTGGTGATCTGGCCTGGCATTAGGAATGGGGTAAAATAAGTGAGTCATTAAGCTCATCGGCACTTTGGATGCTTGTGCGCAGAGCATTCTTTAAATTTTCTATTGTATTAGGACAATTCGTCCTGCAGTACTGCAACCATGAATCTCAGATCTATCGTAGTATAAGGATGAGACACCGGTCTTTGGGGACAACTAAAAAAATATTTCTCTCTGAGAGCCCAATGGGCATTAGTTGTTCCATCGCCATATGACAGCCTTGATAATTTTAATGTGTCACCTAAAGTTGCCTACCTTACCAAAGGTTTCATTGGCCATTTTACCAATTTCATGGGTAGCATTCATAGTCAAGCATCATGTCTAAGTCAAACAATCCACAGCGCTAAATCACGTGGCAGTAGCCACATGCAGGCGGAAGAGAGCGTGTTCCAATGTTGTCTCTCGGATTGCAGTAAAGTGCAATGGTGGATGTATGAACGTTTAATGCTGTGGCCAGTGAAAAATATCCAGCATTACAGTAATAGGGTTTTTCTTTCAACATCTGGGTTTTGTCTCGTACAGGCTTTTGAGTTGAACAACACGGGTGAAGTTATGACGGTCTGCCAACGATGTGGGAGTAATTTGAAGTGGTTAATTAAGAGTAGCACACAGCATTAAAATGTATTGGCTGAAAAGCAACTTATTCTATAGCATATAGACAGACTTGGGCAAGGAGAGCTCCACTTTTTCTAAATTGTAACAGTTACCTCCTTGCAGTAATCTGGTTACTGAGTTGCACACAGTCTTATACTCTACTATCTCTTTGAAATAGTAGGTAGTACCAGCCTGAAGGTCTACAGACTAATGGCTCTATATTTACAAACAAGAAGCAAAACAATTATATATCTTAACAAGAATATCCAGTCAAGGTGCATCTGATGGCCAAAATTCTTGATGTTGCACTACAAAACAGGAATAGGCCATTCAGCCCCTCGAGCCTATTCTGCCATTCAGTTGGAGCATGGGTGATCTGTACCTCAACTCCGTTTACCCGCCTTAGCTTTATATCCCTTGATTCCGTTACCTAACAAAAATCTATTGATCTCAGTCTTGATCGCTCCAGTTGTCCCAGCATCCACAGCCTTTTGGGGGAGAGAATTCCAGGTTGCTACTGCTTCCTGATTTCCCTCCTAATCGCTGATTTTCAGATCATGTCCCCTCGTTCTTGATTCCCCCGTCAGAGGAAATAGTTTCCCTGTCTCTACCCTGTCGAATCCTTTTAAGTTTTTAAACACCTCGATCACATCATCAAATCTACCTTTATTGGTCTCTTAACACTAACTTGTGGAACAAGAGTAATTAATGGTCTCTCCAGACATCAAGCTTTTTGGTGAACTTTCTTAATGTCTTAAAGCTCCTGTGTTTAACTCTGCGAATGTCAAAACTAACACTTCTGGGTAGCTTTCAGACGTTCTCTTTCTCAGGTCAAACAACATCCCATGTAACTTTTCTGATTAATATAGGCAATTGGTTGAATTAATCAAACAATACAACAATAGCCTGCATTTATATAGCACCTTTAACATAGAAAAATACCCCAAGGTACATCCCAGAAGCGTAATCAGACAAAAATTACTTGATTGATAAATAAAATTAAACTGAGAAGACAGGCTTCACAACATGCATGTTAATTTATACCAGGTTGCCCGAGATATGAGCAATCGCTCACCTCTGTTGAACCTGTATTTGACAACGGAACAAACAATTTCCTTCGATCAAAGAAAGATTTTTTAATTAATTCAATGCAGCAAATCTGATCCAACATCAAAGAGACCCTTCATGCCACAGTCGGAGAAAACAAACAATGCAGGCGTTGTCACAGGGATCTTCCGGCTTTACTGGTTTTAAATTGATAGTTTTGCAGAGTTCTCCGTACTTGGGTCACTCAGTGCCATCCAGTTTAAGTATTAGAAGGTACAGAGGGGCTTATTCCAGCCCATCTTTACCAAGGCCTGCTGCATGGTCTTTTAAGAACAGAAGAGTATAGGAACAAGAAAGCCCATTCAGCTCAATGAAGAATATCGCTACTCGGTGGCATGCTGTCCATTTCTTCGGCTTTTCCTAAGTTCATGCCATGTTTCAGTATTTGCCAGGATGTGGGATGCCTAGATGGCATTTGATAACTCAACACCTTCCTAGTCCCTATGGCTCAGCATTACACCAGGCAGTGCATTTGAGGTCCGAGCTTGAAGTAGGTTTAACATTACTAACACGTACCATTACTTCCCATTCCTTAAAACCAACCAATCAAAAAGCACTATTTATGTAGAATTGACTAAATCTCTTTAGTACGTTTGGTGAATGTACATTTTTTACAGTGAGCAACCAGAAACTACCACAAATGCACTCAATGTTCAAAGAATCTGTTGTCACTCAGTATAAAGGTTTATCGCCACTTGGATGCAATATTGGGGGATTACATATGTCAAGTTTAGGAAAGAAAGGAGAAGGTAATTACAGATTTCTTTAACTTACAGCTTCAATTGTGATGTAGAGAATGAGGGGTAAAAGGGAACTTAATGCAGAAAAGTCCAGCGTAGAGTTCTATCCTCAACTGAAGTCTTATGCCAATAAGACCAAGTCTTCGCATTGTGGTGGTTTCACTGTGATGCAGCTTTGTGGCAACTCTAATGTCAGACATGGCGCTGACATGACGCTTTTCACTAAAACAAACCCTTGACAGTTGAAGTTTCTGTAATAGGCTAACATATGTATATACAGGAAACGTTGTGTTATCCGGAGGCTAAATGTCCGGCAAGCTCGAGCCACCGGCAAAAATTAGGAGCCGTTTTGTTAGGTTTTTTTTCTTCTCGTGGCTTTTTTTCAACAGTCAGGCTCTGCAAAGTCTCTCTGAAGCTGTTGCTAAGCGACAGAGACGCTTCCAAGGTATGGCCGACTGTTTAGAAGCTGTTGCTAAGCAACAGTGTTTGTTGCCAGATACGGAGCTGAAAAGCTCCGTATGCTTCAACGTTAGCGCTGGTTTGTCCGGCAGTTTTGAGGGAACGGCACCAGCTCGGTCCCGTCGGTGCCGGATAGCACAAAGTTTCCTGTATTTGGAATAAAGCTTACTAAGGAGACTATAAAATTGGGCCATTTTAATCCAGTCATTAATTATTTTGCTGGCTTGACAAGCCAGTGGAATTTTATATTGTAACAGAACCATTTTCTCAGCAAGTCACAATTGTGCAGTGCTGAAATTAATCCAAGGCCTGGAACTTGCGGTTGTAATGATGGCAAAACTGTCAGCATTCGCCATCGTTACTCTGTAAAACTGACAGCAACTTCTAGAGTCCGCACTTGCGCAGTTAAACGCGGAAATTTAAAATTGCTGTCAGTGATACCCTTCTCCACAAGGTGTGCTGGTGCAGTCCTTGCAGATTAATTAGAAATCACTGAATTAACATGAACTTCAACTTTTTACGCACTTGAACCCTCTAGTATATCGTTCCTCTGTAGAACTGTAATATTATCGCTGGTCAATACAGGTTGAGCGACCCAAATCCGGAGTTCCGGAATTCGGACTCCGGGACGATTGGTGGCAGGGGTCCGGAATCCGTAAAATGTTCCGGAATCCGGACAATCTGAGGGAGGCTTAGCAAAAGCGCAACCTGGGCCCATGCATTTCCGGACTCGACACGTGCTTCTGAGGTCCGAAGTCCGGAAATAGCGCAACCTGGGCTTGGGCGTTTCCGGACTTCGGACATCAGAAACACGTTCCGAAGTCCGGAAAAACCCGAAAACCAGTTCGGCCTCGGTCCCGAGGTTGCCGGATTCGGGACGTGCTACCTGTACTGCCACCACTCCCCCGTCTTTTTTCCTTCCCTATTCCTCCTGAATACATTGTAGCCAGGAATGTTTAGTTCCCATTCCTACCCATGTTTAAGCCAGGTCTCCGTTATAGTCGCTATATCATAACCCCATGTGTCAACTTGCGCCTGTAGCTCCTCGACCTTATTTGTAACACACATGCATTCCAATATCATGCTAGTCTGCTTTGCTTTTATCCTCCATCTAATTCCTGCTCCTGCTACAGTATTCTTTGTTCTGTTGCTGTTTGTCCCTCCTAGTTTTCTGTGCACCTTGTGTCTCCTCTTTGCTGCTGCGTCTTGGCACCCCTTCCCCAGCCAAATTAGTTTAAACCCTTCCCCCACCCAGCACTAGTTAATCTCCCTGCAAGGACATTGGTTCCAGTCCTATTCAGATGCAACCCATCTGGCTTGTACAGGTCCCTCCTGCCCCAGAACTGGTCCCAATTCCCCAGGAATCTGAAGCCCTTCCTCCTGCACTGCTTTTCCAGCCACACATTCACCTGAATTATCATTCTGGAGACTTGAACACCAAAGTTGGATCCTCAAATGTGAATATATTTGAAGTTAAGGCATTGCTGAGAGAAACAAAAATGGTGAAAGACTCAGAACCAGACTCGGACTCAACCACTTGGTTATAGGAGACACCCTCTTTACCCATAAAGGCATCCAGAAGGTAAGATTAAGAATTAAATTGATAATTCCTGCCTCTGTTAAATGTTCACGTCCTCTTTACACAATGTTCGGCCTTTTTGTGTCACTGACGCTGCCAGTGATCGCCAACTGTGCACAGTGGTTACCATGGAAATCAAATTGAAAAAGCCAATGACAAAGAAGAAGACATGAAGGAGAATCAACATTGCTAGACTGAAAGACTTGGTTTTCAATCGGAAATTAAACTGCAGCTCTCTAAAGGTTCGCTACTTTGGCGGAAATAGAACACATGTAGAGGAATGCATGGACTACATCAAGAGCACTGAATTCAATCATGGCCATATTGAAGGCAAAAATGAGGAGTGGCTTAGTACTGACACCTGGCATGCGATCAGTGAACGGAAAAAGGCCAAGCTCAATTAACTCAGCGCATCTGTTCCAGATGATAGAAAGCGGAAGAAAGAAGAATTCAAAGAAAAAGACAAGGGCCTAGAAATTCGGTGGGCTGTGCCACCAGTTAGCGCCTAAAGAGGGCTTTAGCGCCACTGGCCACACCTCCCGCGACATTTAGCGGAACGCTAATGGCGGCGTTAGCCTGTAGCGCTGCGCCGCCACCGATGACGTCATCGGTGTACGCAGCGCCCCGCTACCGCCCCGATCGCGATATTTGGTCGCGCCCCCCGCTGTAACGCCGGTCGCAAATCGCGACCGGTTCACAGGGCCTACCTGTGGCGGTAGTGGCGCAAATTAAGGTGGAGGTGCGGGGCGGCCATTTTTTTCGGTGGCCGCCTGCCAGCACCTCCTCGCGCTGCCGTCCCCAGCCTCCTGATACTTGCCCCCCCCCCCCCCCGGGCAGTGCCGGCTGTGTCCCGAGAGCCCGGCACTTCTCCTCGGTGCCAGGCTCTTTTGCCGGCACCCGCGATCGGTCATCGCGCTGGTGCAGGCCCCTCCCCCTTAAGAAGGGGAGGAAGGCCTGCAGTACCGCAGCGCACCGTGCTGGTGTGGTGCTGCGGCACGTTGCGCTGCGATATTCAGTTTCAGCGCCCCAAGAGGGACGCGGGCGCCTCGAGCAGTGCCCCGCGTCCCTCTTGGGACGCTCAAACTGAATTTCCGGCGGGCACAAGCGGCTCCGTTCGCAGCGGTAATTCCAGCGTTGACAAATAAGCTCGAGGTAGAAATGGCTACAGCAAGGGGAAATATAGGGTACTATCAGATCACAAAGAATCTTACAAGAGACTTTAAATGCCACAGCGACCATCCTGCCAAAAACATACATGGTTTGCTTATCACCAAACTGGAAGATATGAAGAGAAGGTGGACAGAGGACTTCCGCAAAATCCTCAACAAACCATCCCCAAACAGTACGATCGACTATAACTCCATTGAAAATATGGCTGAATCGATTGTCAGTTGAGGCAAAATTACAATGCATGAGCTGAGATCTACTATAGCTAACTTAAAGAACACCAAGTCACCCAGAGAGGATCTACTTTGTTTGAAATTATGTAAGAATATAAGAAATAGGAGTAGGCCATTTGGCCCCTCGAGCTTGTTCCGCCATTCAGTAAGATCATGGCTGAACTTCTACATCAACTCCACTTTCCCGCCCTATCCCCACATCCCTTGATTCCCTTAGTGCCATTGGTCTTGAATATACTCATTGACTGAGCCTCCACAGCCCTCTAAGGTAGAGAATTCCAAAGATTCACAACCCTCCGAGTGAAGACATTTCTCCTCGTTTCAGACTTAAATGACTGACCCCTTATTCTGAGACTGTGACCCCTAGTTCTAGACTCCCCAGCCAGGGGAAACGGCCTCTCAGCATCTACTCTGTCAAGTCCTCAAAGAATTTTATATGTTTCAATGAGATCACCTCTCATTCTTCTAAACTCCAGAGAGTATCGGCCCATTCTACTCAATCTCTCCTCATAGGACAGCCCTCTCATCCCAGGAATCAGTCTGGTGAACCTTCGTTGCACCCCCTTTAGGGCAAGTATATCCTTCCTTAGGTAAGGAGACCAAAACTATACACAGTACTCCAGGTGTGGTCTCGCCAAAGCCCTATATAATTGCAGTAAGACTTCCTTATTCTTATACGCCAACCCCCTTATACGCCAACCCCCTGCCATAAAGGCTAACATACCATTTGCCTTCCTAATTGCTTGCTGTACCTACATGTTAACTTTCTGTGATTCATGCAAAAGAACCCCAAAGTCCCTCTGAATATCAATATTTACTAATCTCTCAACTTTTAAAAATATTCTGCTTTTCTGTTCTTCCTACCAAAGTGGATAATTTCACACTTCCCCACATTATACTCCATCTGCCATGTTCTTGCCCAATCACTTAACCTGTCTACAGGAAACTCTTTTTTATCCGGCACCGATGGGACCGGCGTGGTGCCGGTTGATCAAAAAGTCCGGATTACAGAGAGGTATACTTACCAAGGTACGAGAGCCCCGTACACAGCCACAGGTGCAGGAGTCCCGGTTACACGGCCACAGATCCAGGAGTCCCTGTTGCATGGCCACAGGTGCAGGAGTCCCTGTTGCACGGCCACAGATCCAGGAACCCCGGTTACACGGCCACTAATATATAGTAAAACTTAGCTGAACCTACTCCTGAATTTTGCCGGTTAAGAGAGATTTCCGGATACTTAGGTGCCAGTTAAAAGAGAGTTTCCTGTATATCCCTTTGCAGCCTCTTTACATACTCCTTACAGCTTACTTTCCCATCTAGCTTTGTATCGTCAGCAAACCTGGATATATTACACTCGGTCCCTTCATCTGAGTCACTGATATAGATTGTATATAGTTGAGGCCAAAGCACTGATCCATGCGGCACTCCACTAATTACACCCTGCCATCCTGAAAAAGTCCCGTTTATTCCTACCCTCTCTGTTTTCTGTCCATTAACCAATCCTCAATCCATGCTAATACATTACCCCCAATCCCATGAACCCTAATCTTGTGCAATAACTTCTTGTGTGGCACCTTATCGAATGCCTTCTGAAAATCCAAATATACTATATCCACTGGTTCCCCTTTATCTACGCTAGTAAATTTGTCAAATGCGATTTCCCTTTCATAAAACCGTGTTGACTCTGCCTAATCATATGATTTTCCAAGTGCCCTTTTACCATGTCCTTAATAAAATATTCTAATATTTTCCCTACTACTGATGTCAGGCTAACTGGCCTATAGCATCCTGTTTACTCTCTCCCTCCTTAAACAGCAGGGTTACTACCTTCCAATCCACAGGGACCATTCTAGAATCTAGGGAATTCTGGATGTTCAAAACCAATGGATCCACTATCTCTGCAGCCACCTCTTTTAAAATCCTAGGATGTTGGCCATCAGGTTCAGTGGATTTGTCGGCTTTTAGTCCCATTAATTTCTCCAGTACTTTTTACATAAGAACATAAGAAGTAGGAGCAGGAGTAGGCCATACGGCCCCTCGGGCCTGCTCCGCCATTCAATAGGATCATGGCTGATCTGAACCTAGACTCACGTCCACTTCCCTGTCCTCTCCCCGTAACCCCTAATTCCCTTATCAGCTAGGAAACTGTCTATCTCCGTTTTAAATTTATTTAATGTCGCAGCTTCCACAGGTCTCTGAGGTAGCAAATTCCATAGATTTACTACCCTCTGAGTGAAGAAGTTTCTCTTCATCTCAGTTTTGAAAGGGCAGCCCCTAATTCTAAGATTATGCCCCCTAGTTCTAGTCTCACCCATCAGTGGAAACATCCTCCCCGCATCCACCCGATCAAGCCCCCTCACAATCTTATATGTTTCGATAAGATCACCTCTCATTCTTCTGAATTCCAATGAGTAGAGGCCCAACCTACTCAACCTTTCCTCATAAGTCAACCCCCTCATCTCCGGAATCAACCGAGTGAACCTTCTCTGAACTGCCTCGAGAGCAAGTATATCTTTTCTTAAATATGGAAACCAAAACTGCATGCAGTATTCCAGGTGTGGCCTCACCAGTACCCTGTATAACTGAAGCAAGACTTCCCTGCTTTTATACTCCATCCCCCTTGCAATAAAAGCCAAGATTCCATTGGCCTTCCTGATCACCTGCTGTACCTGCATACTAACCTTCTGTGTTTCATGCGCCAGGACCCCCAGATCCCTTTGTACTGTAGCACTTTGCAGTTTCTCTCCATTTAGATAATAACTTGCTCTTTGATTTTTTCTGCCAAAGTGCATAACCTCACACTTTCCAACATTATATTCCATCTGCCAAATTTCTGCCCACTCACTTAGCCTGTGTATGTCCTTTTGCAGGTTTTTTATGTCCTCCTCACTCACTGCTTTCCCTCCCATCTTTGTATCGTCGGCAAACTTGGATATGTTGCACTTGGCCCCCTCCTCCAAATCGTTAATATAGATTGTAAAGAGTTGGGGTCCCAGCACTGACCCCTGCGGAACACCACTAGTTTCTGATTGCCAACCCGAGAATGAACCATTTATCCCAACTCTCTGTTTTCTGTTAGATAGCCAATCTTCCACCCATGCCAGTATATTACCCCCAATCCCGTGATTTTTTATCTTGTGCAGTAAACTTTTGTGTGGCACCTTGTCAAATGCCTTTTGGAAGTCCAAATACACCACATCCACTGGTTCCCCTTTATCCACCCTGTTTGTTACATCCTCAAAGAATTCGAGCAAATTTGTCAAACATGACTTCCCCTTCATAAAACCATGCTGACTCTGTCCGATTAAATTATTCTTATCCAAATGTCCTATTACTGCTTCCTTACTAATGGACTCCAACATTTTACCAACCACAGATGTTAGGCTAACTGGTCTATAGTTTCCAGCCTTTTGTCTACCTCCCTTTTTAAATAAGGGCGTTACATTAGCAGTTTTCCAATCTGCTGGGACCTTTCCTCAATCCAGGGAGTTTGGGAAAATTACCACCAATGCATCCGCAATCCCTACCGCTACTTCTCTCAAGACCTTAGGATGTAAGCCATCAGGTCCAGGGGATTTATCCGCCTTAAGTCCCATTATCTTACCGAGTACCATCTCCTTAGTGATTTTAATCGTGTTTAGCTCCTCCCCCCCATAGCCCCCTGTTTGTCCAGTGTTGGGATATTTTTAGTGTCCTCTACTGTAAAGACTGATACAAAATATTTGTTCAGCGTTTTTGCCATCTCCATGTTCCCTACTACTAATTTCCCGGTCTCATCCTCTAAGGGACCAACATTCACTTTAGCCACCCTTTTTCTTTTTATATAACTGTAGAAACTCTTGCTATCTGTTTTTATATTTTTTGCTAGTTTACTTTCATAATCTATCTTCCCTTTCTTAATTAATCTTTTAGTTATTCTTTGCTGGCTTTTAAATGCTTCCCAATCTTCTATCCTCCCACTAGATTTGACTACTTTATATGCCCTTGTTTTCAGTCGGATACTATCCTTTATTACTTTACTTAGCCACGGATGGCTGTCTTTTCTTTTACGCCCCTTTTTCCTCAGTGGAATATATTTTTCTTGAAAGTTGTGAAATATCTCCTTGAATGTACACCACTGCTCATGTACCGTCTTACACCTTAATCTATTTTCCCAGTCCACTTTTGTCAACTCTGCTCTCATACCTTCATAGTCTCCTTTATTTAAGCTTAGTACGCTGGTTTGAGATCCAACCCTCTCACCCTCCAACTGAATTTGGAATTCAACCATGTTATGGTCACTCATTCCAAGGGCATCCTTTACTAGGACATTTTTTATTAATCCTGTCTCATTACACAGGACCAGATCTAAGATTGCCTGCCCCCTGGTTGGTTCAGTAACATACTGCTCAAGGAACCCGTCCCTAATGCACTCTATGAACTCTTCCTCAAGGCTGCCCTGCCCAATTTGATTTGTCCAGTCAATATGAAAGTTAAAATCTCCCATGATTATAGCTGTTCCCTTATTACAAGCCCCAACTATTTCCTGATTTATACTCTGACCAATAGAGTTGCAACTGTTAGGAGGCCTAAAGACTATGCCCACCAGTGACTTTTTCCCCTTATTATTCCTTATCTCCACCCAAACTCTTTCACTATCCTGATCCTTTGACCCAATATCATTTCTCACTATTGCAGCGATTCCATCCTTTATTAACATAGCCACCCCACCTCCCTTTCCTTCCTGTCTGTCCTTCCTAATAGTCAAATAACCCTGGATGTTTAGTTCCCAGTCATGGTCACCTTGCAGCCATGTTTCTGTAATGGCCACCAGATCATACCCATGTGTAGTTATTTGTACCGTCAACGCGTCTATTTTGTTACGAATGCTGCGTGCATTCAGATAAAGAACTTTTAAATATGTTTTGTGACAATTTATTCCTGCTTTTACCCCCTTTACTACTTTACCTTTATTATCTTTATATATTCTGTCCCTTCCTGACGCGCTCTGGTTTTTAATTCCCCCACTGCTACCTTGCTCTATTGCCTTCTCCGCTGACATTTTTATTTTTCGCTCTCTTGAAACCTCCCCCCCACTAATTAGTTTAAAGCCCTCTCTACAGCCCTAGTTATTCGATTCGCCAGGATTCTAGTCCCAGCACTGGCCAAGTGAAGTCCGTCCCAACGGAACAGCTCTCTCCTGTCCCAGTACTGGTGCCAGTGTCCCAAGAAGCAAAACCCATTTCTCCCACACCAGTCTTTGAGCCACGCATTTAACTCTCTAATTTTATTTACCCTAGCCAAATTTGCTCGTGGCTCAGGTAGTAATCCAGAGATTATTACCTTTGTGGTTCTGCTTTTTAATTTGGCCCCTAGCTGCTCATACTCCCTCAGCAGAACCTCTTTCCTTGTCCTATCTATGTCATTGGTACCAACATGGACCACGACAACTGGATCCTCCCCCTCCCACTCCAAGTTTCTCTCCAGCCCAGAGGAGATGTCCTTAACCCTGGCACCGGGCAGGCAACACAACCTTCGGGACTCTCGCTCTCGGCTGCAAAGAACCCTATCTATCCCCCTAATGGTACTATCCTCTACCACTACAACATTTCTTTTTACTCCCCCCCGCTTGAATGGCCCCTCATTCCACGGTGCTGTAGCCAGGTTGCTCATCCTCCCTGCAGTCCCCGCTCCCGTCCTCGCAGGGAGTAAGAGCCTCGAACCTGTTGGACAAAAGCAAGGGCTGCGGCTCCTCCAACACTCCCTCCTGGATCCCCCGTACCTGCCTCACTCATAGTCACACCCTCCTGTCCCTGACCACGGACTACATCTGAATTAGTTAATCTAATTGGTGTGACTACTTCCTGGAACACAGAGTCCAGGTAACTCTCCCCCTCCCTGATGTGTCGCAGTGTTTGAAGCTCGGACTCCAGCTCATCAACACGGAGCCGGACTTCTTTACTAATAATTACTTTTAAGTTCCTCACTCTCATCAGACCCTTGGGTCAAAGAAAGTGGAGAAGAAAGCTTGACTACCAACCTTGCATTTATTTAATTTAGTGTGGGGGAACCAAAGGTTTCCAAGAAGGGGAACAGAAGTGATTGTAACAACTGGCATGATCTTACATTACCCGCTAGCAAACTTCCATCATTATCCTCAACAGAATTGGGGCAGCCGTTGATGGCAGACTCCAAGAAGAGCAAGCTGGTTTTCACCAGAACAGATCTTGCATCGACCAGATCACCTGCTTTAATAAGCACGTCAACACCTGTAGCTGTAACAGCAGCAATAAATTTAAATGCCACAGACTTCTGTCAGGTGCCAGTACATAGTTATACACCTCCTCACAGTTTATCAAGTTGCACTGCACCCAGGAGGTCACAGGTAAGGAGTGCTTTCAGATTTAAACGTTTTCCAAAATCTGAGAAGCAAGAGGTAGCCATATTAGCAACGGTTATTCACAACTGCATGGGTTCTGTGCCACCGTTCTATGAAACATACAAGTGGTATTAGATCCCCAAGATGTGGTTGTGCACCGACTTGTGGCTTGATCCCTTCGTGTTGGAGCGGAAGAGGTCTATTACTAACTGGCATCTTTCAGTCACGTTGAGGTGCTTGTTTGAAATAACCTGGGACCAGATAATTTTTGAGTTCCATTTTTGTGATGTTATGAAGAGGGAGTTTGTGTTTCTACTGTTCCAGTTCATGATGTTACGGGATGGAATGACATAATCACATAAAGAGGCATTTCTACAAAGTGCCTGCTCCCAAATTTCCTGAAATAATAAACCACTGTAAAAAGGTAGAACTGAGAAACTGTGCATGTATCTCACACCGATTTGCATTTATATATTGGCCCGAATTTTCCAGGATGGTAGTGGGCGCGATCGGTGGCTGGTTGGGTGGGAAAGTTGTTATTTTTGACTGGGTCGGGAACCCGCATCATCTCGCTCCCACGTGCCTTTCCCCCAGGTGCATCTGTCATCGAGGAGCTGACTCGACCGGCAGCGGCGGGTGACCCAATTGAAATCATTATCAGGTAGTTTTACAGGCACTTAAGAGCCTTTTTCCAATTTCCCTGCATGGCCACGGGATTCACGCAGCTCGGGAACCACATCTGTCAACCTGAGGCGCAAGTTCCGTGGCCATTGCTCCAGCTGATTACTTGACAGCATCAAATGTACAGTAAAAGCTCCACCTGACAGATGATCACTTTCCTCAGCCAGAAGCTGTTGCTCAGTTCATTTCCAGCACCGATTCTGCAGGCTGCAAGTGTTTCCAGCAAAGTCTCCATCCAGTCTCACCTCATTGGAAGAACTCTCACCATTGACAGAATGCTTCTGTCATCTGTACTTCACCTGCCATCTATTCCATCAACATGGGTGCCGTTTATACTGTCTCACCTTGGTCCTCAGAATCGGACCACGATGAGCCCCAACACCAGCAGTACCAGGCACACCAGCAGCACCAACAACAACACCACCAACCTTCTCGGCAATCACCTGATGCTGCACAGGACACAGGGCATCAGCACCACTGTTCCCTCTAAGGTGCGTGGCTACGCACACGTCCCAGAGCTCGCGCGCACTTCAAATAAAATGCCGCGCAGAGAACTGGACTGCCGGACAGCCCGAGCAGCAGAGGGGCCCAATACACAATCCCCGGAAGGCAGACAGAGCCGTTTGCAAGTCTTGCGAACTCAGAGCTGATTCCAATTAGAAAGTAACAAAAGAGTTGGGGCAGCGGCCACATGATGAGGGAATGGGTGAGGGGTTGGGAAGTTCCACGTGCTGCAGGCAGAAGCTGTAGAGGAGCCGTACTCAGCCGGTTGTCATGGTGATGAGGGCAGAGTCTCCTCCCTCCTTTGGCACCACAGTTCCAGGGGCCTGTGTTACACAAACCGCGAGGTCCCCGCACGTTAAATCGGAGCGGTGCCAGTCTGAGCTGGGCCTTTCTGAGCCGGGCAAATCGGAGCAGGGCCATTCCGAAGCGGGCCAGCTCAGTGCAGCCAGCCACCGCTATGGGGCTGGACAAAGCTTTCAAAATCGGTGGGAGAGATCGGGAGTTAACCCCGTGTACCTCATCTTATTAAGCTTGTTACAGGTGAGTGAGTCGCCAAATTTTACCTGCAACAGGTGAGTAAGGAGGGACTTTGTTGCTGTCAGATGGCAGTGACCTGTTGTAGGAGAGGAAATGAGAGACGAGTTAGTGCGAATTTTGAGCTGTATGCGAATCTGCTTTTTAAAATAAAATGAGCCTACTGCACATGGGTCTAAGATCAGACTTTCAATCATTAGGTGCAGCAAGGAAGCATTTTAGCAGCAGGAAGAGGAGCAATTAACAGAAGTTTAACTTACTTTTATTTGCTACTTTTTGCTAAATCCAGTGTTGCACCAGAGGTGGATTTATGGTTTTAGTCTTGTTGCTGATGAAAAACCTTAATAATATAAAAAGTGGGGAAAATTGGAACTTACTTTTGAAAATCAGAATTCTGGCATCAGGTTTGTGTTTTTCGAAATGTTGAGGCGCCTCACTTCCTACAGGCCATAGCAGTTAGCACATCTGTCTGCGGAAGAGTTCAAACTGCCTGGGGGCAACAGAGGTCGCCTTTGTCAGAGACAAAAATATGAGATTTTTTTTTTAATTTGTAAAATTGTTTAAAGCCGTAAAAAAAAATACGGGGAATTGATGTTAATTTTACCGTAAACAAACTTGCAGAATGGGCATGTAAATGACAAATGAATTTCAATATCGATAAGTGTGAGGTGGTGTATTGTGGTAGGAGGAATAAGGAGGCGACCCACTCCTTGGAAAATAAGAGTCTAAATGGGGTAGAGGTGCAAAGGGATCTCGGGGTATCGATTCACAAATCATTAAAAGTAGCAACGCAGGTTAAAAAAAGCCATAAATGTGCAAATAAAGCACTGGGGTTCATTTCTAGAGGAAAATAATTCAAAAGCGGAGAAATTATGCTAAACTTGTATAGAACCATGTCTGATTGTCTCATGATTTGAGACGGTGGGGTGGCGATATGGCATTACTGTATATAGGCTTTTAAGTGGTTGCTGTTGCTGCCGTTGTTGTAAAAGTTGCTGTTGTAAAATTTGCCCACGAACGAAAAGGTCGCGCTCAAAGGAGTTCATGGCCCAGTCACTACAAAAAAAATTTAGAGGGAACATTGATCAGCATCCGAGCACATTGCTGCCAGGGATGGCCTCATCATGGCCAGATTTAGTTAACTTTGCGCTGTACACCCATAGGGCTGCCACATGATATTCCAAGTTGGCACCACCCCACACCAACACCATAAAGCATCCCTACAATGACCAAGCCATTCCTTTCACACTCATCTCCATTGCGGGGGGTACCATTATGTCTCACCATTCACTGCAACTCACTAAGCCACTTCCAAGGGTGCACACAAATCTGTCCCAAGTGTTGAAAATAAAGATTTTTATGTTTGACACCACATTAACAGAAACTTTACATAAACATTGCATAAAACACCCATGTGGCTACCATTGTGTGTTGTTAGTTGGTATTCTTCCCCTAGGATGAATGGTGTGTGTGAGGGGTGGCTAGTGAGATGGGGATGTGATAATGTAGATAGAGAGAGAGGGATGGGTGGAGGTGCAAGGTATGTTGGTGTGATTAGGGATGTGCAGGAGTGGGGTAGGGAAGGCAGAGCGATGGGGATGTGATGAGAGACACAGCAGGATGAAGTTGCGTGTGGCTTTGTACCAACGTTTCCTGATCTAATGAGATCATTAAAGCGTTTGCAGCACAGCACCCAGGTCCTCCTGACCACATCCCTGCTTGTGACCTCCTCTACAATGTGCAACCAGGCTGTCTTGGTCTCCTGGGGAGGTCTCTTCCGTCCATTGGAAGGGAAGAGGACCTCCCTGCATGCTCTGACTCCCTCCATAAGCATATGGAGTGAGTCATCGGAGAACCTGGGTGCAGCCCTCTGCCTCTGTGCAGTCGTTGTCAGTGTTTGCAGCACTCCAGTGCTGTAGTGCACTGACAGCACTATGTTAGATGAAACTTCAAATCTAATGTGGCCATGGTCCCTTTAAATATCCTGGCTGAAAACGCGTCATGAATTACGTCACCAGACCCGCTCCATCTAATTGGGCCGGGTAACGCACAGGGTGGGCTTAATAGGCCCCATTAAGGTAAGTTCATTTTCAACAGCAGGATGGAGCCAGCAGCGGGGTCGCGACCCGCCACGGACACCACCCGCACCAGTCCCGCCAAGGCAAAATTCCGGCCATTATCTTTAACATAGAAAATATTTTACAGAGAGGGAAGAAGCAATCGCATTTTGAATTATGGAACAGTTTACTAGCAATTTTTCTCCATTTTATTGCAACTGGTTTGTGAAAATATGAATGTACGTACTATGACGGAGAGGAAAAGACTCTCTGGTCCACCCAGCCTGTCCCACACAGTTGTGATACCTTGTGTATCACAATATATACACTCCTCACCCCACCTGAAACCATAGGATCTCCTGGGAGAAATGAAAAACCAGAAAAAAATACAGAATGTGTTCAGATTTTCTTTAAATTATTTATTAATAGACAGCAGATATCAGTAATATCCTGTCAATGCAGCTATCTCGGGGATTTAACTCTGGTGGTTTTGGGAGCACAGAAACAGTTGGAGTAATTATAATTTCATACAATAAAAATACAATATCAGAAATATAGGAAAAGTCCATTTGACCCAATAAGCTTATTCAATTTATGTCATTCCACCCCACAACCTGTCGTCTTATTATATCCGTCTAACCCTTTGCTTTCCAGAAATGCATTTGACACACTCTTGGATAGGAATGCACATGGCCAAAAAAGACCAATTCATCCATCTGGCTGACCTCAGAATTTAAAACCAGAAAGACAAGGGGCTGGATTTTCTCAGTGGAGACGTGTTGGAGGAGGGACTGCTGCTTGCCTGGTTTCAGTCCCACCTCCATCAGCCTCTGGCCAACCAGTGGGAATTTCCTCTGATTGACCTTGTTAAGCCCGCCCGGCGGGCTCAGCAGGCCAATTAGATGGAAGTCAGTGACCGAGCACGTCAACGTATGACGTGTCATCTGTCAAGAATTTTTGAAAGAAGAAATGTCATCATTTGACAGCTCTGTGAAGCTGTCAAACACTGACATTCTGTGTGGTTTGATGAGTCCTTGTGTTCAGGACTCATCAAACCTTTTTACTTTGTAGAAATCAGATGACTGTTAGATCAGAGGATCCAAGAGCCGGTCTGTGATATCTACATTGGAGATGTCGAGACTCTGGCTCCACAGCGGCTGAAGGCTGTAGGCAGAAACAAAGGTAAGTGAACATTTTCTAACACTTTACACTCACCTCACATACTTACCACAATATTTCTTGAGGCTAAAGGGATCAAGGGATATGGGGAGAAGGCAGGGACAGGGTACTGAATTTGGATGATCAGCCATGATCTCATTGAATGGCGGAGCAGGCTCGAAGGGCCGAATGGCCTACTCCTGCTCCTATCTTCTATGTTTCCACACTTGCACCCATCACTCACCTCTACATCGCACTTTCAGACCCCTCCGACCCCCGCAGACCTCCTACTCGGCTCCTACACCCTGGCGGGGTTCCCCAAGGTCGGGAAGCCCGCACTTCGCAATGAAAAATGGGAATAATCCTATTTTCTGACTGTTAACAGACAGTTAATAGGCTTTAATCCCTTTCCCGCCTCGAGGAGACGGGACCCGGGGCAGGATTGTAGTACCATTATTCAAGAAGGGTAGTAGGGAAAAACCGGGGAACTACAGGCCAGTGAGCCTAACATCAGTGGTAGGAAAATTATTGGAAAAAATCCTGAGGGACAAAATTTGTCTCCACTTGGAGAGGCAAGGATTAATCAGGGATAGTCAACATGGCTTTGTCAAGGGAAGATCATGTCTGACTAATTTGATTGAATTTTTTGAGGGGGTGACTAGGTGTGTGGATGAGGGTAACGCAGTGGATGTGGTATACATGGATTTCAGTAAGGCCTTCGATAAAGTCCCGCACAGGAGACTGGTCAAGAAGGTAAGAGCCCATGGAATCCAGGGTGCCTTGGCACATTGGATACAAAACTGGCTTAGTGGCAGAAGGCAGAGGGTGATGGTCGAAGGTTGTTTTTGTGACTGGAAGCCTGTGGCCAGTGGGGTACCACAGGGATCGGTGCTGGGTCCCTTGCTGTTTGTGGTCTACATTAATGACTTGGATATGAATGTAAAGGGTATGATCAGTAAGTTCGCGGATGATACAAAAATTGGTAGGGTGGTAAATAGCGAGGAGGGTAGCCTCAGTCTGCAGGACGATATAGATGGGTTGGTCAGATGGGCGGAACAGTGGCAAATGGAATTTAACCCGGAAAAGTGCGAGGTGATGCACTTTGGGGGGACTAACAAGGCAAAGGAATACACAATGAATGGAAAGACCCTAGGCAAGACGGAGGGTCAGAGGGATCTGGGTGTGCAAGTACACAGATCCCTGAAGGCGGCGGAACAGGTGGATAAGGTGGTAAAAAAGGCATATGGGATACTTGCCTTCATTAGCCGAGGCATTGAATATAAGAGCAAGGAGGTTATGATGGAGCTGTATAAAACACTGGTTAGGCCACAGCTGGAATACTGTGTGCAGTTCTGGTCGCCACACTACAGGAAGGATGTGATCGCGTTAGAGAGGGTGCAGAGGAGGTTCACCAGGATGTTACCAGGGCTGGAGCGCTTCAGCTATGAAGAGAGACTGGGCAGATTGGGTTTGTTTTCCTTGGAGCTGAGGAGGCTGAGGGGGGACATGATTGAGGTGTACAAAATTATGAGGGGCATAGATAGGATGGATGCTGAGGAGCTTTTTCCCTTAGTAGAGGGGTCAATAACTAGGGGGCATAGATTCAAGGTAAAGGGCGGGAGGTTTAGAGGGGATTTGAGAAAGAACTTTTTCACCCAGAGGGTGGTTGGAGTCTGGAACTCACTGCCTGAAAGGGTTGTGGAGGCAGAAACCCTCACAACATTTAAGAAGCATTTGGATGTGCACTTGAAATGCCATAGCATACAAGGCTACAGGCCAAATGCTGGAATATGGGATTAGATTAGACAGGGCTTGATGGCCGGCGCGGACACGATGGGCCGAAGGGCCTCTATCCGTGCTGTATTACTCTATGACTCTATGAGGATGGCTTCCCACCTCCTGGCAAGAGGGTACGGAGGCGGGTTGGGGGCGGGTTTGACACCCGGCCCCAAAATCTGCAACTTTCCCTCCCGGCAGTCCCGCCTCCTCGGGGCTGAGAAAATCCAGCCCATGGATATTCCTCTAACTCGTGTGATTGTCTTGCCTATTCCTGTCCATCTCGCTCTTAGAATTGCTGGTGTTATCAACCCCACCCGTACTCTGGGCATTCCATTCCGAAAATACACCACTGTTTGCTTCCTCTGTTAACCTGCTAAGGTAGTTTCTTCCCAAGGATATAATTTCACCCCAATGGGATTAATGTTATCATTTGTTCAGTTCTGCCCAATGGTCTCCTGTACCCAGACCTTAACATAAACCCTTGACACACTCACTTGTGACTCTGCCATCATATAGGTCAAATTGGCCATTGAAAGTCAAGCCAGTAGTGATAGCCTCAGGAGTAAAAAAAAAAGGTACACAGGATTCTTGGCTTTATAGAAAAAGGCATAGAGTACAAAAGCAAGGGAGTTATGGTAAACCTTTATAAATCACTGGTTAGGCTCTGGCTGGAGTATTGAGTCCAATTCTGGGTACCGCCCTTTAGGAATGATGTCAAGGCCTTGCTGAGGGTGTAGAGAAGATTTACCAGAATGAAAAGGGGTAACATTTTAATATATTTAGCAGCATTTCCTGAGGTGCCGATTGGAAATGGACGCTTAGCGTTTGGAGCGCTGCTCAGGCACTTCAGCTGCTTTATAGGAAGGATCCTTAATTTACATCAAATGTGGGGCCTTTATAAGTCTTGTGCACAATTGATGGAAAGATTTCCACTGCATTAGGTGCTTCCTGTTCATGCTTGCCTGCATTTGATTATATCGGCATCAAAGTGCTGTGGTGCTTTGGGTACATCCCAACGTATTATCAGCCCCAAAGTGTACTGAAATATTCTCAATTAACTTTCTTCAGCAGAGGTTTGATGGTTGGACAACACGCACGCCTCCATAGGTTGTGTTGAGAGCAAGGCATGCCAAGCATAGATTGTGTCTACATGTTGTATGATGGAGAATCCCCTCATAATTGATGCTTTTTAATTTTGGGGTGGAGGATACATTTTGCACTAGTCATAGTGTAGGTGAAGGAAGTCTGTGCTGAAGGGTGGCACACTTTTGCCGCCCAGTGCCAGCATCAAATGTTGCCAGGTCAGTTGTAGCACAACTCGATGCCATATGCCTTTGCTCCAGCATCAAAAGAGCACTTTGTATTCATCCTTCAAACACGATCTCTCTGAGCAAGATAGCCAACTTCGTACCAAGCTAAGGGCACTTTTGTGTTGTGTGCCTTCATCCACTAAACCTGCATAGCAACCACCCAAACTCATCTCACATTGGATCCTTACGGCCAGAGGAGAGAGGAAACTTTTATCTCGCCTCTCTGGACTGCATTTGAATCCAGGCCCCAGTGTTTAAATACATGTACTTTTAAATAGTTAAATCTTATCTGGAAACTACCATCAGACCACAAAAATCAGAGATTTTTGAAAATGAGCTGTAATTCACAGTTTAACACAAAATGGTATGTTTTATTTTTATTTATGTCTGTAAAATGTGCCACTTCGGTTTTGTCCTTTCCACTTGCCATATGGAAGAAAGCATAATTATTGAGAAGTATTTAAAGGACTTAATCTTAATGTGCAATATGGACCGTGTTTTATTCTGTCGGTTGTTCCGCTCTGTTTGATATTTTGCTACATGCTCCTTTTTAAAAGTAATAAACTGTCCTAAACTCAGCAGATGCACAATGAGAACAGCTATAACGTAGGACTGTATCAGATTCAAACTTTGAAATGGCAATGTGCTTTACATTGACTACATTCCCATGCTGTACAACAGTGGGATTTTTTCCAGATGTTCGGTTTTATTGATGTGAAAATTCGGAAGAGGCACGTTTTCAAAACCATTTCAGATCCGGTTACAAGCTTTGATTGTGGTATCCAATAGCTTAAACCATTTCCTATTCTGTTGCATTATTTCATTGTGGCATCATAGTACTTAATAACTCTACAAGAGAGTTTATTTTTCTACCATATTCTGTGCCTTGAAACAGAAATGCTTTCTTAAACAAGTTGAAGTGAATCACTGACGTTATTGAAAATCAAAGAAAACCCCTCAAAATTTAGTAAATTGTCACAAAGAGCAGACAGCATTTCTGAGGGACAAGGTTTTTAATATTTAATCTGAATTATAGAACTACTTGCCTTATTTTGTTGCATGACATAGTAAAGCCTTCTGATTGCTCATTATCTATTGTAGGCATCACTGACTGAACAAGTCCCTCTCTGAAATCATAGCCCTATTCACGATGCAGCAATGACATTTAAAATTTCCAATCAGCCCTACTGCATCCCTCTGGCTATTTCTAAAGTGTCTGTGGCTATACACTGTGCTGGCACTCATGGCTGTGTGACACAACTGAGGCAAAGTTACTGTCACAAGGATAGCTAGCTGCCCATGTCCCCTTGAACACATGGTTTCTAATGAACTTTTGCACATTGTACTTGGTCGTAAAATTAAAAAAATATACCTCTGGAAATGCTGGAGCGTTATTTTGCTTCATCTTTTGAGAGGAATCCCGAGGGAATTGCATCTCAGTGTATTGAGAATTGAACTATTGGGTTTATTGCAGCATTAATATAGTTTACTGTGAGCTAATGTTTTTCTTACTTGACTCCAGATTATTCATGCCAGGGTTTCATAATGAGTAGGAAGATTCCCAGTAAACTGGTTAAGCTCGAACATACCCTCAGCTTGCTTGGAGGTCCCTAAGCTTTGGCTCTGCTACCCTGTGCCTAAACTTTCTGGATTTAGATAAATGGGTTTGTGTCCCTATGGGGAGAGAGTGTACAGTCTATAATGGGCAGATATAAAATTCTACATGTATAGATTTATTACTCTGTCAGAAATATTGAATAGTTACTTTGCCTCGGTATTTACATGGGAGACTAACATGGTGGACATGATAGTAGAAGAAGAGAGCAAAAAAGATATAAAGACATTTAAGATAGAAAGGGGGAGATAATTGAAAAACTAATCAAACTTATAGAGGACAAAACTCCTAGTCCGGAAGGATTCCATCCATGCGTATTAAAAGAAGTTAGGGAAGAGATAACAGAGGCACTATTACATATATATATAAAAATTAATTAGAAGAGGGAATAGTGCCGGAGGACTAGTGGGCAGTTAATGTGATTCCTATATTTAAAAAGGGAGATACAACAAGTCCAGGGAACTGTAGACCAATTAGCTTAACGTCGGTGATAGGAAAGATAATAGAATCCTTATTCAAAGATGTAATAGAAAAACATCTAGAAGCTGAAAATATAGTGGAGGAGGCAGCAGAACATAAATAGAGCAGGAGAAGAGGCAGCGTGGACCTGAGCGGAGGCGGCACCGGAGGCAGCAGTATCTCTGGAGAATTATAAAACAACAAAAGAAGCTCGGCGTGACGTCATAGGACAGCAGGTAGGTGATTGGTTGGTGAGTATTAATGATTCTTTTTCTCTAAGCTAGGACAGTGGTTTAAACTAAGAGTAGGAAACTGTAACGTGCTTTATTAAATAAAAAACTTAACTAGATAAACTAATTAATATAACTATAATTAATCACTGAATAAAGATTTTAACTAATTAAGTAAATAAAATAAGGTTAGACTAAGTCATGGCAGAGCAGGTTGTGTCTGGACTGCAGTATGTGGGAGTTTATGTACAGCGAGACTGTCCCAAGTGAACACATCTGCAGTAGATGTCTCCATCTCAAATCTCTGGCTCAGAGTCATTGAGCTGAAGTGCGAGTTGGCGACACTCCAACACATAAGGGAGGGGGAAGAGTATCTGGACAGTTTGCTCCAGACCTCAGTCACACCTCCTACAGAGGTGCAGGATCAGAACAGGGTTGGTGTGACCGATGATGTGCAGAGTAAGGAGAACCCAGGTAAAAAGGGGAACGAGGATCTGCAGAAAATGATCCGATCCAACAGGTACAATGTACTTGCTACCTGTGAGGATAAGGATAAAGACTGTTGGAAGGACAGCCAGAATGCGGACCATGGCACTTTGGAGAAGGAGGCTGCCCTAAGGGGGAGGAGGATGAGGAGAGGTCGCGTAATGTGGTAGTTGCAGGGGATTCTATAAGTAGGGGGACATATAGCATCCTCTGTAAGCAGGATCGAGAGTCCCACATGGTATGTTGCCTACCTGGTGCCAGTGTAAGTGACATCTCGAACCGGCTTGAAAGGATACTGGAGAGGGAGGGAGAGGAGAAGAGTAGACAAGAGTCCTGTTTGGGGAGTACCAGGAACTAGGAGCTAAATTAAAGAACAGGACTTCCAGGGTTATAGGGGGAAAAATTCAGTTGTTTGCGCCTCCTGTTAGCGCCTTAAGAGGGCGCTAATGGGGCGCAAAGCAACTAGCGCCCGGGCGCACCGATGTTTGCGCCGCTCGCAAAATTAACTAGACATTTTGCGGCGGCACTAAACGCTACCGCCACGATCTCCTGCGCCGGCAGATCGTGACGTCAGTCGAGTGCGCAACGCCCCGTTAGCACCCCGGACCGGATATTGAGTGGCGCCCCCTGCCTTACGGCCTGCCGCTAGCGACGACGGGTTGAGGGGAGCGTTATGCTGTCAGAAAGGGACTAGGGGAGCGCTATTTAAAGGCGACCACTTCCTGCCTATTTTTGTCGGTGACATTTTTGCACCACGCATTTTGAGAGAGAGAGACTTCTGGAGAGATTCAATGCTGTGTGAAGGAGTTTTGAGTACTGAGCAGCACTTTGCAGGTTTATTTTGATTGGCCCTTCCTTGCTTCGCCAGCGCTCTGCGGTAGCGCCTCGCTCCTCGGCCTTTGCGCCTTAAGACAGGCGTGAAGCGCCTGATTTAGCGCTCCAATCACCTCCAGGGGCGATAAAAGCCAAGTTTGCTGTCGGAGGCGATAATTAGCGCCAGGCGCTAAACTTTGCGCACGGCCGATAATGGCGCCCCAAACGGGGCGATACTGAATTTTTCCCCCATAATCTCTGGATTATTACCTGAGCCACGTGCAAATTGCCAAAGGGATAAGCTGATTAGGGAAGCGAACACGTAGCTAGAGGAGTGGTGTGGGAAAGAGGGGTTCCATTTCATGGGGCACTGGCACCAGTATTGGAACAGGAAGGAACTGTATCGTTGGGATAGGCTCCACCTGAACCGATCTGGGACCAGGGTCCTAGCGGAAAGTCACAAGAACTTTAAACTAGTAAATGGGGGGGAGGGCTCAGGTGGAAATTGTAGTAAAAATAGTAGTTCAAAAACAAACGAAAGGGAAGAGAGTAGAGTAACAGTCAGAAATTGTGCTTTAGCCACTACATGTAGAGGGAAAACTAAAAGATGTAAAGTGATTAAACCAGGTGAGAGAAATAAGAAACAAGTGAGAAAAACATTAGAGTTGAAGGACAGGCTCGGGTGTGTGGCCCAAATAAGCATTCTTTATACAAACGCACGGAGTTTAAGGAATAAATTTAATAAACGGCAGGTGCAAATTCAAATTGGAGGGTATGACATGGTAGCCATTACAGAGACATGGCTGCAAGACGGTCCGGACTGGGAACTAAATATACCAGGCTATAAGGTCTACTGGAAAGATAGGGAAAATGGCAGAGGGCAGGAGTAGCCTTAGTAATTAAGGATGAAATCACTTCAATGATAAGAGAGTATATAACGAGAGGTAAGCAGGCAGTGGAGACTTTATGGGTAGAATTAAGAAATAGGAAAGGATTTAAGACTGTAGTGGGAGTTGTGTATAGGCCCCCTGGTAGCAGCTGTGAAGTGTATAAATGCAGAGATTAGGCAAGCGTGTAGTAAAGGCAGGGTGGTTTTAATGGGGGATTTTAACTTTCATATAGATTGGGATAAGCAGACTAGCACCTGTCAGAAAGGTAGTGAATTTCTTGAGTGTGTCCGGGATAGTTTTCTGCAACAATATGTCCTAGAGGCAACAAGGGGGCATGCCATATTAGATTTAGTAATGAGCCAGATTTAGTTAACAGCCTAACTGTGCATGAACATTTATCCAATAGCGATCATAACAGGATCGAGTTCAACATAGCGTTTGAAAGGGAGAAACGCGAAACAGCTACTAAGGGGGAATTTTTCGGGGGGTCAGCGGGTGCGTTTGGTGGTGGGTCAGGTGGGGGAAAAAATTTGGACAGCAGGTAGGGAACCCGCTGCCACACAACTTTCCCAGATGTCGGGTCTGCCGACGCTGAACAGACCCAACATGCAGCGGTGGGGGAGGCAATTTAGGTCATTATGACATTGTTAAGAGCCATTTAAAAAGTATTTTGAGCTCACCTTTAAATTTTACAAGGTTGCCCATGGGTTCCATGCTGCTCGGGGATCACGTCAGGTAAGCAGGTCGGGAGTTGTGTTACCATGAAATCATCTCTTGACAGCTGCAAATGTGTTATGAAAGCTCCCATCTCATAGCTGTTCACTTTCCAAGCTCAGAAGCTGTTGCTTACTGCATTTGGAAGACAGATTGAGCTTTATGCAGGTTGCAAGTGTTTCGAGTAAACTCTGTATCCAGTGTCACCTCATTGGAACAACCTTTCTCACCATTGACAGATCGCTTCTGTCATCTCAAGTTCACCTGCCATCTATTACATCAGCATCGGTGCCCTTGAAGCTATCTCACCTTGGTCCTCAGAATCTCACCACGATCAGCAGCAGCACCATGTTGAAGTGCCTTACTTCTTAGCTCTGGGTAATGACTCAATACACACTTGGATTCGTCAGACAGACAGGCCTTTTATTTCATTTCTTGCAAGGGGAATCAGCACCTCTACTCAAGGGGTGAGGCTACTATTCCAATGATACAGCGTAAGCGTTCCATATTTATACAGTGTAACAAACAAGTTTGATTGACATTCCTTTGTTCCTCTATCAGGATACATTTTAGATTAATCATCAGGTAGAAATAACATATTGACAGAAGGATCCTGGACACATAAGTCAACCGTTAATCTATAACAGGGCATGAATCGTGTAACCGGAGGTCCTCTTTAATCATATATTGGGAGGCTAGCTTTGCTTACGGTCACAAGTTATCAGGTCATTGGTACATCAAAGGAACTCATTATTTCACTTCTACATTCTCATTAGGTGGGCAGACATCTGTTCTTGGCTGTAGTCCGAGTACGTACAATAGCTCTAGTTACACATCGACACTTGCCCAGTGTCAAGTCTGAAAACTTTTACCCAGCAAGCACTTGAAATTAACCCCTTATATCATGTAGATTTCCTCAACCAACAACACCAACCTTCTCCCCAATTAACTGATGCTGCACAGGACACAGGGCATCAGCACCCGACAACATTGCTGCCCATGAGGCCAGTGATAGCCTCACCATAGCCAGATTTACTTCACTTGACGCTGTACACCCTGGCTGCCACATGATGCACCAGATTGGCACCACTTAACACCAACAGCATAAAGCATCCCTACAATGCCCAAGCCATTCCTTTCACACTCATCACCATTGCGGGGGGTACCGTTCTGTCTCACCATTCACTGCAACTCACTAAGCCACTTCCAAAGGTGCACACAAATCTGTCCAAGAACACAAAGTGTTGAAAATAAAGATTTCAATGTTTGACAGCACATTAACAGAAACTTCACATGAACATTGGCTAAAACACACAAGTACTTACCCTTATGTGTTAGTTGGTATAATTAGACTAGGATGAGTGTGAGGGGTGGCTAGTGAGATAGGGAAGTGATAATGAAGATAGAGAGGGATGGGTGGAGGTGCAAGGTAAGTTGGTGTGAGTAAGGATGTACAGGAGTAGGGTAGGGAAGACAGAGTGATGGGGATGTGATGAATGGCACAGCAGGATGAGGTTGAGTGTGGCTTTGCAGTAACGTTTTGTGATCTACTGAGATCATTGAAAGGTTTGTGCCACTGCAGCCCGGTCCTCCTGATGACATCCCTGCTTGTGTCCTCCTGTGCAATGTGTAACCAGGCTGCTTTGACCTCCTGGGGAGGTTCCTTCCGCCCATGGGAAGGGAAGAGGACTACCCTGTGTGCTGTGACTCCCTCCAAAAGCATATGGAGGGAGTCATGGAAGAGCCTGGATGCAGCCGTGCACCTCAGTGCTGTAGAACACTGACAGCAGAACTGTCAAAATAAATTTGCGCATGGTCCCTTTAAGGAAACCGGCTGATGATGCGTCATCAAGTGACGTCATCAGACCCGCTTCCTTCAATTGGCTGGCAAACGCGCTGGGTGGGCTTAACAAGCACAATCAATGTAAAATCACTTTGGACAGTGGGCTGGAGCCAGCAGCGGGGTCACACCCCGCCACCGACCCCGGCCGCACTGGACCCACTGAGGTAGGGGAAATCATAGCCTAAGATTCTAGATTTGGGTAAGGCCGACTTCAAAGGGATGAGACAGAGACTGTTCACAGTAAACTGGGCAAATCTGTTAATGGGTAAAATGACAGAAGATCAGTGGGAGATGTTCAAAAAAGAATTTGTGATACGGAACCAGTTTATACCCCTGAGGGGCAAGAGCTCTACTTGTCAATAAAAACAGCCATGGACAACTAAAGAGGTAAGGGACAGCATAAAACTAAAAGAAAAAGCATACAAAAATGCAAAAAATAGCACAGATCCTGACAAATGGGAAAGATACAAAGAACAGCAAAGGGTCACAAAACAGATAGTAAGAGCTACAAAAAGGGAGTATGAAAAGAAACTTGGAAGGGATATCAAAATCAACACACAATGTTTTTACAATTATATTAGGAAAAAGAGGGTAGTCAGGAGCAATGTTGGCCCCTTAAAAACTGATAGCGATGATATTATCAATGATAAGGGAATGGCGGACATGTTGAATAATTACTTTGCGTCAGTATTCACAGTAGATGAAGAGGACCAGTTAGCCTAGCATCTGTTGTCAGGAAATTGCCAGAGTCTATAATTAAGGATAGGGTGACTGAACACCTCGAAAATTTTCTGTTGATCAAAGAGAGCCAGCATGGATTTGTGAAAGGCAGGTCATGCCTGAAGAACCTGATTGAATGTTTTGAGGAGGTGACTGAAGTAGTGGACAGGGGAATGTCTATGGATGTTATTTATATGGACTTCCAGAAGGCATTTGATGAAGTCCCACATAAGAGACTGTTAACTAAGGTAGAAACCCAAGGAATTGAGGGCAGGTTATTGACCTGCTTAGGAAATTGGCTGAGCGGCAGGAGACAGGCAGTAGGGATAATGGGCAGGTACTCAAATTGGCAGGAGGTGACTAGTGGTGTCCCGTAGGGATCTGTGTCAGGGCCTCAACTATTCACAGTATTTATTAACGACTTAGATGATGGTATAGAAAGTCATATATCCAAATTTACCGATGGCACAAAGATAGGTGACATTGTAGGCAATGTAGATGAAAGCAAAAAATTACAAAGGGACAGCGACAGATTAAGTGAATGGGCAAAACTGTGGCAAATGGATTTCAATGTAGGCAAATGTGAGGTCATCCACTTTGAACCTAAAAAGGATCGAACAGGGTACTTTCTAAATGGTGAAAAGCTAAAAACAGTGGCTGTCCAAAGAGACTTGGGGGGTCCAGGTACATAGATCATTAAAATGTCATGAACAGGTACAGAAAATAATCAAAAAGGCTCATGGGATGCTGGCCTTTATATCTAGAGGACTAGAGTACAAGGGGGTAGAAGTTATGCTGCAGCTGTACAAAACCCTGGTTAGACCACACCTGGAGCACTGTGAGAAGTTCTGGGCACCACACCTTTGGAAGGATATATTGGCCTTGGAGGGAGTGCAGCGTAGGTTTACCAGAATGATACCTGGATTTCAAGGGTTAAGTTACGAGGAGAGATTACACAAATTAGGGTTTTAATCCCTAGAATTTAGAAGGTTAAGGGGTGATCTGATCAAAGTTTTCAAGATATTAAGGGGAACAGGTAGGGTAGATAGAGAGAAACTATTTCCGCTGGTTGGGGATTCTAGGACTAGGGGGCAGAGTCTAAAAATTAGAGCCAGACCTTTCAGGAGTGAAATTAGGAAACACTTCTACACACAAAGGGTGGTAGAAGTTTGGAACTCTCTTCCGCAAATGGCAATTGATGTTAGATCAATTATTAATTTTAAATCGGAGATTGATAGCTTTCTGTTAACCAAAGGTATCAAGGGATATGGGGCAAAGGCGGGTATATGATCAGCCATGATCTCATTGTATGGTGGAGCAGGCTCGGGGGGCTGAATGGCCTACTTCTGTTCCTATAATAAAAAGTAGTCAGCACGGATTTCAAAAGAAAAGATTATGCTTGACCAACCTTATTGAATTCTTTGAAGAAGTAACAGAGAGGGTAGATAAGTGTAATGTAGTAAATGCAATATATTTGGATTTCCAAAAGGACTGCAATAAGGTACCACATAGTAGACTTATGACTAAGATCAAAACATATAGGCCTAGAAATTCGGTTGGTAGCGCCAGCGATTAGCGCCTAAAGAGCCCGAGAATTGGGGCGTTACCCAATTTTCGGGCGGGCGCAGTGAATATAGCGCCACCTCCCATATTGAGTATGATTTTAGCGCTGGCGCTAACTCTTTGCGCGCGCCCGCGGGCACAGCAGATCATGACGTCATTTCAATGTGCAACGCCTTTTTTGCGCCCCGGACCGGATATTCGGTGGCACCTGCAACCTTTCCGCCTGGCGCTATTAGTGACAGTTGGATGGAGCGTTCCCAGGCCCTTCTTGGACTCGGGGGGCGCTATTTAAAGGGGACAGCACTAGTATAAAAGCTGCAGCCATTTGGGCTGGCCATCCTGATCGTTGCTGGAGAGAGTTGCTGACCTTCTGTTGGACAGTAATTTTCTCATTGAGCCTTCGGAGGCACTGGCACTGGCAACTTGAGGGCCCGGCTCCCGAGCTGGTGATGCAGCATCTGAAAGCAGGGAGGTGGAAGAGTGGCTTTAGCGAAAGGACAGGTTGGCAGCAAGGGATGCCAGATTGCGGCAAGGCTATGACATGGGTCCACAATGAGAAAGCATGCTGGCGGGGGGAACAAGTGGAAGGAGACAGTTGTAAAAGGTGAGAACCTTACCATCGCTGTCGACAATGGGGTCGGTAGCTGCAGTGGTTACAGGACCATTCAGACGCTCTCCAAGAATCTGGTGGACTCTCTCCTCGAGATCCGTGAGAGTGACCACTTGTGGAGGTCCTCCACCGGTGCGAAGCTGGTCTTTGCCAATCCTCGCCAGCATGGACTGCAGGGGAAAGGAGGGGAAGTTATGTTACCTGATGCCCTGAGTGATCATCTCATGCCCCCCATGGTGCAAGAGCCCTTACATGACGCCCTGAGTCAAATGTGCATGTGTGAGCCCAGAAAGGGCCATGGGTGCTTGCTGGCAGATGGCCAATGGGGCACAGGCCACCCTGTAGCCATAATGTCAGGTGCAAATGAAGGGATGCAGAAGTTTGCAGGAACAACACCCACCCTCACGACCTGAGTGAGGTCGTTGAATTTCTTTCTGCATTGGACAGGGCTCCTGGTCACCATGCTGCTGGAGTTGACCCTCTGGCATACATCCCTCCAAGCTCGTCGGTAGTCCTTATGATTCGGCCTCCTGCCATTGTCTGGGTAGAGAACATCTCGCCGGCGCTCCACTGCGGCCACCAATTGCTCCAGAGCCTCATTGATGAAGCGCTCTGCTCTCTGTCTCACCTTCTCCATCTGGTCCAAGTTTTTATCGCCAGAGAAGGGCCTGCGCCAATTCTGAGGCCTGCAAGGCGCAGAGTGTGGATGCTGAAGCTGACTGACCCACCCCTTTAAGAGCTGGCCGGCGCCTGGAAGTCTCGTGGTCATCGGTAATCGAGAGCACCTGCGCTGAGCCCGTCCGCTCCGATATTGGGTTGCGCCGGAAGTTTAGCGCCTTAGGAGTCCCGTGTAACGCCTGAATTCGCGCCTCAATCACCTTTAGGGGCGATGCAACACAATATCGCACCAGGTGGCGATAAGTTGCATCTAGCTATAAACTGCGCTGCGCCAATTCTAACGCCCCAAGCGGGGCTATACCCAATTTCTAGGCCATGGAGTCAGGGGACAGGTAGCAGAATGGATAGCAAGCTGGCTACAAAATAGAAAATAGAGAATAGGGGTTACTCAGACTGGTGGGAAGTGGTGTTCCACAGGGATCGATGCTGGGACCACCGTTGTTCACCATTTACATAAACAATTTGGACTTTGGAATCGGAAATATAATTTCAAAATTTGGGGATGACACCAAATTGGGGCATGTAGTTAATACAGAGGAGAACTGCAACGAAATAAAGGAAGACATTAATAAACTTGCAGAATGGGTGTGCATTTGGCAAATTAACTTCAATATAGATAAGTGTGAGGTGGTACATTTTGGTAGGAAGAATAAGGAGGTCACATAGTCCTTGGAAAATAAAGGGTCTAAATGGGCTAGAGGAGCAGAGGGATCTGGGGGTACAGATACACACATCACTAAAAGTAGTGACGCCAGTTAATAAAGCCATAAAAACAGCAAACAAAGCACTGGGGTTCAGTTCGAGAGGAATAGAATTGAAAAGCAGAGAATTTGTTAAATTTGTGTAGAACCTTGGTTAGACCACACTTGGAGTACTGTGTACAGTTCTGGTCTCCATATTATAAAAAGGATGTAGAGGCACTGGAGAAGGTGCAAAAAAGATTTACTAGAATGATACCAGAACTGAGCGGTTATATCTATCAGGAAAAATTGAACAGGCTGGATCTCTTTCTCTAGAAAAGTCTTTAAGATTATGAAAGGTGTTGATAGGGTAGACATAGAGAAGATGTTTCCACTTACGGGGGAAACCAGAACTAGGGGCCATAAATATAAGATAGTCACTAATAAATCCAATAGGGAATTCAGGAGAAACTTCTTTACTCAGAGAGTGGTTAGAATGTGGAACTCGCTACCACAGGGAGTAGTTGAGGCGACTAGCATAGATGCATTTAAGGGGAAGATAGATAAACACGAGGGAGAAAGGAATAGAAGGATATGTTGATGAGGTTAGATTAAATAGGGTGGGAGGAAGCTCGTGTGGAGCATAACCACCGGCATGGACCTGTTTGGGGGGCGGGGGGGGGGAATGGCCTGTTTCCGTGCTGTAAGTACTATGCTATAAACACAGTGATGAGTTTCTGCAAGTGTCATATACCGAGCTGACCAAATGAAAATTAAAAACAAACAAGGATCTGAAAAATGACCATGTTTTCACTTTGCTGTTTGCTTGTAGATTGTCGTTTCTCAACCTGAGATATAACGAGACTTGATGTACAAGAGGTTAATGATGACACTGACTCCACAAGCACATGAAATCAGTAACTATTTTCAAATTATAAAGGAACAAAGAAGTTTCCCTTGCTCTTTTTCGTATAGTTCCATGGGATTTTTGTATCCACCTGAGAGGACAGACGGAGCTTCAGTTTAACATCTCATCCAAAAGATGACACCTGAGGGAAGCAAGGGTAGAAATTGTGGAGGTGCTGGCCACAATCTTCCAATCCTGCTTAGATAACAGGTGGTGCCAGAGAATTGGAGGATTGCAAATGTTACACCCTTGTTCAAAAAAGGAGAGAAGGATAAACCCGGCAATTACAGGCCCGTCATTTTAACGTCGGTGGTAGGGAAGCTTTTAGAAACAATAATCCGGGAGAAAATTAACAGCCACTTGCACAAGTATGGACTAATAACAGAGAGCCAGCACGGATTTGTTAAGGGCAAATCGTGTGTGACTAACTTGATTGAGTTTTTTGATGAGGTAGCAGACAGGGTGGATGAGGGCAGTGCAGCTGATGTGTATATGGACGTTCAGAAGGCATTTGATAAAGTACCACATATAAGGCTTGTTAGCAAAATTGAAGCCCATGGGATAAAAAGAGCCAGTAGCAGCATGGATACAAAATTGGCGAAGGGATAGAAAACCGAGAGTTGCGGTGAATGGCTGTTTTTCAGACTGGAGGGAGGTATACAGTGGTGTTCCCCAAGGTTCAGTATCAGGACCACTGCAGTTTTTAATATACATTATTGACTTGGACTTGGGGGTACGGCTGTAAACCAAACTTGGAGAAACGGACTTTTTGGAGACAATATAGAGTTAGTATTCTTTTCATCAATCTCCCAGAACAGTACATTTCAGTAACATTTCGACAAACTTTTTAAAAGAAAATTATTTTGTCATTATTTTGTTGGGTTTTATTCAAAATGCATAATTCTTATTCTATGTATGCAGAAACATCTATATACAGTATGTGTTATTTTATTTATATATAGCTGGGGGTGCCCGGCGGTGCCAAGGCTTTTTCGAGGGCATGTTGTTGTTGGAAGAGAGAGAGAGAGCGAGTGGGGGGGGGGGAAGAGAGAGAGCGCGAGTGGGGGGGGTGGGAAAGAGAGAGAGAGAGCGGGGGGGGAAGAGAGAGAGAGAGAGCGGGGGGGGAAGAAAGAGAGAGAGAGCGGGGGGGGGAAGAAAGAGAGAGAGCGCGGGGGGGAAGAGAGAGAGCGAGTGGGGGGGAAGAGAGAGAGCGAGTGGGGGGGAGAGAGAGAGCGAGTGGGGGGGAAGAGAGAGAGCGAGTGGGGGGAAGAGAGAGAGCGAGTGGGGGGGAAGAGAGAGAGCGAGTGGGGGGGAAGAGAGAGAGCGAGTGGGGGGTGATGTGCCTCAATAATTCCGAGACTCGAAGTTAGCAGAACAAAAACAAGGCTTTTATTAACTTAGAAAGTAACACGTAAGCGAGAGAGATGTCTTCCTTCTGGAGACTGAGGCCAGACTGAAGCTAGCTTACAAACGGGGCCAGGTATGGGCGGAGCCCTACACACAGCACATTCCAGTATACAATACAGCACATTCCAGTACACAATACAATGAGGTCTGGGGGAAGGGAAATGACACTGAAACCGATCTCAGTCACAGGCAGTGATGAATGGAATATTTCATCACATTCACCCCTTCTATAGATTTAGTCTGTTCGGGGGTTTGATAGTCCTCTGCGACCGACGTGGCTGTTGCGTTGCCGCGGGTGTCGGCTGGGTGTCCCCGGTAGCCTCCTGGGTCTCTGCCGGGGGTGCCGCCAGGGTTGTTGGAGGGGTAGTTGGTGGGGGTGCCGTTGGTCGGTGTTCTTCCGGGGGCGATGAAAGAGTAGTGGGTGGGTAAGAGTTGCTGTGATCGTCGTTGCCGCAATTGCCGTGGTTGTTGTCGATGCCGGCTGGGGCGACGTCTTTTATGGACACGGTGTCCTCCCTTCCGTCGGCGTGCCGGACATATGCGTATTGGGGGTTGGCGTGGAGTAGGTGTACTGGCTCCATGAGAGGGTCCGTCTTGTGGCCCCTCACATGCCTTCGCACGAGTACCGGACCTGGGGTGGAGAGCCATGACGGCATGGATACGCCTGAGGTGGATTTCCGGGGAAAGACAAACATTCGTTCATGAGGCGTGGTATTAGTGGCCGTACACAATAGCGACCGTATCGAATGGAGCACATCCAAGAGGACTTCCTGCCAGCGGGAGATAGGGAGGCCCTTGGTCCTTAGAGCTAGAGTGACTGCTTTCCATACTGTCCCGTTCTCTCGCTCCACTTGGCCGTTACCCCGGGGGTTGTAGCTGGTGGTACGGCTCGTGGCGATCCCCTTGGACAGCATGTACTGGCGTAGCTCTTCACTCATGAAGGACGCCCCCCCTATCCGTATGGATGTAGCTCGGCATACCGAACAGGCAGAACAGGCTGTTGAGGCATTTAATGACCGTGGCGCTGGTCATGTCTGGGCAGGGGAAGGCGAATGGGAACCGGGAGTATTCGTCCACAATGTTCAGGAAGTAAACATTGCGGTCGACGGACGGGAGGGGGCCCTTGAAATCTAAGCTGAGCCGCTCAAAGGGCCGTGTAGCTTTGATTAAGTGGGCTCTATCTGGGCGGTAGAACCGAGGCTTGCACTCAGCGCAAGTGCGGCAGTTCCTGGTCAGGGACCGAACTTCCTCAATCGAGTAGGGTAAGTTACGGGACTTTATGAAGTGGAACAGCCGCGTGACCCCTGGGTGGCAGAGGTCGTTGTGGAGGGTCTTGTAGCCGATCCCCGGTGGCGCTGGCACACATCCCTCGTGAGAGGGCGTCAGGGGATTCGTTAAGGGCCCCTGGCCGGTAAATGATGTCGTACTCGAAGGTGGAGAGCTCGATCCGCCACCTAAGAATCTTATCATTTTTAATCTTCCCCCTCTGTTTATTATTGAACATAAACGCTACCGACCGCTGGTCGGTAAGTAGGGTGAAGCGTTTGCCGGCTAGGTAGTGGCGCCAGTGGCGCACTGCCTCCACGATGGCTTGGGCCTCCTTTTCCACGGAGGAGTGTCTGATCTCGGGCCCTTGGAGGGTCCTCGAGAAGAAAGCTACAGGCCGCCCCGCCTGGTTGAGGGTGGCCGCCAAGGCGAAGTCAGACGCATCACTTTCCACTTGAAATGGAGTGTTCTCGTCCACTGCCTGTAGCGTGGCCCGCTCAATATCCTGCTTAATGCTTTTGAAGGCGGCGTGGGCCTCAGCAGAGAGCGGGAAAGAGGATGCTTTCAAGAGGGGGCGGGCTTTGTCGGAGTAGTTGGGGACCCATTGGAATAATAAGAAAATAACCCCAGGCACCTTTTCAGGGCTTTGGGAGTGTTGGGCAGGGGCAGCTCCGTAGGGGGCGCAATCGGTCGGGGTCTGGCCCGATTTCCCCATTCTCCACCACGCTGCCCAGTATGCAAAGGCGCGCGGTGTTGTAAACGCACTTGTCCTCGTTGTAGGTGAGGTTGAGTTTTTGTGCGGTTTTCAGGAACCTCTCGAGGTTCGAGTCGTGATCCTGCTGGTTGTGACCGCAGATGGTGACGTTGTCGAGGTAGGGGAAGGTTGCCTGCAAGTGGTGGTCATCGACCATGCGGTCCATCTCCTTCTGGAAGACCGAGACCCCATTCGTCACCCCAAAGGGGACTCTGAGGAATTGGTAGAGGCGTCCGTTCGCCTCGAAGGCGGTGTACGGGCGGTCCTCTGGTCTGATAGGGAGCTGGTGGTACGCTGACTTGAGGTCGATGGTGGAGAACACCCGGTATTGGGCGATTTGGTTCACCATTTCTGATATGCGGGGTAGCGGGTAGGCGTCTAGTAGGGTGTACCTGTTGATCGTTTGACTATAGTCGATCACCATCCGTTTCTTCTCGCTACCCCTTACCACTACCGCTTGGGCGCGCCACGGGCTGTTGCTGCGTTCAATAATGCGCTCTTTCAGGAGCCTGTCTACCTCGGTCGCGATAAACCGCCTGTCCTCCCAGCTGTACCTCCTGCTTTTGGTCGCTATTGGCCGGCAGTTAGGGGTAAGGTTCGCGAATAGCGAAGGCGGCTTTACCTTCAGGGTAGCCAGACCGCACACTGTGAGGGGCGGCTGGGACCCACCGTACTTGAGCGTGATGCTTTGGTGGTTGCACTGGAAATCCAGGCCAAGATCACGCTCGCACATAGGTTCTTCATGATTAATACTTTAAAATTATCATATACAGTTCCGTTAACGCACAATTGTACCGTGCAGTAACCCAGAATGGTCGATGTCTGGGTTTTGTCAGCCATA